>NC_133663.1:85815465-86176365 GCF_037893015.1 Macrotis lagotis | reverse complement strand
CATAGATTCTATATACATAGACTTCACTGATAAACTTGAGAAAGAATCAGAAAAAGCTCTGAGATTTAAAATTGGAAGGGAATCTTACAGACCATCAAATCCCACCTCAACTTTTTTGCAGATAAGGAAATGGAGGTACAGAGAGATAAAGTGACTTGCCCAGGGTCACATAGCCAATCTATCCTATTTGAAGACAAACTTTGCTGATTCCAAGCTCTCTCTATTATACCAAATTAGAGATTAAACTTTTATCATATGGGTCCATGGATTTATGCAGACGTTATGTGGAAGGCATATTTTCCCAAAACAAGGTCTCTTATTAGAATTTTTAAAACTAGTGTTTTGTTTTTTCCAATCACATGTAAAGACAATTTTAAATTCATTTTTATAAGATTTTGAGTTATTAATTGTTCTCCCTCCTCCTTCTTAAGAGAATAAATAATTTTATATAGGTTTTATATGATACTTTTTTTAGTGTTTTCTCCTGCTTTCCATTTGATGATTGAGCAACTCTCCTGTTCTTCTTCTGTGCCTCTAAGTATGCTATCTCCTTTCTGAAAAGACCCAGACCTCCTTGGAATTGCCCACCCAGCATTCCTCCCTTCTTTTTTTTGTGCTCTCCCCCATTTTTCTCGAAAATGCAGGCCGATTAAATAATAGTGGAAAACTAGGGACTTACCAGGATCTCTTTGGGGGAGAAAGTAAAAACATCACATCTCATGCCATCTGTCCATACCTCACTTCAAGTTCATATTTATTTAATTTAATTTATGGAATAAGGGCTTCCATAATACAGTATAATTTTTTTAAAAAGATGATTACTGGGGCGGCTAGGTGGCATAGTAGATAAAGCACCGGCCTTGGAGTCAGGAGTACCTCGGTTCAAATCTGGTCTCAGACACTTAATAATTACCTATCTGTGTGGCCTTGGGCAAGCCACTTAAACCCCATTTGCCTTGCAAAAACCTAAAAAAAAAAAAGATGATTACATGTGAAACTACAAATCTATTATGTACAACTTGCTATTCCTTTTAAATATATAATAGTTATCATGTAAATTTATTTTTTTCCTTTTTTCTTCCCTCCTCTTGCCCTAAAGTTGGTTACCATTAGACAAAAATATGTATAAACACACATATATGATGCATGTATATATATACAATATAATATAAAAATATGTACACACAAAGAGAGGGAGAGATAGAGAGACAGAGAGAGGAGAGAAAGATGTTTGTAAAGATTATCCTATACTTTTTTTAAAAAGGTTTTTGCAAGACAAATGGGGTTAAATGACTTGCCCAGGGCCACACAGCTAGGTAATTATTAAGTATCTGGGGCTAGATTTGAACTCAGGTATTCCTGACTCCAGGGCCAGTGCTCTATCCACTGTGCCACCTAGCCACCCCACCTATACTTCTATTTATCAGTTATCTTCTTCCTTTGGATACAGACAACATCTCCCTTCATAGGTCCTTTGTAATTACTTTGGTTATTTATAATAGTCAAAATCAGTCATCCAGAGTTGTTCTGTGCTTTATCCACTGTGCCACCTAGCCGCCCCCAAAGTTGTTCTTAAAACAATATCTCTATTACCATCTGCAAATTTTGCTCTTTACTATTTTGAGCAAGCTCATATCTAATTATACCTACAAACGTGTCATTTCTACATATAGCAACAGGTCACAGAAACAGTATAAGCAAGGGTGCAGAGATGTCAGTCCATAATCTCTTACTAGACATACATTCTAAGGAGTCAATGACAAAAAGAAAAGTCTCATATAAATCAAGATTCCTATAGTATCAAAGAACTGGAAATCTATAGATGCCTATCAATTGATAAATGACTAAACAAACCGTGATATATGAATGTTATGTGGGAGTGTATTGATAAATGTTTAACAATCAGCTCTCTGGGGGAGAAGGGTTATTGATGACTCACTCTGATGTTTCATCTGAATTATTAATTTTTCTCCATTTTTTAAACTCTAGACATTCAATAAAACAATAAATCAAACCCTGAGTTTTAGCATTTGTAACTTTCCAAGATGTAAATGCTTACACTAAGAATTTAACAACTGACTCAGGAGCCAGTATGAGCTGTCACTAGCACACTATTGATAATAAATGTAGATCATGCCATTTAATGTTAGACTCTTGGTATTTTGGATAGTTATGCTGAACTGTTTTCTTCTCTTTTTGTCTCCTTTGTAATAAGGGATGCTTCTCTGTGATGGGTAGGGAAGTGGGATGCATTGGAAAATGTATGTGCTACAACAGCAAAAGATATCAGTATGGGCAACTAGGTGGCACAGCACCAGTCCTGGAGTCAGGAGGACCTGAGTTCAAATCTGATCTCAGACACTTAATAATTACCTATGTGACCTTGGGCAAGTCAATTAACCCCACTTCCTTGCCAAAAAAAAAAAGAAAAGAAAGATACCAGTAGCAATTTATTTCAAAAATATTTAAAGAATGATGCCTTTACCCCTTTTACTTGCCCTGTTTCTTTTCAAGGTATATTCATCTAAAGTCACAGTCCAGTCCAGGATTTCACACCACCAAAACTCTTTGTGTCAGGACCTCTAGCTCCTCTTAACTGTTGTTTAAGGTTTGACAATCTGTCTAACAAGATTTTAAGGACATGGATTTTACTAGTCTCCATTATTGCATGTCTTCTGTGAAATGTGGGTATCTTTATGCTAATCGTCCTTCATTGTAGCTATTGGTATAGTTTTTTTATACTAGAGATAAGTAGGAAGTCTATTTCCATCCTCATCCTTTTTAGTCTAAAGCCATTTTGATTAGATTTCCGAGACACTGGCAAATACTCTTCCCAGTCTTATATTAGGTATACTCCATCTCTGGCCAGGAATCTGTCAACCTTATATTTTAAGCCATGGTCCACAAGTCCAATCCCATTAACAGATCACCTTCTTAGCCAACTGTTCACTTTCTAAATTAATTTTTCTCTCTTGCATTCATAGCCTTAAAAAGACAATGGTGAGGAAAACACAATCTTTGCTCCTAAAATTTTCAGCTACTTGCTCAAAACTTCATAATCATTGATAGTATTTTTGTACATTGACAGGGGCAGCTTCCTACTGGCACTATCATCTGTGCCCACAAGGTTAAGAAGAAGTGGGTAGTTGTCAATGATTGATGTCTTGGCTACAAGTACTAGGAAGGGAAGAGACCTCTTTATTGAAAATTTGTTGCCTCAGTACCAACTACTACTATTGTTCCTACTCTATAGATTGTCCTGAGAATTCTTCCTGGAACCTTCCTGAGACTTTCTATGGTTCTATTATTTTATTCTTTTTAAAATGTTTACTTATTTTATTTTTAATTTATGAAATAAAACAAGCATTTGCATAATATAATAGAAGAAAAAAGATGATTGCACATGAAATGCAAATCCATTATGTACAACTTTCTATTTCTCTTAAAAATATAATAATATTATCATGTAAATTTCTTTTTTTTTCTTACTCCCCTCACCCTAGATATGGATATCATTAACAAATTAAACAAATATATATATATATAGATAGATAGATAGATAACCATTCTATATATACTTCTGTCAATTCTTTCATAAGTTTGTTTAGGTATTTATAATACTCAAAATCGCTTAGTCACTCAAAGTTGCTCTTGAAATAATATTGTTCTCTTAGTCATTCTTTAAAGGACAATCAGCTTCTTTCTGTACACAGTCCCAGCTCCTTCCTCTTCAGGAATAAACTTTTATCTATTTGTAAGCTCCAATTATACAACTGTCCTTTTCCTTCCCTTTCTTCTCTATGTATTTCTCTTTCTTCTACCATCTAACATCCTGACATGGGCCAAGCCTCCCCTTTTCCATCTCAGATCTCTTTTTATCCCACATTGACTTATTCCAATCATTTGATCAATTAATCAACAAACATGTATTAAGTGTTAACTAGGTAGCAAGTCATGAGCTAAGTGGAGGTAAGACAGAGAAAAAGAAAAATAATGCCTGCTATCAAAGAGCTTATATTCTAATGTACAGAAATAGGTATATAAAAGATCCATATACAGTAGCTGGAAGTTAACCATTGAAGGAAACCACTAGCAGCTGAGGCAAACCAGGAAACACCTCTTAGAGGAAGATGACTTCTGGGTTGAGTATTAAGCAAATCCAAAAAATTCTAAGATTTGAAAAAAGACTATTACAATCATGGGAGACAGTAAGTTCACAGACATTGTAGAATGGAAATGAAATATTATTTCTGAAGAACATTAAGCCAGCATGGTTGGACTACAGAATGTGTGGGGAGGCATAATGTTTTAAGAAAACTGGAATTAGCAAAAGGTTTCAAAGGAGTTTATATTTGATGTTGTTGTTGGTGATGGCCTGGTCCTTTGTTCTTGAAGAGTATCAATTAGATTATAAGGGTGATGGTTTGACTCAATGCTGTTGTAAGAAAAATGCTTTTCAATACTTTATATATACATATTCATTTATTTAGACTTATTTTATTCATTATACTTATTCATGTATTTATATATTTATATTTAAGTTTATATAAATATATTATAGTAGAAGTAGAAGTGATCTTAGCATCCAGTGTGAATCTAATTTTGAATCTGTCTCATACTACTTGTCCAACCTTGGACAAGTTGCTTAGGGACCCAAGTACTCTGGTACCCAGTTTATCTATAAAATGAATGGTATTGGTGTGATACACAGAAAATGTGGGATCTGAAGTCCTAGAATTTTAGTTCAAATCCTGCCTTAGATATCTACGACCTATGGGATATCGGGCAAATCATACAGCTCCCCAGGCCTATGTGTCTTCATCTGCAGAAATGAAGGGATTGGATCAGCTCTAAATATAAACCCTAAGTGACTTAACCTTTCTGAGTCTCAGTTCCTCATATATGAAATGAGGGGGGTTGAACTAGGTAGTCTCTAGGGTCCCTTCCAGCTTTAACTCATAGAAGCTGTGATCTATGATCCTGTGACTCTCTATGGTCCCTTACAATTCTAAATTCTATGAACCAATTATTTGGCCTAAAATTGTATATAGGGGAATATATATTCCTCTATAGGGGAAGGGAAATGATGGATACCCCAGAGAGGTCAGAATTTAGTTCATGGTAGCAATTGAGTGATCCCCAGTCTCCAAAGGAGAAAAGGGGATTGGGACTTCATTAAGTAAAGATTACCCCATAGAGGGAGCAGGTCTGGAAACTCAGCTGGTTGGTGGGGGAGGTAGTTTGTTTTTGCTGCAGCTCAGAGCATAATTCTTTCAAGGCTATCACCACTCCCCCTCAGCAAATTTAAGAAGCCTACAAGCTCTAGTCTGTCATCCCAGAATAGCCATTCCAGAGTATTAGCTGCCATGAGCCCAGCACTGACCCCTTGAGAACACCATTTATTATCTGCCTCCATGGGTAGACACTGACCCATCAATAACCCCAAGCTATTACAAGCCTCCAGCCAGCTGAGCACCCACATCCCAGCCACGTGCAGCCCAGAGAACAAACTGAGTATTACTGACATGGAAATAAAGATTCCATTTGTATAAAATTTGATAAGAAAAAAGTTGTTAAGGTATTATTACAAATTATTAATATTGATTCTCACAAGGTACCATGGGTCTCGTTTTCATTTTCTTTCTTTCTTTCCTTCCTTCCTTCCCTGGCGTTGAAATTGAAAGGGTTAGCTTTTCAATGCTTCCCTGGAAACACGACCCCCAGCACTTCCCTTAAATCAATTCCCCAGACAGTCCCATCTCCTTTGCCAGGGTCTATACAACTAATGCACAAGGGCTTCATCAGCCAAAACAGCTGCAACCATTCTCAGCAAAGACCAGAGAGAGGAAACTACCCGACCTGGCCTTGGTCCACATGTCCAACCAGGCAGGTTCAAAAGAAACCTTGGGCAGGGAGGCCATTCCCTGATCCCACACTCCTCAGAGCTGTTCATGATATATTAGGTGCTAACATTTATTAAGTGCTTGGTACAGCCAACACTGCATGTTATCTATTTTAAAAAATAAAACAAAATTCCCTGAGCTCAGGGAGAACAGGTTCACCAAGGACAAAAGAAACATGGTCACAGATTGACCTAAATATTCAAACAGAAACCCATAATTCCATTTGGCATTTTCATCCCTCCTGACCTCCCCCTACTCTGCAGGATCTCTCAGGGGCAGCTAGAGCTGGTTTCATCTCTAATGAAAATGGATGCAGAGGGATCTAAATCACCTCCAGTTTAGGCCATGGATAATATAACAGTGTAGTATCATGGATAATGGATTTGGAATAAAATGTCCTGGGTTCCAATCCAGTTCTGTTTCTTACAGTCTGACAATTGCTAGAATGGAAATGAATATTGCATTTATACAAAATTTGATAAAGAAAAAAAAAGGCTGATGAACTGTTAATACTGGTAATTGTTATATAAGTTTTAATTGACTCATCAGAGCCTCAGTTTCTCTCTATATAAAAGAGATTCTGGATCAAGTAGTCTTTAGGATTCATTCCTTCCAGGTTTATATAATATGACCCTAGCTAGGTGGTGCAGTGGATAGAATGAATGCCCTGGTTTCAGGGAGACCCAAGTTCAAATATGACCTCAGACACTTACTAGCTATAGGACCCTGGGCAAGTCACCTACCCTTATTTGCCTCAATCTCCTTATCTTTAAAATGAGCTAGAGAAGGAAGTGGCAAATCACTCCAGGATTTTTGCCAAGAAAATTCCCAAATCAGGTCACGAAAAGTCAAACATAACTCTATAACAGCAACAATAAATAGAAACCATATCATTACTACTGCTAATATGTGGCTGAGAGAGATAGCACCTTGGAAAATCTGGTCAAAATTGTAAGGCATTGTGAAACAAAGAAAAGAACCCTAGACTTGGAGTCAAAATACCTGAATTCAAATCATCATAATGCCACTTGCTACCTGTATGAATTTTGACAATGCATGGATGCATGTAAGATAATAATAAGTACCTTTGGTAATCAGGAACTAAATATAAAATTTCAACAAGTATATTGAAGCATATTCAGTGAGGAAATATAAGCTACGAGGAAATAACTGGGAAACTAGGATCACTAAACATAATAGGTAATGGACTTAGTTATCCATGTCCATGTGACTAGTGGGATGGATTTTTTATTTCTTGTTTTAATTAACAAGCATTCCTATAACCCTGAGAAGTTTGGCATGGAGTTGGGGGGGTTTGTACAATGAAACTCTGAAAGAATCTCACCCCTAGGTCAACCCTGATTGGAATAATGTGATCATTTCCAGGTAGCATAGCTAAAGAAAGATAAAAAGAAGGGATCAAAGGAGAATCACCAGGAAAAAATACAAAGATTAGAAGTTTTTCAAAAATATCTAGGAAGAAAGATTTAAGTACATGAGTTTCTTCATTTTGCAAAATTGAGGACTAAGGACTTTGGAGCACTCAAATTTACTAAGGGCCTTTTCCCACAGGATGATAGCTATGTGGTCTTCATGGTCCCTGAATTCAGGATAAAGGGAAGATAGTTAAATTACAATAGGAGGAATTTAGGATACTCAGGGAGAACAGTATAAGACCACTGAACTTTTAATGAGAAGACTTAGGTTCAAGCTCCTACACTCCAATGCCAATGTGTGGCCATTGGCAAGTCACTCTACTTCTTGGGGCTTAGTTTCTCTATCTGTAAAATAGAGACAACTTACAATTCCTTTATAAATCAACTGGCAACAAACATTTATGAATCTCAGAATTTGCCAAGTATTTTGAGTGGGAAAAAAAAACAAATGGAAATAGCCCCTTTACTCAAAGAGCTAAAGTTTTTTTGATTGCTTTTTGAATTTTACAACTTTACCCCAATCTTGCCTCCCTCCCGCCCCCCACAGAAGGCAGTCTGATAGTTTTTACATTGCTTCCATGCTTTACATTGATCAAAATTGAATGTGTTGAGAGAGAAATCATATCCTTAAGGAAAAAATAAAATATGAGATAGCAAAATTACATAAAATACCTTTTTTTTAAAAAAAAATTAGAGGCAATAGTCTTTGGTCTTTGTTCAAACTCTACAATTCTCACTTTGGATATAGATGGTATTGTCCATCACAGATATCCCAAAATTGTCCCTGATTGTTGCACTGATGAAATGAGCAAATCCATCAAGATTGATCATCAACTCCCAAGTTAGGGTGTACAACATTCTTCTGGCTCTGCTCATCTTGTTCAGTATCAGTTCATGGAAATCCTTCCAGACTTTCCTGAATTCCCATTCTTCCAGGTCTCTAACAGAACAATACTGTTACATTACATACATATGCCAGAATTTGTTCAGCCATTCCCCAACTGATGGACATTCACTTGGTTTCCAATTCTTTGACATAATAAACTCTATAACATATATTTTTGTACAAGTGATGCTTTTACCCTTTTTCACAATCTCTTCAGGGTATAGACCCAGTAGTCATATTTCTGGATCAAAGGGTATACACATTTTTATTGCCCTTTGGGCATAATTCCAGATTGCTCTCCAGAAAGGCTGGATGAGTTCACAGCTCCACCAATAATGCAATAGTGCCCCAGATTTCCCAGATTCCTTCTGGCATTGATCACTGTCTTTTCTGGTCATATTGGCCAGTCTGAGCAGTATGAGGTAGTACCTCAGAGATGCTTTAATTTTCACTTCTTTAATCACTAATGATTTAGAACAAATTTTCATATGACTATGGATCACTTTTGAGTTACTCATCTCTAAATTGCCTCTGCATATCCTTTGACCATTTGTCAATTGGGGAATGGCTTGTGTTTTTTAATATAAATTTGATTCAATTCTCTATATATTTTAGAAATGAGTCTTTGTCAGAAATACTACTTGTAAAAATTATTTCCCAATTTGTTACATTTCTTTTAATCTTGGTTACAGTGGTTTTGTTTGTGCAAAAGCTATATAATTTAATGTAATAGAAATTATCTAGTTTGCTTTTAATGATATTCTCCATCTCTTCCTTGGTCATAAATGGTTTCCTTTTCCATAGATATGACAGGTAAACTATTCCTTGATCTCCTAATTTGCTTATAATGTTGTCTTTCATGTCTAAATTCTGTACCCATTTTGATCTTATCTTGATAGAGGGTGTGAGATGTTGGTCTAATCCAAGTTTCTACCATACTAACTTCCAATTTTCCCAACAATTTTTACTGAAGAAAGAGCTTTTATCTCAGAAGCTGGACTCTTTGGGTTTATCAAACAGCAGATTACTATAATCATTTCCTGCTATCTTTTTTTGCACCTAGTCTATTCACTGATCCACCATTCTATTTCTTAGCCAATATCAGACAGCTTTGATGAGTGATGCTTTAAATATATAATTTTAGATCTGGTAGGGCTGAGCTACCTTCTTTTGAACTTTTTTCCCATTACATCCCTGGAAATTCTTGACTTTTTTATTTCTCTATATGAATTTACTTACAATTTTTTCTAAATCATTAAAGTAATTTTTTGGAATTTTAATTGGTAGGGCACTAAATAAGTAGTTTAATTTAGGTAGAATTGTCATTTTTAATATATTAGCTCAGTCTATCCATGAGCAGTTGATATTTGCCCAGTTATTTAAATCTGATTTTATTTGTGTAAGAAGTATTTTGTAGTTGTTTGTATAGAATTTCTGAGTCTGCCTTGGCAGGTAGACTCCCAAGCATTTTATATTGTCTGCAGTTAGTTTGAATTGAATTTCTCTTTCTAGCTCTTTCTGCTGTATCTTACTAGTAATATATAGAAATGCTGAGGATTTATGAGAGTTTATTTTGTATTCTGTGACTTTGCTAAATTTGCTAATTTTTTTCCAGTATTTTTCTAGATGATTTTTTAGGATTCTGTAGGTAGACCATCATGTCATCTGCAAAGAATTAGAGTTTTGTTTCTTCCTTCCCAATTCTAATTTCTTCAATTTCTTTTTCTTAATGCTAAAGCTAACATTTCTAACACAGTACTGAATAGTAGTGGTGATAATGGGCATCCTTGTTTCACCCCTGGTCTTATTGGGAATGCCTCCAGCAAGAGCTAATGTATTAATGAAAGAACTTATATACACTATTCGAATAAAATTCAAGATAAATACCTACTGTCTGTGTGTATGTGTGTGTGTGTGTGTGTGTGTGTGTGTGTGTGTGATAATAAAAAAATCTGTTGGAGTGGAGTGGAGTTAAATTGTAAAGGACTCTAAATAGAAATTAGTGAAATCTATATTTTACTTGCACCATGCCAATCAATAAGCTTTTATTAAGTGACTACTATGTGGCAGGCACCATAACAAGTACTAGAAATATAAAAAGGCTAAAAAAATTTCTGCTTTCAAGGATCTCACAATCTAATGGGAAAGACCATATGCAAAGAGTTATGTACAAACAAGATGTATGCAGTTCATCTTAAAGGGAAGAGAGTAGCATTAAGGGAAAATCAGGAACTATGTCTTGCAGAAGATCCTGCCTATCTCATAGAGTGATTGAAGTGGTATGGTCCATTGAGAAGAGTACCTGTTTTTGAGTCAGAGGACTTCAGGTCTAACTTCACCTCTGACTTGTATACCTATATGACCTTGGCCAATTCAATTAACTTTCTTGAGGTTCATTTTCCTCATTTGAAGGAAGAATGAGATAGATTCTGGGGTGCCTTTTAGCTCTTAAGGGCTATCATTTCCATAAAGATGAATTTATGGACAGTTGAAAGGTGTTAGGTGGCTAGGCAGTATAATGATTGGTGTGCCAAACCTGGAGTTAGAAAGACCTGAGTTAAAATCTGGCATCAGATACTTAATAGCTGTGTAGTCCTGGCTAAATTACTTAATCCTGTCTGCCTCAGATTCCTCATCTGTAAAATGAGATGGAGAAGGAAATGGTAAACCACTCCTGTCTCTTTGTCAAGAAAACCTCAAATGATATCATGAATAACTGGTAATGAGTGAAATGACTAAACAATACCAACAAAGAATTGTTGAAGGACACAATGGAGGACTTAGAAGCAATATACCAAATAGACTTCAAGGTGATGAGCAAGTATGGCTGAAGCTAACTAGATATGAGTTATAAAAGAAGACCTTTGAACATCACTTTGAGGAAGGTACACATTCATATAAACATGTATATGCATGTACATATACAAATATAACATATATACAAACACACACACATTCACATCTTTGTATCTGTATGAATTTATTGCATACTTATATGTGTATAAATATACTTGACTCCAAATTCAGTGCTCTATCCACTGTAACACACGGCTGCTCTTTCTGTGAGAATAAAAGACAAATATCATTTAAGGTAATTATATGTATTAGTATATACTTCATTTATCCATATAAAACATACATACAATGCACATATGTATTGCATGTGTATGTGTGGGTTGTGCTATATATTTTGTGTCTATGTGTATATTGTATGTATACATATGTGTATTTCACTGTATACAGTGATATGCACATACTACATGTGTATAAATATTCACATACAGATTATATATGTGTACACACATATTATATCATATCATATTATATTATATCATATCATGTCATATCTATCCTATCCTATCACATCATATCACATCACATCACATCATATCATATCATATCATAGTTTATTATATTACATTATAGTTTGTTATATTATATTATATTTTGTTATATTATAGTTTATATTATTATGTATATATGAAAAATCCCACATAAAGGAAGGAAAGGAGCATTTCAGGTCCAAAAAAATGATACCTGTTAAGACACAGAAACAAGAACAGATAAGGGAGAGCAAGAAGATGAAATAACTTGAGTCAAGAATCTGAAGAAAACAGTCTAGACATAAAGAGAATAACATTAGGGTTAGAACTAACAGAAACTTTTGAAAACTAGTTAAAGTATTCAATTTTAGGACAAGATTAAAGCAATATGAACTCAGAATGCTTTACTACAAATTAGACACAAATAGTTCATGTAAATACCTAGAGTGAATTCTCTATACTTGTGCATCTCCAGTTTCCTTTGAGCTAAGTCAGTTTTGCTTTCCTCATAGAGCATAGCACCCTCTTGAATGACAGCACACCATGCTGGGCCAGTGTCTCCCATGGCACACAACCAAGTCCGTAGTTCTTAAGAGAGAGACCTTGAGAATGTCCTCATATTTCTTTTTCTGCCCCTACTTTGAGTGCTTTACCTGTTTGAATTCTCCATAAAATAGTCATTGACAGATAGATTCAATAGCCACTTAGAATCTATTATTGTGGAAAGACTACTTCAACAGTGTACTAATTGGTCTCCCTACTTCAGCCTCTCCCAATTTCAGGCTCTTCCCAAAGCTGCCAAAATAATTATTATAAGCTCCATATCTGAATGTATTACTCAAAACTTGAAAACCTTCAATGGTTCCCTTAGAGTATAAGTTCTCTGAAGGCAAGGACTGTCTTTTGTCTTTTTTTTTTTAAATTTTCAGCACCTAGTGCTTGGCACCTAGTGTTCATTGATTAATTGATTCATGTCTCAGATAAAACACAAAATCTTCAGCCTAGCATTTAAAACACCCCCCAAAGTGACTCCAGTCACAGGCAACTAGTGGTACCATGGACAGCGAATTGGACCTATAGTCAGGAAAATCTGAATTTGAATCAGACTCAGAAATTTATTAGATATATATTCCTAGGCAAGTCACTTAACCTTTCTCAGTATTAGTTCTGTCATCTGTTAGATGGAGATGATAATTGGTATGAGGGTTAAATGAGATAATCCTAAAGTGCTATACAAAGCATAGCTATTATTAAAAATTCCTTGTTCCAGATGGCTACATTACTAAATTCTTTCCCTCTCTGAGCATTCTCACAAGTCATGCTTAGAATGAATTTCCCTCCTCCCCTGCACCTCTCTCAATATTTTTTTTGGTGGGGATTGCAAAGCAATGAGATTAAGTGACTTGCCTAGGGTCACACAGCTAGGTAATTATTATTAAGTGTCTCATTTGAACTTAGGTCCTCCTGACTCCAGGGCCTGTGCCCTATCCACTGCACCACCTAGCTGCCCCACCTCTCTCAATCTTAATCTCCTTTGCACCTTAGATATGGTTTCACCCAGTATGGGAAGCTTCTTTTGATTCTTTCCTTTCCCACTCATAAGTGTTCTTTCTCTCCTCAAACTATCCAACAGAATATAAACATAAGACCAAACACTGTTCAGTTTTCATCTGTGAATCTCCAGTGTCTTAGTAACAGTGCTTTGATAGATACTTCATAAATATTTTTCATATTGAACTGAATTGTGTACTTATACTACTGTAATGATCATTGGAATTAAGAATGAGGTGGAAACTGTTACTATTGATAAATAACAATGGAGAAATTTGAAGATCAGTCTACATCTGTTTATTAAGCCCCTGCTATATGCTTGGCAATGTGCTAAGTGCTGGGGATCCTAGTATAAAAATAAAACAATCCTTTCTCAAACTAATTTTACATTACAGGACAATTCTCAGGGAAGATGATGACACCATTTTTAGAATGTTGTTTGAGCTGTCCAAGGTATGTTCAAATGAAAATATTTTCTACATAATGGAGAACCAGATCAAGAAATTTAGCGACAGGGATGATCAGGAGATGGAGATTTTTGAAGTATTTCTAGTCCTATGATTTCAGAATTGGTAAATCAGGTATCCTGCCACAGTCCAGTTTCTCAGAATTTTCCATTGAGATTTCTAATCCATTCAAAAGAACATGTATTTTGATAATAGCCATTTCCCCTGAGATGCATAATCTCCACCTTAAACTGATTATGTTCTAAAGCTATCCAATATCAATTCAGAACCTGCATTTCACCTTTGACTTTGTTCTCTTCCTAGCATGTCATATCCAATCAGTCGCCTGCAATGGCTGCTGTTGCTGTGAGTGAGATACTATCCTGTGCAATTTGAAGGGAAAATTGGGGAAAGGAATGAGTCTATAAAATACTTATTATATGTTCAGCAGTGGGTGATTTTACAAATATTTCATTTGATCTTCAAAGCAACACTGGGAGAGAAATGCTATTATTATTTCATTTTACAGTTGAAGAAACTGAGGAAACAGAGGTTAAGTGACTTGCCTTGAGTCAGATGGTTAGTATCTGAAACAGAACTTTGACTTAGGTCTTCCTGACTCTAAGGTGAACCCTCTAATCTTGTGCCACCAGTTGCCTCTTAATGTGAATGATATAAAAAATTATATGTATATGTGTGTGTGTGTGAGTGTGTACATGAATGGCAAGATCCTTGTCATTAAGGGACCTTGCAGAGATATGGATATCTATGTTTTTGTATGCATATGTACAATATTCAAATAAAGTATAACTGACAATAAAGCATTTTCTGCGGACAGTTGAGTGGTGCAGGTCACAAGACCTGAGTTCAAAACCATCCTCAGACACTTAACTGTATTACCCTGGGCAAGTCACTTAACTTCATTTGCCTCAGTTTCCTCATCTGTAAAAGGAGCTGGAGAAGGAAATTGCAAACCACAAAATCCCAAATATGATCACAAAGAGTCAGACATAACTAAAATGTAAAGTTCTATTGATGAACAAATGAGAGAGAAAAGGAGAGATAGTAGTTATAAACTGGAATAGTCAGAAAAGGATTCACAGAGGAAATGGAACTTAGCTCAGATCTGGTAGTCTGGCTAAAATTTAGACAGGTAAGAGGTAAAGCATCTGAGGCAAGGTCAACAATGTGAACCAACATAGAAAAGAATAAACAGAATTTTAGAGCCAAAAGGAAGTTTAGAGATCAGTTAGTCCATCCCTGTCATTACAAGTGAGGAAACAGACCCAGAGGGCTTAAGGATTTGACAAAGGACATAAAGTTAGTTCATAACAAAGTCAGTTCTAGAACCAGATCTTCAGACTCTTCCTGGTCCACTAAACAAGGTGCAATGTGGTCAAGGTATACTGTATAAATGGTCTGGCTAGATCCAAGAACTTCTGTAGGGAAGGAATAAGATATTGGGTTTGAAAAGTAGATTTGAGCCAGATTTTATTAGAGCTTGAATTCCAGATGAAGACATTTGGCTTTTATTTTGTAGGCCCTGTGAGAGTCATTGAAAGTTTGTGAGCAGAGGAGTAACACAGCCAATTAACAGACATTTATTAAACATTACCTAGCTCGAAGAATGACTGGGGAAAAGACTTTTGTAATCATAAGGGAAATTCCATTCTTTATTATTATTGTTCTTGTTGTTGTTGTTGTTATTTGTAGCCCTATGATTTCATAGGGACAGGGAATTCTCTGTATGCGCTGCCAGTTTTAGGAATGGCACCCAATTAAAGCCAATCAGCAAGTTTGGGGTATTTAAGGTAATAAAGAGCTGCATGAGACATTAAAAGACACTGATGATCCATTAGGATGTTATAGCTGGGACTTGAACTTAGACTTTCCTGATTCCATAGTTGGCCCTCTAATCAGTAATATTCTAAGCATCTGATGAAAAGTCAGGTCTCTGAAGTTTATCCTGCTGGAAACATACAGGATAGAGCATATTGAGGATAGACAGAATACACTACAATAATCCATATGTGAAGTAGTAAAGTGAAGGAAGAAATAATGTAAAGCATAATGTTATATAGAAAGAACTGGCTAGGAGACTGGATATGGGATCTAGGGAATGAGAGAGAGAGAGAGAGAGAGAGAGAGAGAGAGAGAGAGAGAGAGAGAGAGAAATAAGAGGCAATGTCGTAATGCCTTTCTGAACTAAGGGGGAGACCATAAACAATGAGCTCATTAGTAGAAATGCTAAAATGAAGAAGAAAAGTTTAGGATGAAGGTTGGACAACTAAGGAGAAATGTCTATCAGGACTCAAAAATTTGGGAGAAAGCTTAAGGCTAGAAAAAAATAATGTATTAGAAAGAAAAGAGAGAGATAGTTTTAAACTGGGATGATCAGAAAAGGATTCCAAGAGGAAATGGGACTTAGCTCAGGTCTGCTAGTATCTACCTGAACTGGATAGGATTGAATTTTTGTTGTTGTTTAGAGATTGTCCACTACCTATTTGGGTTTTTGTTTGCGAAGATCCTGGAGTGGTTTGCCATTTCCCTCTCCAACTCATTTTATAGATAAGGAAACTGACCTATCTGTAAATTTGGTCAAATCACTATTTTTCTGGGCTTCAATTCTTTGACTGGAATAGATGATCTCTAGGATTCCTTCCTCTAAGTGTTTATCATTCTATGGTAGGCAGTATGGACAAACACAAACAGAAAGACACAAATATATGCAGATATATCTATGTAATAGATGTACAATATATTGCATGACATATATTAGGCATCTATTTCCTCATTCGATTCTTGGAAGAACTTTGAGAGGGAGGAACTTGCCATCATTATCCCCATTTTACAGATGAGAAAAATGAGGCAGAGCTTCCTTATCAAGATAAATTTAGTGATTTGCCCAGGGTCTCACAGGTAGTAAAGAGGAAGTAGAATTAGTCCAACCCTATACTACACCACCCAGTTCCTTAAGTGGGTTTCCTAAGGGCCTCAGTTTCTTCATGCCAAAAAAAGAGGGTTGGACTAAAGAAACTCTAGGGTCCCTTCCAGCTTTAAATCCCCAAAGCCTAAGGTGAGCATGAAGATGTTCTTCTGGCAAGGAATGAGCTGATCAGTCCTGAGGGTCAGTGGTTTTCCTTTATTTTATTGAGTACAGAAGTGTGTTAAAGAAGTGTACTTTCAAATGCCTGAAGTGCACCAGTTTCTTGGTCAGCCTTAGCTCGTCCCTCACAGAACAGTAACTGGCAGAATTTTCTCTGAGATGACTTCTCATGCACTTTGAATAGATTGTCCCAAAAGTCTTGGAGAAATTGTAGAGAGCTAGCATCTTGTTACTAGTTGTTTTACCCATCAGACTGGGAAGGCAGAGATTGTTTTTGCCCTTTTGTCCCCCAGTTTAGGTTAGTAAAGAGCTTAATGAATGTTTTTGATTAAGAATTCACTTAAACTACTTCAGTCTCCTTATCTGTAAAATGAGATTAAGTATCCACTTGAACAGCCTCAGTCTCCTCCTCTGTAAAATGAGATTAAGTATCCACATCTGTTAAATGAGATTAAGTATCCATTTAACAGCCTCAGTCTCCTCACCTGTAACATGTGAAGGTTGAATTAGATGGCCTCTGAAGTCCCTTCCAGCTCGAAATCTATAGAATAACCACCTATTTCTGTGGCTGTCTTCATGTTCCAGTTCCAAAAGCCTTTCTGGGCAGTTTTACCACTAGCAGAGATACTATGATGCCCTCCACCCCACCCTTAGCACCCCCCCCCCCGCCCCGTCCCGCCCCCTGCAGGTGGCAAGAGTCTCCTACTCTAAGGGGATGCAGCCCATCAGTTCTGCCGGGCAACAGTCATTTGGCAAATTCTGGGGCTCCAGCACAAGGGTGAGGTTTGGGGAGTCAACCACTATATCTATTGTGATTAATAATAATAATAATAATAATGATAATAATAATGATAATGATGATGACGATGATGATGATGATGATGCGTTGTGGGAAACCCGCATTGCGGTGATGAGAATGCGGAGAGGCTGGAGGGCGGCTAGAGATGTGAAGTTAGTGGGAGGAGGATGGGCTGGGGCTGGGTTGGAAGGGAGGCAGCCTTAAGGAAGGGGTGAGGCGGGAGGGGAAGTGGGGAGCACCTTGGGGAAACTCCCGGGGAGGGGAGAATTGAGGAGGGGAGGAGGCTGTGTCTCCAAAGCAAAGCGGGCCGTTCCGATCCCCCGGGCTGTGGCGCAGTCTTGAGGCACAAGGCCCGAAAAAAGGCCTGACGCCCACAAAATGTAGATTAACTGCGGGAAGGGAGAGTGGGCCAGGGCCGCAGATCAAAGCGGGCCGCCGGGGAGCGGGCTCTGCTAAACTCTCAGCGCGGCGGCGGCGGCGGCGGCGCATTACCATAATGAATTTTGTGAGTAAGCTGCGCGTCGGCCAGCCCCCTTGCCACCAGCCGCCTTGCCACCAGCCGCCTTGCCACCAGCCGCCTTGCCACCAGCCCTTTTGATCTATTAACAAGGTGTTTACTGTAATCACCAAAGTGGGGGAAGGAGGGGAGGGAGAAGAGGGCCAAACGGCTCGCTTTTCTCTCTTCGTTGGTTTTAACTTTGCTCCGCTCTGGCACGGTATTTGCCCTGCGCTCCCGGTGCCCTTAAAGGGGCTGAGGAGGAAAGAATCGCTTTAAACTGGGTCTGCTTCTGGGGATCTAGGGGGGCAAAGGGGGAGAGAGGGGAGGGAAGTTAAAGAAGGGAAGCGCTAAGCGGACTCTAGAGTCTTAGTTAAAAAAATTCAACAACACTGTAAAAAATAGGGCCTCAAACCACCCGAAACGACTGATGCCCACTTCTAATGGAATGCGAGGATAAAAAGCGTAAAGGTGTTAGGGAGAAGGGAGACTTCTGGTTTTTTCCTGAAGGCTCCTGGACTATTCCCTCCCTTCTCTTTCCCGCTCCCCGCCAATGTTTGTGAGTTTGTAGCTGATGGAGCCGGTTCAGAAATCTCGCTCCCCCTGGTCACGAGGCCTTATTCCTTCCACTTTTCCTCATAACTGCAAGCAGTCACTTTCTTTCTGTCTCAGCTTCAAAGAAAAAAAAAAGCGGGAAGCACAGCTCACAGCCTCTGTCCTTTACCCAATATGGAGGGCCAACTCCTGGCCATGCCCTATTAAATTTGAGCTACCCCTCCTTTTGTGCAAGGTTTGAACATTGTCACGCTCCTGAGATGGAGGCAGGATTTTTCTTTTGTTTCCGGTGGTTGGGTTTTGGTGGTTTGTCTGCTTTCTTTTTGGTCCTTTTCCTTCATTTCTCCAGAACTTCTTTTTTTTTGTTTTTGTTTTTGTTTTTTTTTAGGATTTTGCAAGGCAAACGGGGTTAAGTGGCTTGCCCAAGGTCACACAGCTAGGTAACTGAGACCGGATTTGAACCCATGTACTCCTGACTCCAGGGCAGGTGCTTTATCCACGGCACCACCTAGCCGCCTCATGTCTCCAGAACTTCTGGAAGGAAATGAAGTCGGTAATAATTAGGGCCCCTTTTTACCCCCCCCCCCCAACTTTCAGTAGGCTTTACTATCGTGTACAAATTAATTTTGGCCGTTATCTCAAGGCCAGTGCTGGACTTTGATCCTAGGAAAAAAACTGGGTTTCCATCCTGTCTCTGATTCAATGTTGACCAAGAGCAAGTCATTTAACCTCTCTGCGCCTCAGTTTTATCATCTATGAAATGGAAATGATACTGTCACCCAGAGTCAAAAAACTGTGTCATACTGGCAGCACTATGTAAATGGAAGCTGTCATGAGAGGCTGGTACTGCTTTTGTTACCAGCATACTAAAAAACATGAACAGGATGTGCAGCAGCAGTTATCTCATTTCTGGAAAAATAATGGAATAGATAGCAATAGAAGTGAGAGGGGCACATGGGCTCATGCACCAGATGCCCAGCTAAATATTAATCATAATAACTCCTAAGTCTATAACATTAGGATATCATAGAGCAACTTGCTTCTCAACAACCCTCTGAGCTAGGCAGTGTTAGTATTTTTAACCCCATCTGAAGAAGCAGTGAAATGCTCAGAAAAAAGTTAACTTGCCCCAGGTCAGCCAGCTGGGAAGAATTAGACAGGACTTGGACTTAAGTCATCTGACTCCAAATTCAACCCTCTTCCACTTCAACACCAATGGTGATATAAAAGACCATATTTCCTCTTCCCTTCTGGGCCTTTACAGAAATTGACAGAATAAACTTAAAGTATTTTGTTTTATTTTTTAAATGACTTAAAAAAAATAAAATTGAATCCATTTCCCAGCCTTACAGGACTATCATAAGGCAAATAGTCTTAAATATGTACAGGGTGTATTTCTGTGTATGTGTGTGTGTGTGTGTGTGTGTGTGTGTAACCAAGTACACCACATATCTATTGCCTATGAGATAAAATATAAATACCCCACCCTACACAACTTTTTAATCCCATCACAATTTGATTCTAGTTTAGCTTTTTAGGTCTATTTTATGTGATTCTTCAGATCAGACATGATTTTCCAACCAGACTGAGATATTCAATGGTATTAGAACTCAACATTCTAACATAGCATCATAAATTTAGAGCTAGAAGAAATCTTGAAGGTCTTGTTCAATGCCACTGCATCTGATTTTTTACCAGTGCAAAAACCAGGTCCTAAAATAACTTGCCCAAGACAACAATAACAGAGCTAGAGTTTAAAACCAGCAACAATGTACAAAGAAAAGGGAACTGAATGTGGACTCAGGGTCCTTCAAGACTCAACTTGGTTCCCCACCTTCTGCGGGGTCCTTTTTTTTTGATATACATATTTGTGAGACTTTCTGGCTCCCCAAATTATCATGCATATGCTTATCTATTTACACCTTACATATCCAAGTAGAATGCAAGTTTCTTGAGAGCAGGGGCTGTTTTTTTTTTTCTTGCCTTTGTATCTTTGAGACCCAACACAAAACTTTGCACATGGTAGCCATTTATACAGTGTTTCTGGGATGGAAAGAACCGTAATTGCTTTTAAGTCCATCCCATACTGACAATGAATTACCACTATATCACCCATCACAAAAGGTCTTTCAGTCTCAGCTTGAAGATGTCCAGTTTGATGAAAAATTCTTTCTCCCAAGCGGTGTCTTCCACTTTTGGGCAGCTCTATTATGAAGTTGGTGGGTTTCCCCTCCTCTTTTAGAACCTAAATTTGTCTCATTGTAATTTCCTCTAGTTGTTTCTAGTTTGTAATTGGATACAAATAAAATGAGCCAAATCCTTCTTTCAAAAGACAGCCCTTCAAATACTTAAAGATGGATATTTCTTCTCTGCCTCCCACACAAATTCAACCTCTTGGCTCACATACATACACCTACTAGCTCAACAATCCTAATTCTTTCAATCAATCTTTGAACATCTTGGCTACTCTCTCGATTTTCTTCAGTTTTTCAGTGTCTCTCCTGATGTAGCTTGGGAGCAGAATACTATTTTTTTGGGAATTGTCTTTGAGAGCTCTCTTTGGCAAGAGGTTCCAAGGAGAAGACTTTGGAAAGAAACCAGCATATAGAGGAACCAGAAATTGCACCAAAGTTTTCAGTTGAGTTAAGGTATCTCACTCTCATTGGGAGAACTAATTTACTCTGTGTATTCCTTCATATAGTCTATATAATTTCTCTAACTGCTATTTGTTGCCAGCTTGGATAAATGGGTTTATTTGATTTTTATTATTGTGCTAATTTGTAAAGAGCATTTTATGAGAAGGAAGTCAATCCTCCACATTTAGCTTGGGACACCCATTCTCTGTTAAAGGATTTGAATGAGGAAAAGTGACTTAAACCTAAAAATCATTTTCCTCTAGACTAGAAATTGGTGGGGGGGAGAAAGGTAAAAATAATTCTAGTCCAATCTCACTTCTCTGAGGACAGCAGAGTGGACAGCTTTGTGAATCTAATCTCCTGCTCCCCTCCTGGCAGGAATCAGTCATTCTTGGAAAGGTTTGGGAGAGATTCCAGAGATAATTATTCATATTTCTCTGCATTCAGAGAAGCCAATGTGGACATCTGTATAATCTACATGCATAAGACACCTTATACTAGTGATGCCCAGGGTCGTATACCATATTCCAGAAGCACTCTAATCCGTTCACTACAATGTAACTATCACCTCCCTATTCCTAGAAGTTATGTAAAGTTTAACAAATGCCTGTCAGATTGGATTGGGTATTGGGAGATATCCAAGGCCCATAACTGAGAAAAGTCAGAAAATACAATTTCTCATGAAAATCAAAAAGTTCTAATATCACTTTAAAGTAGCATTTCCCAGATTATGATTTGGTTTCTTCACATCATACTCTTGAGGTAGTGAATATATGTAGTATTGTTCCCATTTAATAGAGGAGGAAACTAAGACTCTTGGAATTTAAATAATTTACTGTAACTAGAAAGGACCAACAGAAGGATTTGATTCTATGTACCCTAAATTCAGTCCTCATGCTCTCCCTAATGTTACAGTTTTTGTCTTGGTAACCCATTCCATGGGCCACTCCTTTTCAGATGACATATCAAAGATCACAAAAGCAGCTTAAAAAAAAGCAACTACTTTGAAGCTCCTAAGTGATATTTAACCATAGCAGCATGATTATTCTTCCATTCTTATATAAGCCCCAACAAAGTATCTAAAGACATTCAACCAGAGTGTGGTCAAGTAAAGGGAAAAGTTGTTTTTCTCTGCCCAAGCATCTGGAGAATTTTTCTTAATAGAATCATATAAAGTTTTTTAAAAAGTTACAAACTCCTCCAAGATGATTTTTATCTCCTAAATTAAAACCACCATAGAAAGAGATCCCACATAGTGGGCACAGGGCCTGATGTGGAGGGGGTGGCTTCTATATCATTGAATTCATATGTTTTTAATTTGAAAGAAAAAGTCAGTTCTTGAAAGGAAATAAGCAGGACCCCCAAAAATTCAACATATAAAAATATGCATTCTAGGGTTGGCTTTTAATACTCGGGTGTTGCCTGATTTTATTAGACTGACCAGATCAAATCTGGCAGTAGTTTAAAGTTCATAGCGGGTGGAGGGAGGGAGTAGGTATGTGTGCAGGGAGTTTATTTGCAGGGCTTTTTAGCTTACCCATATTTCTATGGCACTTGTTATCATTGAAATGTACACTCCCTACAAAGGTGCAAAACACAAGCAACCTGTGCCTTTTCATACTGTTTGATCTCAAATAAATCTTTTTCTGTGTTAGGAGTCCACCCATTATGTTGGAGGATTTTCTCTAGATCTCTTGATTTTGAATTTTTGTCAGTGAAGTGCATGGGCTGTTGTCTTTCAGTTATCCCTTACTCTCACTATTTATATGAACAGTTCACCTTATTTTTAGTCTGATAACCAGCATTATTTCATTTCAAATGTATAATTCTGCATTTTATAAAGTCATAGGCCACATGAGGCACTGACCCAAGTCCTGAGGATAAAAAGACAAAAAATAATAGGTTTCCCTGCCTTCAAAGAGTTTCCAATTTACTATCAGTCCAGAGACATTTTGGATCATAGTTCCAGTCACAAGCTCAGGGCAGAGAGAAGTGCTTGTGGCAATCACAAGAGAGCAAGGACCCTGGTCATAGGCCCAAGACAGAAAGGAATACTGGTATTTGTGGCTGGAGGGAGACAGGAGTCCTTACTCTGCATGAAGACTAGAGTACAAGCCAAGAAAAAAAAACATTATCTTATTATGTAATTTTGCTATATCTTATACTTATTTTTTTCCCTCAAGAGTATGATTTTTCTCTCATCATATTCAACTTAGATCAATATATATATACCATGGAAACAATGTAAAGACTAACAGACTGCCTTCTGTGGGGGGTGGAGGAGGGAAGCAAGATTAGAGTGAAAAATTGTATAACTCAAAATAAATAAAATCTTTAAAAAAAATAAAACCAACATTCCTCATAAAAAAAAGAGTGGCCTCAATTACTAGATTACCTTCATTAATTTTTTTTGTAAAGACAAGAAATAGGTGTATTAGTTGGTTACTATTTATATTTTCTGTAACTTTTAAATTCGAAATCTTTTCTATCTCCCCCCCCCTTTTTTTCCCTATATCTTGAGAATTTACTCCTCAACACCTTCCTTCACAGTTGTGTTTACTTCCTCCAACACAAACCTTTTTTTCTCTTTTTTTTAAAGATTTTTTTTGCAAGGCAAATGGAGTTAGTGGCTTGCCCAAGGCCACAAAGTCAGGTAATTATTAATGTCTGAGGTCTGATTTGAACCAGGTACTCCTGACTCTAGGGCCAGTGCTCTATCCACTTAGCCATCCCAACACAAACCTTTTCTATAGATGTGTTATCCAATCCAGCTATTCTTACGTCATTGTATGCTTCATTACCACTTTCATTTCCACATAACCTTGATATAATATTAGTGACCCTGATATTAGATTCAAGATATAGAAGTTCCCATATGTGAAGAAAGAAAGTTTATTATGGAAGTTTCTTTAGATATTTTCCATTGCTCATTTCCATGTTGTTTTCCATTTTCTTTCTTAAAATGAGTCTTTCAGATCACATTGTATACAGTTTAGCTCTCACACCAAAATTTCATTTGTCCTCTACTGCAATGATTCTTAACCTGGGCTTCATGGATTCTGGCTACAAATTAGGGGGTTCATGAACTTGGATTGGGAAAATATTAATATTGCCATTACAAAATAATTTACTTTCTAATTCCATATGTTTTATCTTATGTTTTTATAAACATTATTCTAAATAAGACATCCATTGGTTTCATCAAACTGAATGCCAAAGGGACCTATGACATAAAAAGATGAAGAACTACTCTTCTCCTGTACTTTACATCTCCTATATATGTACCCTACAAATGAATTTAGATTCTAAAACAGTATTACCCTTGACTGTCATATCCTTTAATATGAAAAGGAAATCCTGTTTTGTGGTTAAATCAGATTCTGTCATTTTCTACTCGTTTTAGTAGTTGAACTACATGGATCTTTAAGAAAATGATGATAACCAGCATGCCTAGGGGAGAATTCAAACTTAAACCAAAGATAGAGATGATCATGAGAGATAAAATAGGTTATTTCAATGCTATTAAATGTAAAAGTTTGTGTAGAAACCAAATCAATAATATAGACTGAAAAGAATCACAGAATTTAAGAGTTGGAAGGAATATCAATGGCCATCTTGTCCAACCCACACACACAAAGGAAATCTCATCCATAACATATTTGTCACTGTAAAGTGAGAAAAATGTCTATATTAAATCTAATAAAAATCTACTGCTCATGATGTATAGGAAATATGCAAACCAAGATCATTAGAAAAGTGTCAAAGCACATAATTTTGAAAATAATCACAAACTCTAAATTAGAGGAAAACATGCTATAAATTCACCAAAAGAAATATACCAAGAAATGGAAATTAAGAGAATTTGAAAATTCTAACACATATCCTACAGGATATGTGGCAAAGTTGACAAAAACTTAAAGTCCTCAATATTGGAGAAGCACTGAGAAGAGAACTAATGGTAAATTGTTCTAACTCTGGAACATCAATTTGCAATTATGCAATAAATATGACTAAACTATTTATGCTCACTGCTAGAAAAAATATTCCATGGATAGCAAAGACAAAAACAAAGATTATATATATATATATATATATATATATATATATATATATATATATATATATATACACACACACACACACACACACATATATATATATATCTCCATGTGTATGCATGTATGTATATGTATATGTGATAAAATATCCATAGCAATATTTGTAGTAGCAAAGAATCAAAATTACAGGCGGTGCCCATCATTTTGGAAATAACTGGGAAAAACTGTGCAATATAAATGCAATTCAATATTTTTCTGCAACAAGTAATGATGAATAAGATGAAGACTGAGATGTATGGGAAGACTTATTAACTGATTCAAAGGGCAATATAAAGAACTAGGAAAACAAAATAAAAATTACTACATTCATGCAAATGGAAAAAACAGTAACAAAACAAACAGAATGCTGTAAAATTATAATCATTAAGCATGGACCCAGAGGAGATGTGAGCAGATGCCTTTCTTCTCTTTTTGAGAAGATGGGACTTTTTTTATATGCTGCATATAATACTAGTATTTTTTAATGCTAAAAAGGAATGAATAGGATACATTGGGACATGTAGATAATAAGAAAACAAAATTATCAATAAAAATGAAATATACATTTTCCTTTTGGCAGAGAGAAAGGGAATTACTGGAGTAGGATACAATTTAAATTGTCAGATGCTGCTGAAACATTGGGAGGGGAAGAGTGGATCTTCCCTGAAATGACCAATATAATATAAAATAATGATATTATATATATATATATAATATAACAACAATACATTATAATATTATAATTTAATAATGAAAGTCTTCAATAAAACTCATTTGAAAAGAAAAGGGTGATAGTCTGTTTTAATATTTGTTGTTTTATCCATTTCTCATTTCTTATCAATAATTACTTGTTTAAATGTATCAAGGTAAATACCTATCTTCTCATTTTTTTCTTTGTTCTAATTTGGTATTGATTTTTATCTTTGTTATAACAAGTCAGTGGCTCTACACTCAGGACTGAACTGGAAATGATTCTCACATCAGTAACCAGTCATTTCATGGCTATTAAAATAAAATCAGTTCCACTTTTTATGACCTTTCCTGGTGCTTAACCACCTCTCAACTCCCCTTTTAAATACATATTCATGATTTCTATACAGTAACCAGTGCACAATGCCTTTGACCTCTCTTATTTCTTTCTCCTGAACTATGTTTTCCAACATTTATTTTACCAGCCTTTCCTCTATCCTCTTTCACATTGAAATCACATAGCTTTAAAGCTTGTATTGACTTAATTTGGAGGGTCTTATTGAATTTATTGTAGAATTTCTCTACATCATCCTCTGCAACAGATGTTGGAGTAGAAGATGCAATTATCTTCCTGGTGGTCCCTTTGCAATTGCAAGCCCTGCAATATAAGATGACCAGGTGTTCATGAAATGATGTATCTTGTGGCCTTTGGTAGTCTGGTAAAATCAACTCCAACAAACTCCTTTATTTGTTTCCCTAGGGACAACCTATGAGTCATCCTTCCATTTAACAGCAATATCTCTTACTCGTCTGGTTTTATTTAGAGTGAGAATGTCAATGTTGATGATTTAGTTCTTCCAGTAATATGTCCATTGATTGGTCACTGGACAAATGTCCAATGTCTTGCTTTTGAAATACCAAATGCTGTTAATATTTATAAATATGCCAAAAAAAATTCATAGGGTGCTTAGCATCCTGTGCCTTCTTTTCCACTCCTTTACCATCATCCCCGCATCATTATTGCTCCCAGGATGAATAGAAATTTTTTTTTCAATTTTGTTTCATGGGTTGCCATAGCTTATAGATAGGAAAAATATGTTAAAGCTAAAAAGAAAGGTTGAATAATACACTCTCAAAGATCTCTCCCAACTCTCAAACTACAACCCCATATAGCTAACATTGTTTACAGTGAAGTCCCTAATCAACGACTGGACAAATATCATTTGTTATTTTCCACTGGTCTAGGATGTCAACATTTTATAAAGTTCTTTTACATATATTATCTCATCAATTCCTCAGAAAAACCTGTGTGAATTAGAATAGGCAATATCCTGTTTAATAATGAAGAAACTGAGCTTTGGAAAGATTAAATGATTTGCTTCAGTCACCCTTTGGGTCAATCCCTCTGACATGTGATATCCCTTCAAATGCTAGAAGACAGCAAGTCTGTCTTCCTAAGACTTTTCTTTTCTAGGGTAAACATCCCTTAATTCCTTCAATAATGAAGGAATGGTTTGACTTATGTGGTTTGATTTCGATTGTTCTTGTAGACATGGTTCAGCTTATTAGTACTTACCTAAAATATGGCACCTAGAATTGAATGCCCTAGTTTGGGGTAGTCTGAATATAGAGAAGATAGCAAGACAATCACATGTCTTCTTTTAATAGTAAGACTATCAATAGGTTCAGTATTAGAACCCAAATCTTCTGACTCTCAGTCCAAATCTCTTTCAGGACACCTCACTGTTTTATTTCATTAAAAGAACAGTGGCAACAATCATGACCTCCCATCAAATTATTTATGAAAGTACCTCTTTTTAGAATCTAAGGTCCCAAATGATCACAGTTCTATACAGATTTCTGTTATGAATTGACCAGGAAAGACTAAATATTTCTTTCACTTGAATACAACACAATTGCAGCTCTTAGATATTTCCCTGAGTTTGGGGTCTCAAGTTTGTATTTTCCCTTCGGGTCTTGTTATATACATCCTTATTTTCTGTTTCAACACACTTCCTGGGTATGTGTACAGATATTTAGAAAGACACAGCCCATTAAAATGAGTGTAGTTGGAGAATGGCAGAAAAAGTTGAAGTATATGATTGTGATGGAATACTACTGTGCTTTAAAAAAATAAGCTCAATGATCTTATAAAAACATGGAAAATCTTTCAGGAAATAATGAAGAAATAAATGAGCAGAACCAAGAGAATATTATATATAGTAATAGCAATATTGTTTTAAGAATGTCCTTGAGAAAATAAATCATTTTTTACTATTGTAAATATCCAAATTAACTATAAAGAAAGATTAATTTCCAACCAGAGAAAGAGCTGATAAATTAAAGTATGCATAGAACAATTTTGCATTCATATACCTATTTGTGTCTAATAGTGGTCATCTCTAGGGGAGTGAGGGGAGAGGAAAAAAAGGAAAAAAGAAACCTACATGATATTTTTGTGTATACTTAAAAGGAAGAGCAAGTTATGCACAGTAGATTTACGGTTTTATGTGCAAGCACCTTTTTTATTGTACTATGTTATGGAATTACTTGTTTTATTCCATAAATCAAAAATAAAATAAGATTTGAAAAAAGAAACAAGCAAGTTAAAAAAAGAGAATTTCAGTGAAAATATTTCTCAGTTTTGGCTGGTAGCCCATACCAATAGTATTTTGCATGTCTTGTTATCATGAAACTCATCACTAGAAAAATATATATGATGAATGTAGTGGATTTTTTAACCAACATAGTGATTTGCCAGAATGAAGACATAAATAAATTTGTTTGATATACCATAAGCTGAAAAATGAATATTTTGTTTTTGTTTTGCCAATTTTGGTACCTTGCTAAAATGGAAAAATATCTAAAATCTGTTCTTGTAACATATTATAAACTGGTAGACAAACATCATATAAAGATACTACCTAGATTAAGTGGCAATGACAGTAACAAAAAAAGGTATTTGAAAAACGGTAAGTGGCAATGGGCTAGAATCTTTGTCAATGTCCATCCTCAGGTACCCAAAACTGAATACAGTTGATTTAACATTTTATTCCATAAAATTAAAAATTAAATTAAAACAACTGAATACAAAAATATTCAAGATTGGTCTTGTCAAAGTAAAGGATAAAAGAAAGATCCTTCCTCTTGTGTGGGACACTATGTTTTAGTTAGTGGAAATCTAAGTGTTTTGAGATAGATGAGAGAAAAGGTGAATGCTTCCCCAGGGCCCTCAAGCATTTGGTCTCCATTTTCAAACATTCAGCAAACAGCTCCATCACTGAGGCATTTTTGTCTTGAGTTCAGCCCTTGACACTAGGGATGATCAAAGGGTATGTGTATGGTTTTTAACAAGGCTTATATCAATGGAATTACTGTAAAGTGAAACAGCTTATATATTCCTTGAAGTACACTGTAAAGGAATAAGAATGGGATTGTAAAGGGAAAGAAATGGCCTCTCTCCTTTGTGCAAAGTCTAGAGATTTGCCACATATGAGAATCCAAGCAACAGATTAAGCCAGAAGCTTTCTCACTTTTAACTGATTGTAACAATCTATCCTCTGCTATTATCGGAGAGCAGAGGAAGAATCTTGGAAGGAACACTGATTTTACTCTATTATATCAAAATATCTAATTATTTCAGTACTAGGTCATCTCCTGATAGGAAACAGTCAAAGAGTTCATATCTCCATTGTCCAAGCATTCAGCCACACAGATGGTCATCTGGAAGCAGGTAAGGCATATCTGCAAGTGCCTCATATAGTTTGCATTACAGAAACAACAGGCCATTTGAGTTAGACCCAGTGGCTTGTTCTCTCTAAATCTAACCCCTTCTGGTCAAAATCACTTCTATTTTCTAATTATTTAACTCTCCTGAGTCAAGTCAAAGTATGTCAACTTCAGATTCCTAGGGCAGTTAAACTCTTATTAGTAGCCATTTGGACTACCCCTTTTGAGCTAAGAAGCATTCCTAATTTACTGTGTGTTCCAATTTAAAGGGTCACACATTGCTCTCCCCGACTCTGTGGCAGGTATACCTTAACAGCTACTTTACACAAATTGTATGATCTCCTCTCATTCATTCACAAAGGATTTGCAGTTGTATTAAAGGAATTTATTCATGTACTATAAATCTTAAGTAAATCAATAGAGGTCGTGGGACAACTGACATGATATATGAAGCCATAGATGTGCATGTTTACTGGTCCCATTCACTAGCTTGGGTGTTTGGCATGCAAAATTTGAATCTATAGACTATTCTCATGAGGGACTGTCTCCTATTCATCTTTCCAGACTTGTATCATGTTATCTCCTTTCTTGACTATTTTTAAATTTATTTTACATTTTAAATCTTTTTATTTAGTTCATTAAATTTTCCCAATAACATGTAAAAAACATTTTTTAGGGGAGTGGAACCAAGATGGCATAGTAAAGGCAAAAATTCACTAGAGCTCTCTCCAAAAGCATTCCAAATATCTTTGTTTTGTTTTTTTGTTGTTTGTTTTTTAGGTTTTGCAAGACAATGGAGTTAAGTGGCTTGCCCAAGGCCACACAACTAGGTAATTATTAAATGTCTGAGGCAGGATATGAACCCCTGACTCCAGGGCTGGTACTCTATCCACTGCACCACCTAGCCACCCCAAATATCTTTAAATAATTACTCTAATGAAATTCTATAGTGACAGAATCCCCAAAAGACTGAGTGAAACAATTTTTTCAGTACAAGATAATCTGGAAGGTCTGCAGGAAGGGTCTGTTGCACTGGGTTAGAAAGGGCCTGCAGTACAGCTTGGACTACACTGGAGCAAACTTGCTCCAGCTGTCCAGGAACAGACTCTGGCACACCTAAGTCCCTGGGGGCACCTGGGTCTGTGGCAGTTGTGGCAGTTCCAGACCTCTCAACCCATGGATTGCAAAGGACAGTTGGGAAGCTCAGCAGGAAAACTCTACAGCACCAGAGTGAGCATGAAGCCCAGTCCAGTCCAGGTTTTAGTGAAGACCTTGTCCCAGGGACCAGGAACAGGCCTGGGGAGCCACCTAGCAGGGAGCCATCTGATGGCTGACTGCTTCCAGAGTGATCAACTCATAGAGGATAAGGGGGTTGGGGGGGACTGCAGACATCTCCTTGCTATTCCTGAGGCAGGACTCTGTTGCTTCCCACATACTCAGATCTGGGTCCCAATCTGTTGCCCTAGCCTAAGGAAAAGGAGCAGAAGAACAACACAACTTACTGCCCGCAGTAGAGTACTCCTCACAATTCCAGGGCAGAAAGGAATGCTTATGGTCATCCAGAGATCAGAGCATAGTCCAGGAGAGCAGTCATAGCCTCTCATAACATCTTGGAGGAAGTGAGAACTTGCAGGTTCCTGAGAGGTATCCCTGAAACAGCTGTAAAAACCCTCAAAAGCTTGGAACATTGTGTCCTCCACCCTGGAAACAAGAGTCTCACCTTAACAAATAGTTAAAATCAAGTCATAGGCTGGGGAAATGGGCAAACAATAGAAGAAAAAGATCTGACCATAAATGATTACTTTGATCCAATGGAGGATCAAAAATACTCAGAAGATGACAAAGTCAAAGTTACTGCATCCAAAGCCTCCCAGAAAAACAGGAATTGGTCTCAGGCTGTGAAAGAGCTCAAAAAAGAGTATGTAAATCAAGTAAAGGACATAGAGGAAAAATTGAAAAGAGAAATGAGAGTGATGGGGAAAATCATGAAAACCAAGTCAGCAGGTTAGTGAATGAGATACCAAATAACACCTTATAAACCAGTTAGGTCAAATGGACAAAGCAGTCCAAAAGGCCAATGAGGAGAAGAATGCTTTTAAAGCAGAATTGTTCAGATGGAAAAGGAGATAAAAATGGTCTCTGAAGAAAATAACTCCTTAAAATGTAGATTGGAGCTAAGGGAAGCTGATGACTGCGAGAAATAAAGAAACAATAAAATAAAGCCAAGATGGGGGACAGAGTCAAGATGGCAACATGAAGGTAGGAATTCCCGGAAACACATTCCCCAAAAAACTCCAAAAACAATTTAGAGGGGCAAAACCCACAAAAAGACTGAGTGATACAACTTTCTAGTCTAAGACAACTTAGAAGATCCACAGAAAAGGTCTGTTTCACCAGGACTGGGAGTTGAAAAGAGCCACAGTTCAACCACAGCACAGAGCAGCTGGGCTGGAGCAAACCAACTCCAACCTTGCCGGAACAGCCCTGTTCGGAGCCTGGGTGCCTGGGGACACCTGGGTCCATGGCAGAGGGGGTGGTTTCCAGACCTCTTGGCCCAGGATCACCGGGGACAGCCTGAAGGGGTGGTGAGAGAACTCTGTTGCACTAAAGTGAGCATGGAGTAGAATGCTGACCTCAGAATAATCCTGTGATGAAAACTTGCAGTGGGAATTGGGGAAGCCACTCAGCACTTCCAGAGCTCCCAGCCCACAGATGGGAAGGGGATTAGGGGAAACTGCAGAGATTCCTCTGCTCCCCCTGAGGCAGACTCTACTTTGCTCACACTCAGATCCAGGTTACAGTCTGGGCCCCATACTACCATAGCCAAGGAAAGATCTTCCTCACAGCTCCAGGGCAGGGGGGAGGGCCTGTGGTTGTCCACATACCAGAGTACAGGCAAGAGAGCAGTCTCATAAGACTGGAGGAATTAATGTCCCAGTGGGGTGCCCCCAAAACCCTCCAACACCTTGGAGGTGCAGTAAATCAGTCCTAGGCTGAGGAAATGAGCAAACAACAGAAAAAGAAGAATCTGACCATAAAAAATTACTTCAGTCCCATGGAGGATGAAAATACATACTCAGAAGATATCAAAGCCAAAGCTTTGGTATCCAAAACCTCCAAGAGTAAAAGAAAATGGGCTCAGGCTATGAATGAGTTCAAAAAAGACTTTGAAAAACAACTAAGAGGGGCAGCTAGGTGGTGTAGTGGATAAAGCACCGGCCTTGGAGTCAGGAGTACCTGGGTTCAAATCTGGTCTCAGACACTTAATAATTATCTAGCTGTGTGGCCTTGGGCAAGCCACTTAACCCCATTTGCCTTGCAAAAAAAAAAAAAGAAAAACAACTAAGGGAGGTAGAGGAAAAGTTGGGAGGAGAAATGAGAGTGATGCAGGTAAATCATGAGAACCAATTCAGCAGATTGGTGAAATACTAAAAAAATACTGAAGAAAATAAAATGTTAAAAACAAGTTTAGGCCAAATGGAAAAGGCAACACAAAAGACAAATGAGGAAAAGAATGCCTTTAAAAAGCAGAATTGGCCAGCTGAAAGAGGAGATAAAAAAGTTCTTTAAGAAACTAAGTCCTTTGAATATAGAATAGAACTAAAGGAAGCCAATGACTTTGCAAGAAACCAGGAACAAATAAAACTATATCAAAAGAACCAAAAATGAGAAGAAAATGAAATATCTCATTGGAAAAACAAAAGCAGATCCAGAAGAGATAATTTAAAAATTATTGGGCTACCTGAAAAATCACAACCAGGAAAAGAGCCTAGACTTCATTTTTCAAGAAATAATACAGAAAAATTTCCCTGAGATCCTAGAAGCAGAGGGTAAAATAGAAAATGAGGGAATTCACCAATTAACCCCTGAAAGAGATCTCAAAAAGGAAAAACTTCCAGGAATATTATAGCTAAAGTTGTATCACTTAGTCTTTTTGTGGGTTTTTCCACTCTGAAAGGGATCCCAAAAGAAAAACTTCCAGGAATATTATAGCCAAACTCCAGAATTCCCCCAAAAGCTTCCAGAAACAAGCAATTCAACTACCATGGCTCTATAGTCAGGATTACATAGCAGCATCTACATTGAGGGCTTTTAGGGCTTGGAATGTAATATACTGGGAGGCAAAAGATCTTGGTTTACAATCAAGAATCAACTACCCAGCGAAACTGAACATCTTCTTTCAGGGGAAAAGATGGACTTTCAATGAAACAGGGGACTTTCAGACTTTCTTATTAAAACAATCAGAACTGAACAGAATGTTTGATCTCCAAGTACAGGACTCAGATGAACCATAGAGAGGGTAGATGAGAATGACTAATTATGAGGAACTTAATGATGTTGAACTGTTTGCATTCCTGCATGGGAAAAATATATTGATAACTCATATGAACTTTCTCATTTATAAGAGCAGTTAGAAGGAGCATATATAAACAAGACACCAGAAGAAGCTGAATGTAATGGTATACTAGAGTAAAAAGATAGAACCAATGGGTCATAAAGGCAAGTACTGGGAGGAAGAGAAAGGAGAGGAAGAAGGGGCTAAGATATTTCACATAAGAGTCAAGATAAAGCTTTTGCAATGGAGTAGAATGGGGGAAGGCAAGGAGGAATGAGTGAGCCTTCACTCTCATGATAAATGGTTCAGAGAGGAAATAGGGTATAGAAATCTACCTTACCCTAAAGAAAAATGAGAGGAAAGGGATAGGATAAGGGAAGATGGGGTGAGGGAAGTGGGGAGTAGGTGATAAAAGACAGGGAAGATTCGGGGAGAGGGTACTCAGATACAATATGCTTCTGAGCAAGGACAGGGTAAAAGGAAAGAGAGAATAGAATAAATGAGAATGGGGAGGAATAGAGTAGAGGGGAATACAGCTAGTAATAACAACTCTGGGTAAAAAATAATGAAGCAACTTCTTTGGTGTACTTATGATAAAGAAGACAATTCATCCCAGAGACAGAGTCATTGGAATGTGAAAACAGACTGAAGTACACTTTTCTTTCTCTCTCACTATGCTTGAGGTTTCTCTATCTTTTTTGGGTTGGGGGGGGCGTATGTTTACTCTCACAATAAGATTATTGTAATAATATAAAATAAATAAAGAAAAAACCCCAAAGAATGAAAAATTAGAAGAAAATGTGAAATGTCTTATTGAGGAAAACATTTACCTGGAAGAGTTAATTAACTCTCCAGGAGAGTTAATTTAAAAATTATTAGACTACCTGAAAGTCATGACCAAAAAAAAAAACAGCTTTGATGTCATACTTAAGAACTTCTCCAGGAAAACTGCCCTGATATCCTAGAAGTAAAGGGTAAAATAGAAATTGATAGAGTCTACTAATCAGCTACTAAAAGAGATCCCAAAATAAAAACTGCCAGGAATATTATAGCAAGATTTCAAAACTCCCACATCAAGGATAAACAGATTAAAAGAAGCAATTTCTGAATTGTTTCATAGGATAACACAAGATTTAGCAGTTTCTACATTAAGGACCCATAAGTCTTGGAATATGATATTTGGAAGGCAAAAGAGCTTGGACTACAACTGAGACTCAACCATCTAGCAAAACTAAACATCCTTTTTCAGGGGCAAAGATGGACATTCAATGAAAGAGGGGACTTTCAAACTTTTCAGATGAAATGACTAGATTTGAACAAAAAATTTGATCTCCAAATATAGGACTCAGGCAAAGCATAGAGGGGGTGGATGAGGAGGGATTTAATGATGTTGAACTGGTTGTTTTCCTGCATGGATAGATAATACTGATAACTCATATGAATTTTCTCATTTAGTAGGGTAGTCAGGAGGAGCATATATAGACAAGGCACAGGAGAGAGTTGAATTTGAAGGTATAATATATTTAAAAGATGGAGTTAATGGGTAAGAAAGGAATGTACTGGGAGAAGGGAAAGGAAGATATAATGGGATAAGTTATTTCACATAAAAGGCAAGGAAAAAAGCTTTTGCAATGAAATGGAAGGGGGGAAGATGAGGGGGGGTGAGTGAACCCCACTCTCATCAGAAGTGACTCAAAGAGGGGATAACATATACACTCAGTTGAGTTTAGAAATCTATCTTACCCTAAAGGATAATAGAAGAGGAAAGGAATGTGGGAAAGGGGACAGGGGAAGGGGAAGAGATATAAGTGATTAAAGAGTAGAAGAGGGTAGTCAGATACAACAAATACTTGAGGAGGGATGAAATGAGAAAGGTTGAAATGAGAAAGAGAATAGAATAAATATGGTTGGAGGGAATAGGATGGAAGGAAATGCAACTACCACTAGCAACTGTGGGAAAAATATTGAAGAACATATCTGATGGACATATGATGAAGAAAGCTATCCATCCCAAAGGCAGTGCGAATACAGACTGAAGAATGTTTTTTTCTCTCACTTTATTTTTCTTAAAATTTCTCTTTCTTCATGGTGGTGGGTGGATTATGTTTACTTTTACATCATATCTATTGTAGTAATGCTTTTCATGACTACACAGTTTTAACTTACACCAAGTAACTTGCTTTCTCAACAGGGGGAGTGGGGTGGGAGGAAGGGAGAGCATTTGGAACTCAAAGTTTTGGAAGTAAATGTTGAAACTTGCTTTTGCATTTAGTTGGGGGGGGAGGGAGAGAGAATTTTAAAAATAAAATTAAAAAGAATAAATAAAAATTTAAACAAAAAAACTTTTAAAAAAATTTTGAGTTCCAAATTTTCTCTCTCCTACTTACTCCTTCCTCATTTTTGATAAAGCAAGCAATATAATATTGATTTTACTTGTGAAGTAATGCAAAACATATTTCCATATTAGCCATGTGGCAAAAGAAAGTACACATTCAAAATAAATAAAATGAAAAAAATTGAAAACAAGAAAAATAAGAAAGTATGCTTCCATATATGTTCTGAGAGTTCTTCAGCTTTCTCTTCATGGGTTTTCCTCCTCCTTGTAATCTGTACTCCATCTTGCCTGCTGTTTCTGGAATCCCACATTTCATCCCCCCTCATGGGCTGCCCCACATAACTAGGATTCATTTCCTCCTCATCTCCATCACTTGGATCCATTATCTCATTTCAAAGCTTCCTCTGCTCTTCCTTCTCTGCCTCAAAATAGTTTGTATTTATTTTGCATATATTTTTATTTACTTCTCTGTCTTTGCAATCTTTTTCTAAATAGAATGTAAACTCCTCAGGGGTAAGGATCTTTTCTTTTCTTTTCTTTTTATCTTTGTATCTTTGTCTTCAGATTTGACCTCAGATATTTAATACTTAGCCATGTGACCTTTCTGCCTTGCAGAGATCAAAAGTATATCAATAAATAAATGTTTGATGAATTGAATCGAATCACCATCACTCACTTCATGATTAAATTGCACTGATATTCCAGTATGAATAATTTATCCCCACCTCCAAACCTATTCAAACTTTGCCTAACCTCATTCTCTGAAATTTTTAGAAACCACCTCTACAACTTTGTTGATGAACTATTTCTCCTAAAATCCACAGGTCTCCTGACAATCTTTCTCTCTTGTTTTTTCTTTGCCTCTAGCCTCTCTGCTCTCCCAGAAAGAGAAATGCCAAAGGGACTGAAAGGTTCCTGAGCTATAAAACCAAGGGTATAAAAAATCCACTCACCCTAAAGCTTCACTGAAGTTAAAAAAATAATATATATATGTATATATATGAAGGAGTTTTTTTAATATAAATGTGTATGTCTTTATATGTGTAAGATGAAGTGGGTGACTCCTGGAAAGTCAAATCTTTTCATATGCTATAGTGCAGGATTTAGGAAGACCTAGGTTTTAATTCTGCATCAACATATTCAGGCTAAATGACTGGGCAAATCATTTCCTTCGGTCTTAGTTTCCTTATCTGTAAACTGAGGATTGAAATATCTAGAGTCCTTAAAGCATGTGGCTGTTATGAAGTTCAAATGAGATAATGAGTCCAAAAGAGTGCTTTTAAAAAAAAGGTGCTATTCCAGGAGAATGTAACCTCCTTGAAGGGAGAGACTGTTTCATTTAATATTTCCAACACCCATAATAATCCACAACTTATAGTTAACTCTTCTAAATACTTATTGATCTGTATTGAATTGAACTGAACAATTTCTGGCCCAAAACTAATAAAAGAACCAAAGAGAAAAAGAATTAAGATTAAGATTATAGAAATAGCAAAAAATCAAAATACTGAATTGGGCTCAAATTCCTTTGAATTTTTCACAACATCAAATAAAATGGAAATGGAAAATGCTAAAATTAAAGGATATTTTCTTTTTTTCAAAAGCAAATATAGACTAAAAAGAAAGCCCATGAAAACATGGAGCTGTTTTTGATGTTATCACACTCTCCTCCACTACCTCTCTTTTCTTTGAAAAGATGGCCCATAGGGACAGAGGATTGCATTTACTCACTCAAATTGCAATATTCTGTTTGTCCCTGGGTGATGGTTCCTTAATGCAGATTTAAAAAAAAAATTGGCACAGAGGCAAGATGTAACGGAGACAGAATTCTTTCAACTGGGCAGACATCTACTGGAATTCTCATTTCCTTAAAAGCAGAACATCTGACAAATTCTTGTTTGCCTGGATGACAATTTTCTCCAAGACTTGGAAACTAATTTGATATAGGGATGATGGCAAAGGGAATGAAGGACAGAGAAGAGTTGAGCATGATACAGAGGTTATGAATTAATATGACTGGAAGGATGGTGCATCCTCAACAGAAATGGGGAACTTTGGAAGAGGGATGGGTTTGGGGACATTAACAAACATTCATTACTCTAGTGTATGTTAGACATTGTTCTGGGGATCCAAAGAAAGCTTTCAAGCAGCTCATTGTCTAATGGAGTAAAATCTGAGTCCAATTTTGGATATTTGATGGTTATGAGTCATCCAGGTGGATATGTACAGCAGGCAGCTGGTAATTAAAAGTGTTCAGAAGAGAGATCAGAATTTGGATACAGTGATTTGGGAGTCATTGGTATTTATAGGATAATTGATTGAAGTGAATAAACTTGACCTTAAAGAAGAGATGAGATAAAGAATTTTTTCTCCCTTTGCAGAGAAAGAAGATTCCATAGAGCACTTTACATATACTGTCAGATATAGTAAATGTGCTGGGTAATTTTGAGGAACTGTCTTTTTTTTTGTTTGTTTGTTTGTTTCAAGGGCTGGTTCTCTAGGTCCATCTCAGGAAGAGATATACTTGGAAATGAAAGTGATATAAAATAAAAAAATTCAAATACGTTAAAAAGGACAGAGACAACTGAATTCATGAGAGCTGAAGACATCAATAAGAGCATCAGAAAGAGCAGAAGCCTGGGTCTAGTCAGTGACTTTAGATATCCAAGTATTTAGAGGAAGGAAGAAAAATTATGATCTAGCAAAGAAAACTAAGGAGCAATAATAAAAGTAATAGTCAAAATAGTCAAAAGTCAGAAAAGAACACAGTGAGTGCAGTGTTACAGAACCAAGGTAGGAGAGGAAATACAGGAGGAGAAGGAAATAGGCAGAATATAATCATTTTTTATCAAATCCATTTTAAAAAACCAAGATTCAGAATAATGAACTAAGTTGTTCTAGATCATCCATTGGGACTTGATTCCAATAATGGAACTGGGACTACAACTCAGGACTTCTGTCTTTAAAACCAGGACTCTTGACAATAAAATTTTGTTTTTTAAAAGTATGATCAATGTAAAAAGAAAAAGGAAACAGGAATAAAGATTAGAGCAAAGGATTAATATTAGTAGATTGTTGAAAGCCGGCTCTCAAGGTGAAGACCTTCTCTCTTCCTTTAAAATGAAGGGGCTACAGGGATTGCCAAGGGCAATTGGATATAGAAATCTATCTTACCCTAAAATGAATGTTCTCTAAGGTTATGTCTAATTTTTCAATGATCTGAGCAAAATTCCTATCTTTTTTGCTTTCTCAATATTCTCCCTTTAATTATTCTTCAAGTTAATAATGGTAGGACAAGCAAAAGAAATACAAAATCCAAGGCAGATTAGGAAATAATAACATTTCTTATAGGTTGTAAGCTTAAGGAGGGGCTGTTTTCTTTGCTTCCCTGGTACCTGACACTGTGCCTGGTACATTGTAGGTATTTTATAAAGCTTATTGGATTGAATTGAATATGATACCAGATTGATTTAAATGACTTTAGCTTGTTTGGCCAAGCTATACATTTGAGGGCACTGAAAAACTTGCAGATGTGATGGCTAAATCATGCCAATAGTCTTTGAGGAACCATGGAGAATGGGAGGGGGTGCCAGAAGAAAGGAGACAATTTGTTCTGATTTTCAGAAATGGAGAGAAAGATGGATTCAGCATATTTGTCTGGCAAGCTCAGTGTCATTCCCTGGCCAAATTCTAGAATGGCTTATAGATTAGTTAAATGATGTTTTGTGAGCACTGACACAGGGAAGCAGCCTTCCAGACTTCACTGAATGTTTTAATAAGGTCAATCAAGGACCTATTTTAGGCATAGTTAATCTGTTTTGTAGTGGAATACTTGACAAAGTTTTTGGGATGTCTTTGTGGAATAAATGGATAAGTATTGGCTAGATAACAACACATTTAAGAGAATTCATAGCTAATTCAATGTACAGAAGGTTAATTAATGGATTGATGTCCATCTAGCCAATTTCAGACCAAGTCAACCAGCTGTGCACCTGAACCATCTTGCCAACTACTTTGTCACCTTTCACCTATCCCTCAGCCTTCCACCTCCTGCTCAGGCACAAATCAGTTCTACCATCTCTTCTGAAAAAGGGTAGCAGTTTACTATGCTATAGATCAACTTTCTATACTCATAATCTCCCAGACCAAAATTCCCTTCCATAGTGAGCATCTGTGTGCTGTCTCCCTCTATTAAAATATAAGCTATTTAAAGGAAAGAACTATTTTTCTTTTGCATTTGTACAAAGTTTGAGAGACTTTCCATATAATGGAAAGTAAGCTGGTACTGGAGTCAGGAAGACCTGGTTTCAAGTTCTGCCATCATATATACTGTTTGTATGACCCTTAGCAAGTCATTTCTAAAGGACAGAATAGATATCGCCATACATGGGTAGAGAAAGATTGCTCACCTGAGAGCTCTCTATAGTAATGAGATCACAGGACCTGGATCAAAGGATCTGAGAATAGGGGCACTTTGTAAACACTTAAAAAATTGCTACTTTACATTCAGTATCAACTGTGAGGTAAGTCTCTAGTGTAGTGCTGCAGTCATGTTCCATTCAATAGCTTTCACCATTTATGGAGAGAGGACCAATTGTATGGAACAATCTTGCAAGTCAGGTTTGCGAATGACACAAAACTGGATGGAATAGTTAGAATGTTGAATAGGAAAACCAGGACCCCTAAAAGACTGCAAAAACCTGAATTGATAGGTCAGTCTAACTTAACAAAATAAAATTTAATAGGGGAAAGTGTGAAATTTTAAAATTAAGTTTAAAAAATTAACTTTGGCTTAACAAGATGGAGATATGTCTTACAGCATTTCACATGAACAACAGCTACTGGGAGACATCTTTTGAATGCAGTTGACAAAAATAATATTGACAGCTAGCGTTTATGCAATGTTCTAAATTTTGCAAAGCACTTTACAAATATAATCACATTTTTAGAAGGTAAGTACCATTGTTATCCCCACTTTACAGATGAATAAACTGAGGCTGGTGGAGATTAAATGCCTTGCCTGGGCTCACAGAAATAGTAAGCATCTGAGACTATATTTGAATTCAGATCTTCCAACACTTCAGGACTACTATTCTATTCATAGTGCTATTTCAATGTCTAGCACTAATGCAGTTCCAATTGTACTCAGATCAGAATAACACTCAGAACAAGAGGAATAATAAACTCACCACTTTTGAATGATCAACTTTCATATGGAATGCTGCTTTCTATCCTGGGCACTATATTTTCAGAAGAACATTGTCATACCAGGGAATATTCTAACAAGGATAGTCAGGATGATTCCAGGAGACTCAAAAACCTTGCTGTATAAGAATACTTGAAAGAACTTGAAAAAGTAATTTGGAAAAGAGAAGACTCCAAAAAGGACATGATAATCACCTTCAAATATTTTTTTCTGGAAGGACTTGATTATTCTATCTAGCTTCAGGATCATAACCAATGACTAGAAGTCATAGAAAAGTAGCTTAATCTAAGGAAGCCCCACCCCCACAACCCCTTTATGTTTAGCAAGTAGAGGGGCAGCTAGGTGATGCAGTGGATAGAGCACCTGCACTGGAATCAGGAAGGCCTGAGTTCAAATCCAACCTCAGACTGTTGACACTATGTGACCCCGAGCTAGTCACTTAACCCAGATTGCTTCACAACCAAACCAAAATTCAATTAAAGCTACCCCAAAAAGGAATAAGTGGCCTCATTAATAGGTAAATTTCCCTATTATCCTGGAACATATGTATCCAAGAAGAGACTTGACAGTTTTTTTGAGACATCAAAAAAGGAATTCTTTTTGAAGTAGATGAAGGAATTGGATAATGTCATCCTAAGATTCAATGATTAAAATAATCAAATATTTAGGGCAATAATAATAATGATGATGATAATAGTTATCATTATGTTCTATAATTGGATGATGTTCTATAAGTGTTATTAATATTTTCTTACCTGATTACCACAACCCTAGGAGGGATTATGGCTATTCTTATTTCCATTTTACAAGTAAGGAAACAGGCAAAAAAGATTAAGTGGTTTGTCCAAGGTCACACAGATTGTGTCTGGGACTGGATTTGAAAATAGATCTATACTGATTCCTGGCCCAATGCTCTATTCACTGTGCCACCTAACTGCCTGAAACATGCTTCCTCTTCAAAATTGATTTGATTAGAAAAGTATTTATACAGATCAAGAATTATTAGGCCTAAAATGAACCTTTCAGATCATTTAGGTGCCATAGTAGCTGCTGGTCCTGGAGTCAGGAAGATCTCAGTTCAAATCCAACCTCAGATACTTACTAACTACGGGACCTTAAACAAGTCCTCAGTTTCCTCAAATGGAAAAGGCACTTACTTCCCAGGATTGTTGTAAAGATGAAATGAGAAGGTATTTATAAAGTGCTTAGAATACTGCCTGACACTATGCTAAGGGTAGAGGTACTATATAAATGCTGACTATCATTATTTCATAATCATTATTATTTTGTACTTCCACCATCCCAGTCTCATTTTACACACGAGAAAACTGCTAGGACTACTACTTACGTTTGTTTACTTGTCTACTTGTTTCCTCCTATCCAAGGTGCTCCCAAATCTCTTATCACTTTAGAGTCACATTGATTATGTAGGGTAATGATGGTTGCATTTTACAGATGTAGCAATTGAATGAATAAATGAAGAAGCTTTTATTAAGCACTTACTGGATGCAAAGCACAATTACTTGATCATATACTCAGTTAAAATATTATCAATAAAGCAAATATTCACTTATATTTGATACTCTTTTTATGGTAATGGGGTTAAGTGACTTGCCTAAGGTCACAGAGCTAGGCAATTATTAAGTGTGTGTGTGGTTAGATTTGAATTCAGATCCTCCTGACTCCAGGGCCAGTGTTCTATCCACTGTGCCATCTAACTGCCCCCTATATTTGACCCCCTTACCCTGATAGTGGTTGCTCAGATTGCCTCAGATTGCTCAGAAATAACTAGAATAAATGATGACTTCATCAGGCACCCAAAGACTTAAACCAACATGTTTATTTTCAGAATTACTTATGATCAGTTCATTTTTAAAATGTGGGAAGGTCAGGAGAGGAATAATCATGGGCAATCTACAATCTTGGCCAGAGGACCTTACATTGTTATGGATCATATATACCATACAACAAGCTGGAACATTGGATAGATAGGTCAAAGAAAGTCAAATGTTTTCTTTATCGTGATATCATTAAATTGTTATGATTCTATGTTAACTTGTAAATAAATTCCCTGAACATGAGACAGTTTTCTTTTCCTCATGGATTGTTCAATAATAGGCTTTTCCAAGCTTCATTTGGACATTGTTTGGACTCTGATGGTCAGAGTGAGTGCAATCATCAAACACTACTGTTTGGGTCAAAAACTTTAAGGTCTCCCCCACCCAGATTGATTTTATTTTGACTAGGTAAAAGTGGCCATTCTTTGCCTCATTTCTTACCTAGCCTTAATCATTTAATGGTCATTGCTTCAGTCAGACTAAGAGCTGAGAAAGATTTTAATTTAAAAAAGTCAAGGTCTCCCAATGCCTCTAGGGCCATCTCTACTTGTCCTGATCTATATCTTGCTCCTGGACCCAAATGACTCCAGAGGAGAAAGTGAGGCTGGTAGTTTTGCACAACCCTCTCTCCCTTCAGTCTAAAACCAAACCACATTAAATAATGTTTTTTCCCACTCAAATACTAATGTTCTCTTTGCCTCTCTGTCTCCCTCACCTTCCTCTCCCCTTCTCTCTGTCTCTGTGCTTCTCTGTGATTCTCTGTCTCTCTCTTTCTGTTTATCATTGTGACTGCCTCTCTCTTTCTGTCTCTGTATCTGTCTTTCTTGTTGTCTTTGTTTCTCATTGTCCCTCAGTCTTTTTTTGTCTCTCTTTCTGTCCTTCACCACTATTCTCTTTCCTTCCTTTCCTCTTCCTCCTTCCCTCTCCCTCCTTCTCCATGAAAGTTCACTTTCTGTTTGAGGGCTACATTTTGGGCTACATTTTATTTCATATATTGACTATCTCTTAAACACAATAGGTTTTCTTAGCATATAAACACATTAGATTCAAAACACATTAAAATTGAATGTAAGGGGAAGGGACATTATGATCTAATTTATTCTCACCCATTCATTTAATGGTGAGGAAACTGAAGTATAGACAAGCTAAATGATCTATGTAAGGTCTCACATATAGTGAGAAGGTGATAATTCAGGTCTTCTCTCTCCCCCTGTGATGATCTTTCTACCATGCTGGGCTGCATTCTGTAAGGGTTCTTACAACAATAACTTCTCCCTTGTCATTGAATGAGCCATCAGGGCCTTGATACTGGGGACTGATGGCCCTGGAGGAGAAAATGAAGCTGGTGACTTAGCACAGCACTTCCATCATTCAAATCTAATTCATGTGCTTATCATGGCATCACCTCCCTGATGTCATGGTCTTCTTCAAGAATGAAGGACAATCATTATTAACTTGGGACTGAGAAAATGAAGAAGATACAGCTAAAGGTAAAGAAGAGACCATAGTGATACAGCTCTTTAGTCACTCTCTGCCCTCTAATGGTTAGCCTAACCCAGAAATGTGCAGAAATATTTGCCAGCAACTAAATAGCTGTGACCTGAATACCTGATCACCATCCCAGATTCCAAATCATGCTGAACCCAGGACTGTCAAGATTTTGATTGGAATTTCTTTAGCTCTAATGATTGCTTCCACTAGATGCCCGAGACAAACATCCTGGGTAAATGGTTGATTTTGTCTTGGACACAAATTGTACATTTCGTAGAACTCATAGGATCGATCCTATATCTTGCGAATCTCTTGAATCTAGAAGTGTGTGGTAGACTGGCAGTCACTTGATAAATGTTTGATTATCAGTATTTTATTACTGAATTTTAGTCATACACTTAGTGGTTCCATGGAGAGTCAATCTCATTATGTTGATTTTCTTATCAAGTGACTCATGGAAATATAGCAAGTCTTAAAAGGAGGAAGGTTGCACTAATTGCTGTGAGTTGGAGAACTAGTTTCTAATTGAATAAATCCATATATCCCTTGGCATTGTCTTCCCTGATCCATAAAGAATGATGAACTAAAGGGGCAGGTTACTGACTCTCTGAGGACTATCCATGAGAGTTAGAGTGATTTGGGTTTAAGGCTTTGTCCTTAAGAAAGACATTTAGTCATTACATCTCAAGATATCTTGCAAGTCACCAAAATGTACATTCCTTTGGGTAGAGCACCTCTAGCTAGGGCATGATTCCTTGTCATGGGAGAAGAGGAAGAGAAGGAATCAGCTGGCTAGTAATAATAATAATAATTATTATTATGATAATACAACAACAAAAGAACAAAAATAATACTACAATAATCCTACTAGATGGTCTTTTGCTTACTTCTGGACAGGTTAAAGTGATTTGTACTAAATTTTGAAGCCCAGGATTCCACATTGACAATGAGTTCTAAAACCTATAAAAGATTAATCACAGAGAGAACTATAACTCTGCATGATCAGAGTAAAAATTCTATTTTTATGGTTGCCTGTGTTTTATCCTCTATAAATTTTATAATAATGATTAGATCCAAAGTATGAACATCATTTACATACATCAAAATGTCTCACACCATCATGAAGAACTTTTACAGTCAGTTAAACACATACAGCAAGTATATTAGGAAGCCCAAAGCTCCAGACTCTCTGGAGCATTAATCAATACCATTTCTCCAGGCAGGATAGTATGTATACATGTGGTTGCATGTACAGTATGATTTAGCTTATGTGAATATACAAAAGAGATAACAGTCTTCTTCATCCAGTGTGTACACAGAGGAAGAGAGCTTTCTATATTTGTCAGAAATTCACTTACTTCAGCTCTTTTCCTCTTGCCAAGGTAATCAACCTCATTTCCCAGAAATTACATTTCTCTAACATTGACCAGAAACACTTTAGAAATGGAAACACAGGAAAGGGCTAGAAATAGTTACTATTTAGCATTGTCCCTTTCTTCAGACTGTGCCCAAAATAAGTTGAAGTTGATAGCTGCCACAGATGCTATAGGTATTCCCAAAACTGTCTGCCCAGCACCTCTCTCTTCTTTCTGCCCTCTCACTTATTTCTGGATTGGATTGATTTTGCCTTCTAGCTGGGAATAGGAAGCCTCCACCTTCAGAGGTTATCAGAGAGGGATTTGTCTGGGCACATTGGCAGACATGTACCAAGGCAATGGCAACTACAAATTGTACATGGTACAAGCTTTCAGGGTAAACATCAATTTCTCCAATTTGTTCTAGCCTGAGAACCTTATAAGCTTAGTGAATGAATTGTGAGTTTAGATTTTGTGCTGGTTGAATGCATCAGGGCTTGCTTCTATAAAGCTCTCTTAATGTGCACTAGAGTTTTCAGTTTAAATATTGTGAAACGGTAAAAAAGTCACAGCTGGTTCTCTTGTTTTACTTACAAAGGATTCTTGCAATCTTTATAGACAATTTCACAGAAAATACACACCTCTATCCAATCTCTGGACCCACTCTCCTTTTTATAGAAAAGAAGATATTTGGGCAAGTCCCTTGATAAAAGCTAGCAATTTATACAGTGCTTTAAAGTATTTGGAACACTTTATCTATATTATCTCAGATGTTCACAATAATCTGAAATGGTAAATTCTACTATTATCCTCCTTTTTACAGATGAAGATAATAAGTCTCAGAGAGGTTAAGCTTCTTAACAAAGATCACACAGTATTTTCCTAATCCCCAATTCCAACTCTACTCACTATACCATCTAACTGGTTTTTAACTTCTATAAGCCTCAATTTCCTCATCTGTAAAATGAGGTAGTTGGATTAGATGCTCACTAAAAGTCATTCCAGTTCTAAATCGGTGGTCTTTCAAACTTTCCTTCCTGTACTAGAACACTGAACTAGCACAAGGGTTCTCTTGCCTTCTCATTTCTACCTTTCCTTTAAGGTCATGTTTGAACCCTGCCCCTTCTATAGAATCTTCCTCAACAGTTTAGTTTACAGAGCTCTCTCTCCAGCCTCCAAAACTGTGTACCATTTATTGACTGTGTCCTCATTCTTTTAAGAGTGGGTTAGGAACTGGTCTGCCTTGTCATATGCCTTCTTTTGTCTGTTCTTTAAATCTTGCCATTCAACTCTCCACTTACATTGTTCTCAGTAACTGTTCATCTGTTGACAAGAAAGTCCCCTTAAGAGCCGTCAATACGTGAAATCAATCAGAGCCTACAAATTTATCTCTGAGAATGATTAAATAACTGAAAGAAGCCCAGGAAAGTATCAAAGGACAGGAATTTGAGTCCCAGCTCTACCCCTAATGTTTTTATGACTCGAGAAGTCACTTATACTTCATTTTCTCATCTGTAAGCTGTGGTTTATACTTGCATCAATTACCTCATCATTTTTTATAATAATAATAATAATAATAATAGAAACAGGTCAACATTTATACTGTATTTTCAAGTTTGCATACAATCTCTCATTTGAATCTTGCTAAACTCTGGAGATAATTATTTATTTGTTATCTGATTTGTTTTCCCCTGAAGATCAAAAATTTCATTGCAATTGAAAAGCAATTTTAGAAAGTTAACTAGAGAGGATAAGTTGACATTGTGAAGAAAATACTAGAGGGAAGATTTGAACACAGTTCTTCCTAACTCCAAGCTCAACATGCTGTCCACTACTCTGCCCCTTGTTTGATAGAATAAAAATGTACAGAATGAAAAGTACTATGTAAATAAAACAACTAAAAATAGTAATTTCAGTAGTCATCAATAGTTAGTTATCTTTCTTTCAATTTGATGTGAAAAAAGTTTGAATGTAATAGTTTAATGTAAGGGTGACTTTTAAGGAAAAAATGTAATGACTATAATGGGAATTCTTATAATGAAGGCCCATTGATTGTATTTTAGAATGATCTTCATGCTTTGTTAGCAATGTACAACTTCCTTACATCATATCTGTTATATATTAAAAAATTATTTTCCAAGACGTCTCCATGGTTTAGTTTTCCTGGTCAAGGGTGTTCCCTAATGTAGAATGTGAGCCCATTCAGCTCTTGTAATGGTAATATAATGGATTATACATATTGTATCAGGTTAAAAATGAAACTCAGTGTAGTATTACAGCAATTTATATATACACACACAGACATACACACACACAGGCTTGTTCAGCACCAGATATTTAAATTTTAAACCCTTTTAAATATTCAACTGAAACTAAAATAAATTTTGAAAAATGGAATTCAATAGAAAAGCTCCATTAAGGGTAAAAGTGTTTCCTTAAACCAATTTGGTTCTGAAAGGAAACCAGGAAGGAAGGTTTTCACAATTGTATCACCTGCCAGGGGAACACTATACATTTTTCTGCATAGACAGAAGATTAGCTGGATTTCTTTTGGCATGAACTTCATTAGCAAAGAAAAATGGAAGCTCAGGACTCAGGCACTGTCTCACACATAGCCAGCCACCTGTTCGCTAAGATTCTGAGCTCCATACTTAAATTGAGGCTGCCTTTTTCCATTGTCCCATTCAATTCAATTTCATTTCACCTTCCTCCTCCCCTGTGATCATGAACTGTTTTTAGTACTTCCTCCCTGCAAAACAAGGGATAACTGGCCCTTCTGCCTTCTGAATGTTAATCTCTTGATTCACAGGGAAAAAAAGGGGGGGGGAGAATCATCCTGCAGGATGTTTCCATTGGATTCACTGAAATGATTGCTTACACAGAAATGTACACCCATCCTCAAAGGGTGTTTAAGAACCAGACCCTTAATCTCTCTCAATCTGAACTATTTTCAAGAATCCAGCCAGTTTTTTAAAAAAATATATAGTTAAAACAATCAGCTAAAATTATCCAGTTAAAGACTTAAAATCAAACATAAAGTGGAGAGGGAAATATATGGGCAGATGAAAGGAAGAGTCTCAGAGATAGGGAAGGATAGATTATTATTTAGAGAAAGGAAAATAGGAAATATTACATAAAGAAATATAGAATAATATAAATAGAGACCCTAATTCAGCTGACTGTAAATCCCTTTTCCTTAATTGGTTTAGAAACTGTGGACTGTAACGTGAGACAGCGGGCTCTCAGCTGCTATTCTACTGAGCTGCCTGGAATCTCATTAAGTCGAAGACAATAGCAGAAATGACAGCTCCCTTTCTGTAGGGGCACTTAGAGCTAATCTGCTATTGAGACTAATACAATTATGTGGGATTATAGGATTGCCATTGATACATAGATTTGGGAATTCCCAGTAGAAGGGATTTTGTATATTGGGGGGGGGGGCAAGAGTGATGTCATAAAGCCTGAAAAATTCCCATTTATTTAAAGACAAAAAATGATCATAGTTTAGAATTTGAGTCAGGGTCTCACCCATTATCCCCAAACTAACAGCTGGAATAGAAATTCCTTAGATAATTTCCCCTCTATTTAATTTTTTCTTTACACAAAGCTTAAGAAAAACAATTAGAGATTTCCATGCAAAGGTATTCATTTCAAATTATTCTTTATTTAGGCTTATTTTCAATCCAGGGTTTTGAGAGCAAGGAAAACCCTATTTTTTCATAGTGACAGGTGCACTTCATTATTAGTATTATTAGTATTGATTCATTATAAGGATTATTACTATTTTTCACAGTGACAGGTGACCTTTATTATTAGCATGATTAGTATTATTAGTATTAGCTGTTGTTAAAATTCACTAAATGAATATAATAACAAGGTTTGCATAGCTTTCTACATATTATTTCATTTCATCCTCATCCCTATAAAGTGTGTACTTTTATTATCCTTATTTTATAGATGAGCCAAGTGAGGATTAAGAGAGATTAAGTGACTTGTCCAGAGTCACACAATTAGTAAGCATCTATAACTAAAGGGCAAAAAACCCTGTGCATACCCTTTGATCCAGCAATATCACTACTAGGTCTATATCCCAAAGAGATTATAAAAAAAGGGGGTGAAGACTCACAAGAACAAAAATATTCATAGCAGTTCTTTTTTTAGTCATAAAAAATTGAGGGGATGCCCATCAAGTGGGGAGTGATTGAACAAATTGTGGCATATGAATGTAATGGAGTACTATTGTTCTGAAGAATTCATGGATGGGAAGACTTCAGAAAAGGCCAAAGACTTGCATGAACTGATGCTGAATTAAATGAGCAGAACCAGAAGAACATTGTACACCCTACCACAACATTGTGTGATGATCAACTATGGTGGACTTATTCTTCTCAATTGTACAATGTTCAAAGACAATTCTATCCAAAGAAAATACCATCCACAAGCTGAGAAGGAACCATGGAGTCCAAATGCAGATTAAAATTTACTATTTTCAATTTCTAAAATTTGCTTTATGCTTTATGATTTTTTCTATCTTCAGGATTTTTTTCCTTTTGTTCTGATTCTTTTACAACATGATAAATTATACATGTTTAACCTACCCTGAAGGGAAGAGAGGAAGGGAGAAAAATATGGAACTAAAAATCTTACAAAAAGTGAAGGTTGAAAACTGTCTTTGCACGGAGTAGGAAAAATAAATAAATAAATCTATTAAGTTTTTTAAAAAACAGCATATATATAATATATATATAAATATATATATATATATATATATATATATATATATATATATATATATATATCTCAGAATTTGAATTCAGGTCTTTAAGACTCCAGTCCATGACTCTACCTTCATAGAGCCAGTCAAGTACAGAGAGCTAGAATTGGAAATTAAGATTCTAATCTCCACCTCAGACATTTGTAGGCTATCTTTAAGCCTCAATTTCCTCATCTATGAAATGGGAATAATGCACCTCCCACAAAAAAGGGTGTGGTGAGGCAACAATGAAACATATTAAATGCTTTGTAAATTAAATCTATTTAAATGTTTGCTACTACTTTTATAAACAAACTTTACAAGCTTGGATTTTGGATCCTTCTGAGGCCTCATCTGCATTGATGTGCCTGCCCAGACAAGAGAGCCAAATCAAGTTTTTTCTTTGTATCCATTCCAAGATATATGAAATGCAAATTGAGCTAAGTGCAGAAAAAGGGATGCAGTATTTATCAGCCGACTTTGTTACAGGGACTCCTTATGGAAAACAGTGGCTGATTAATAACAGCGGCAACTTCCTCCCTTAATAAGCCTGAAAACTATCTTCACAAATTAGCTCATAACAAGTACCTAACACCTTACCTATCCATCATTAAAGGTGCATGGGAGCAAAGTGTGATATTTCTCATGCCTTGGTTAAATATGACCTTTCAAATCTTATTATTTTAAGAAGTTGTGACTCCTGTAAGTGACACTTTACAATTCTGCACTATCCTACAACAGTGCTTTCCTAATTTCATTCCAAAGCCTTAAGTATTAACCTAAAGGTACTCAAATCTCCAGGGACTCCATTTTATACATGTTCTGTCTAACACAGCTGGGAGATTTTGAGCTTTTAAATCATTTATTATAATACACAAAAAAGCTTAGAAAAAAAATGGAGACATTGATTTCAAATCTTCCTCTTAAGAGTCCAGCAGTGGCAATGAACCTTTCAGTCTCTAATATTACATTCATAAGATTTACTCTTTCTTGCCATTGACAAGCATTAATTGCTAATTAAAAACTGGAATTGAAGCAGCTTTAGACTATAATCCACAGAGAAGGGGGTGATTAGGAATCACCCAGAGAGCCACACTTTGGCCAAAGGATGCCTTTCTCCAAATCCCTCTCCCACTAGCCTGCCACTGGCTTCAGAATCTCACCTTGCTCCTTTGGGTAAAGGCATTTTCTTTCTAAGTCCACATTTCAATGTAAATTCTCAGGAAGGAAAACCCATTATCACAGAGTTCATTTATCAGCTTTCTAGCAAAGAGCAAGACTCTGACCATGAACATAAGACAAGTAAACTTTGAATGGAGAAAAAGGAGGTTTAAAAAATCAACATATTAAGGTGAAATTTAGCTATTTCAAATAGTACATGTGCATGCACACACATGTTAATATGTGGTTTGCCCCATTGTGAGGAAGACAAGATAATTTTTGATTGATTTTTAGAATGATTCCCTTATTTCTAAAAAAATTTATTCCATTGTAAGATTCTCTTCAATGTAAGGACTCCTTACAATGGTATAGATTATAACCCATCCACATCTTTCATTTTGTATAATTTGTTCATGTTTTTCCTTAAATACCTGGGGGTGGTGTGGGGAAAGTCCATTCAGCATGATATTAATGGAATATTGAAATCAATAATCAGAGACTTGTATAAAGTTATCTTTGTTACATTTTTCAAGGACTCTTGTATGATTTTGAATTATGAATAAAGTGTCTTAAAAATGTCTCCACGAATTACCTCTTAACAAATATATAACACCTTACCTTATGCATCATTAAACTACATGAGAGCAGAGGCGTTTTTTCATTTCTTGGTTAAACATGACCTTCCAAACCATTTTCATTCTTTGTTTTTAAGTACAAATTGTATTTTAAGTAAATAAGACACTGATTAAAAACAACTTTGTTGTTTTGCTCTATCTAGTCAACAAACGTGGTTTATGCATTATTAATAAATGCAAAGAAGATGAAGTTAAAAAAAAAAGACAATACCTGACCTCAGGGGGCTTATATTTTAAGGCGGAAGACAATATATGAAAGGGAGCTGAAAAGAAGTCCCAGTATGTGGAGACAATAGAGAAAGAAATCAGGAGAATAAAAGATCCCAGGGAGGATTAAAGGAGTGGTTCTGGATATTTTCCTTAAGGAGAAAGTGATCAATAAGAGGCAGAAGCTACAGAGGTGGGTGATCTTCCAGAGTAAGCAGGCTGCTGCATAAGTTAGGAGAGTCCAGAGAGCAGCTCAAAGACGAATATAGAAGTAAGAATCAAGTGCTTCTTATGCTAAACAAAGACTGGTATCTTATGTTTTCCGTATCTTTCAGTCAACTGTATGACTTCAAAGATGTGGTCTGCCATAGAATAAGACTTGAAAAAAGCCTGCCTATTCCATTTTCATCTTTTTTTATCTAAAATTACCTTGATATGCAAGTTGATTAATCGCAATAAGATTTATTGAATTGGCAAAGTGGGCATACGGGTTAAAAGAATTATATGAATTATATTTAAAGGATCTTTGAGGTAATCTATTCCAATCTCTGATTTTCTAGATAAGTACATTGAAATCTAGAGAGGACATTGGCTTGAATGAGGTCACCAGACACTAATTGGCAAAGCTGGGACTCAACTCAGGTCTTATAATCTCAAATTGAGTTATTAAAATTCCTTAGATTGCATTTTTTTAGGCTTGTGGATTTTTTTCAAATCTTTGCTGCCCTCTCCTCATTTAGAAATTATGAGAATCAGTCCTTAAGCACTCTCAGAATTGTGTCATCTCCAGCACAGATAAACCCCATTTATTCTAAGTCTAGTCCAGTTGCTATTCCTTCTTTTTTTTCCTTTGGAGCCATTTCTGTGTCCTCATTCTGCACATTAGTAAACAAGATGAAACATCTAGGTGATGCAATGGATATGATGCTGGACCTCAAATCAGAACCTGAGGTCAAATTGTTGCCTTAAGTGATGCTGAACAAACCACTCAACCATTCTTAGCCACAATTTCCTCATTTGTAAAATTGGCGGGGAAAAACAGCACCCACATCCCAGGGTTGTTGTGAGACTCAAAGGAGTTAATATTTATAATGCAATTACCAAGATTAAAATTGCTATTTAAATGCTAGTTTTTTATTATTAGCCATTATTATGGCAGAGCATAAATGTGATAATGCCACTGTCCTTGATAAAGAAAAGGGTTTGTTTATAAACATTGGTCTTTCTCATTTTTCTTTTGCATATTATCTTCCTTCAGGCTTCATTCTTCAATGTCCATAGACCATAGAGCTAGAGCTAGACCCTAGGTCATCTCATCCAACCTTTTCATTCTACAAATGAGGAAACTGAGGCACAGAGGAATTAAGACATTTGCTCAAGTTAACACTAGTAGTAAGGATCAAGGTTAGAGTTGAATCCCCAGCCCTCTGATCTGAGAGGGACATGAGAGACAACATGCTTTCTACTCTTCTGAACTGCTTTCTAAAGTTGTCAGGACAATCTGACTTAATTGGGACCTCCACCAAGCTTTCAGTAAACCTGTTTTTCCCTTTATGCTTTTTGTTGTTTTATAGAATAATTTTGTTCATAATCCTCTACTATCTTTCCCCTTAAGTTTTTACAAATGAGTTTAGTTCTAAACCAGCATTGCCCTTGCCTACTATAACTCTACACTTGGCATTGAAATCAGGTTTTTCTGGTTGAAGGAATTTCTAAACTCTCCTGGTCTACTCTTTGTGGTGATTGATTTACAATGGTTAAACTTCTTTCAAAACTCCCTCTCTGCCCTCCCCCCTGCAAAGAAAGACATCAGCTCTAGGGAAAGTAATAAGGATTATTTCTCTCTCTGTCCTTTTTTCTATATTTAATCCTCTACTGGTATAGTACCTGATCTGTGACAGGTTGGAATGGTTAAATTGCTCAAAGGAATAAAGATTGCTACTAACTGTATTCAGTTTACTCTCCAAATAAGTACATTTACTTCTAAAATGATAGCAAGAAGAACCGAGATTCTATAAGCATTGTATTAACATACTATAACTACTATTGTGAACAGTCCTACTCTTCAGAAAAGTCTAAGAAGGACAAACATATTAGACAGACTATGGACAATGTTACCTCCATCCAGAGGAAGAAAAACAAAACAAAATAAAAAACAAACAACAAAAAACCCCTTCAGAATCTGATAAGCACTTTATAAAAATTATCTCATATCTCTCTTTCCCTTAATCCTAATTCCTCATCCTGAAAATGACATCTGTAAACATGTCTATTAAAAATAGGTATATGCAATGTTAACCTGACTGTTTGCTACTGAGGGGTGAGGGTGGAAGGAAATTTTGTAACTTAAAAATATACATATGCATATGCATGAATGTAAAAAAAATAAAATAGATGAGGTTTTGGGAAAAAAGTATAAGAGTGTATTTTCTAAATTTATCACTTTGGAAATTTGGAATTTAACATTTTGCTGCTGCAGTAGTATTTCTATGAGAGAGAAAGAGAGGGAGAGAGAGAGAGATTACAAATAAAGTGTGTTGATATTTTCCAAGGGTTTTCCTCACAACAGCCATGTGAAATAACCCACATTTTACAGATCAGAAAACTGAGACTTGAAGCTCAGACATGATTTGCTGTGGGCTACATAGCTAGTAACTGGAAAAGCCCAGATTTGAATTAGTCCACTTTTGCAGACTTAGTTCACATTATCTTCCTTTCCTTACTTTATACCCAAACAAAATAGTCTATTAATTCTTCCATTGCAGGTCTTCTTGTATTGCCAGAAGTCATCCACCAAGCCTCAAAGTACTCCCTCTTCCCCTCTACCTTGTCAAATTCCTAGTTTTTTTCCAAGACTGAGCTTAAGTGATACTTTCAACTCATAATATTTCTTGACCCCATTTCAATTCTTGTTAGGGACCTCTCTCTTCCCAAATTATTTATATATTTATTCATGTACATGTTATAGCCTTCTAGTAGAATGTAAGCCTATGGAGGGCATGGACTCTTCATTTGTTGCCATCCTATTACCAGAGCCTAGCACAAACGCATGCATATAATTAGCACTTGATAAATATGTGTGGAATGACATTGAAATAGTCTTTCTCCACATTGTGTGTGTGTATAAATATATTTAATGATATCTATGTATAGATATAGCTATATATATTTATATCTCTCTATCTATCTACACATCTTTATAACATATTTATGTAATTATCATTGTTTGTCCTTTGTTCTTGAAGAGGGACCCATGACATCAGGGAAGTGATGCCATGATATGCAAGTGAATTGGATTGAAATGGGGGGAGGGCGGAGGAGAAAGAGTTTGTGTAAAATCATCAATCTCACTTTCTCCTCCTGAGCCGTCAGGGTCCAGTGGTCAGATATGGATCAGGTCAACTGGAGATGATCTCAGATGCAGTAGGTGACCTTGACGTTTTTAAACCAAGGTCTTTCCCAGGTCTCAATTTGACTGAGGCCCATTCAGTGATTAAAGCCAGGTAAAAAATGAGGCAGATAATCACCTCCTTTACCTAGTCAAAAAAAAAATCAATCTGGGGGGAAGACCCTCAAGGTTTCTAGCCAATATACTCACTCTGAGCCAATCAGGGCCCAAAGAAGACCAAATGGGACTTTGTCTGTAACATATTGTTGGCCAATGATTGAGAACCAGAGTGATTTGAGTTTAAAGCATAGTCCTTTAGAAAGAAATCTAGCATGTTAATCTCAAGTTATCTTGCAAGGTTTCAAGGTTTATGGATCAAAATTTACATCCCTCTGGCAGAGAACCTGTTGGTGAGGGTATGATTGCCTATGTAATCATTGGGAGAGGAGGGAGGAAGGGGACAAGTAGCTAATAATAATAATAATAATAATAATAATAATAATAATAATAAATAACACATTTATGGTAGATGCTGGACATTTTGAGGTAATTTATACAAAACTTTGAAGCTCATGAAGACTCCACATTGGCAATGAGTTCTAAAACCTATAAAAGATTAATCACGGAGACAATTTTAACTCCTGTATGATCAAAATAAAAATTCTATTTTTATGCCATACATTGTATACAATATATCTGAAACCCTGTAAGAGATGGAATTCCAAGAGTTTCACTTCCATGATGAAGGCTGAAGAACTAGAATGTTTGTTGTTCCAGAATTTTTGAAACTGTTTCTGAGTCACCTTGAAAGTTAGGTCCTTAAATACTATTATTCTCTTTTTGCACATGAGGAAAAGGGACCTAAACGGTAGTACCTTATTAAAGCCACACAGAAAGATGAAGATTAGTCTTCAATTTCCAAAGCCCAGAGCTCCCAAACTTTGGGATAAAGGAATTTAACACTGAGCATATGGGATATAAAATATGCATACCCGCTTGAGCATTGTTAGAAGTAAGGAGGGAATTTTATTTCATTTTAGAATGTGGTTTATAATTGTCCAGCTGCAAATGGCATTGTGTGTGGGCCTCTTTTACATATTCAGATATGGGAGAGTGTTAGCAATCTCCCAAAGGAATCTCATACAGCCAAAGCCCAAGTACAATCAAATGGGAAAAAATACAACAATTGCAGCTTGATTTATATATGCGGATATACCCTTCATTTTCAGTATGTATGGAATGTAGCCATTTATGATTCCATAACCAGAGGAATAAAATTTGAATATGTAGTAAAAGGGGAAATGTATTTTAAATGGTCTTTAGAAACAGAAACTAGAAGTAGTCAGAAGGCCAAAGTCACTAATATAATAGGATATATAGCTAGATACACATGTAAAAATGCCCTGCCAAACACACGATTAAAGGCAAGTAAGATCTAGCAGAAGCTTCCTGGAAAAAAGCTAAGATACAGTCAAACAATCCAACATTCATTCCAGTTGTGTTTAAAGAGAGCTATAAAACATAAACTAGAAAGATCCTAGGCTCATGAAATGCCTCCACCCCAACACAATATAAACCCGTTTTTACTTTCACAAAAATAATGCAGAGAAAGAAAAGTATCCATTATATAATTTGGCATGTTTTCATCCCAAAGATCCCCAAGCTTTATACCATATCAGATTTTTCAAAAGACATAGTATATAGTCACAAAGTAACTGAAAATGGATCAACCATTATCCAGTTATACATACCATCTCTAATCTAATCAACATTAACAGCTGTAATTGGTATGGGGCATGTAACAGGGTACTGAAATGAGAGGGGGAAGGGTGCATGATTTTCACCCTCAGCTACCACTGTCTCTCTATATTTCATTGCTATTCTTTGCTGAATGATACAAATTAAACCCAAGAAAATACCTCTGGGCCATCATTTTGAGGTTCCTTCACTTTCCTGTTGTTGAATCATTTCAGTTGTGTCTGATTCTTCAGGACCCTATTTTGATTTTTGGGGTTTTTTTTTGGTAGAAATCCTGGAGATGTTTGCCATTTCCTTCTGAAGTTTATTTTATAGATGAAAAAATTGAGACCAATAGAGTGAAGTAACTTGCTATGTCAGACGACTAGTAAGTGTCTCAGGTCAGATTTGAACACATGAAGATGAATCTTCCTGACGTCAGGACAAATGTTCTATCCATTGCACTACCTAGCTCCTTAACAAGTATATAACCTTTCCTGCCACCTCAATTATTATGGTGACACTGACTGGACAGTGTGAGGTAATCATAGGATCATAGATGGAGAGCTAAACAGAACCATCTAATAATACAACCCTTCTATTTTATAAATGAGGAAACTGGGGTCTACATAAGTTAAGTTACATAGTAAGTAAAAGAGAAGGATTTTATTTGATTACTCCAAAATCAATGCTCTCATACTATATGTTGATGTACAAATTATTTAGAACAAAGTAAAACAATTATGCTTATTGAGCTCTATAAAAAAAACTTATAAATTTTTGCATCCTTAAAAAATGTAATATATAGCCTGGCCTTTTTTATTACTGTACTTTCTTGTTTTACCTGATCTGGCATTGAGTTTACAAGATTGTGACTCATATTCTTTCACTCTTAGTCATGAAACCACAGTTTTATCACAAACACTCTTTTTCCAGGTCTGGCCTTGATTAGAATCCATAGGTTTTCAATAGGGTTTAAAACAAGTGCATTCCCAGGATGATTATCTCTATCTTTTGTATAAATTTCTTAGTCTTTTATGATGTGTGGAATAATATAAGTTAATGTTTCTGCATTTTATTCACATTTGGGAGGTTTTTTAATTTCACGGCATGAAATTCAGCATTCCATTGAGAACTAAAGGTGGAAAAACCAGCTCTATGTGTTTTCATCTCAACTCTCATCCCACATCCTAAGTTTGGCACCAGAATATGTATTTGTGGCCCCTTCCCTAAAACAAAATGGTCAATGTCTGAGTTAATGAATTTGGACATATTGGACACCTGGTAATCAGGGCTACATTTTCCATGACCATCAAGGACCCTTTTCCTTACTTGAACTACATGGATGCTTCAATATGATTCTACCAACAGCAAACTCAAGGGCCTTATCAAGGCTGAGAATGGAAAGATGATCAATGGAAATATCATTATTTTCAGGAATATGATCCCACAAATTTTGATTGAAGAAATGCCAGAGCCAACTATGTAATAGAGTCTACTGGAGTATTTTCCAAAGTGGGCAAGGTCAGAACTCACTTGAAGGTAGAACTGTTATTGTCTCTGCCCCTTTTGCAAAAAACCCTGTGACCATGATGGCTATAAACCATGAAAAATAAGACAATTCTTTTAAGATTGTCAGTAATTCCTGCTGGGGTATATGGGGTCTTCAAGGGAGAACTAATACCTCTAGTATGAGGCTGCTGAAATCTTTCCATGAGCTACCAAGATGGTCAAAGAAGGTGCTGTGGAACACTTAGAGCTTGGATAGACTTTGAAGATGCCAATGTCAGCCACTGCATCCAGAGCATTGTCTTGATTTTTGCCTTTCCACTGGTCTCTGATGACTGGGTAAGAGAGTAAGGCTGACAATTTCAAGCAACTTTACCTCACTTAAACCTAATTTGCATGTGAGACAAAAGATGTATATATATCTCATGATCTTCTCTGACATCAGCACTGTTTTCTATTTACCTAAATACAACAAAAACATAATGAATGCACCCTTGCAACAAATATTGGCATTTAATAGACTATGTCATTATAGGGAGAAGAATCAGGCAGAATATAAGAATAACAATATGTAGCAGAGAGTTCTGGACTAATCATAGACTTGTCCTTTCCAAGCTAAAAATTCATATTCCACAAAAACAGTAGCACATGGCATGATAATCCTCAGAAGATTGAACATCAACAGATTAGAGTGCTTCTCCATGTGTGAACTGTTTGTTCTGTTTGGAGGGAAAGTTGTTTTGAGAGAAAGCTGAATGAACCCAATATCGATTAAGTGAAGCAGAAAAGGAGTGGATAGATTTCAGAGATTTAGGGTACAGCCCCACATTTATTCATCTGAGCCAGTACACTTGCAAACCTCAGGATTTGGTTTGATGAAAATGACATGGAAATTCATAAGTTACTAAATGAAAAACAAGAACTCTACAGGGGGTCTCCCAACAGTATGGTTCATCCATCTTTAAAAAGGCAGCATTTAACTCCATCAAAAGTAAGTGTAAAGGGGTAGATAGGTGGCATAGTGATGGAGTACCAGCCCTGGAGTCAGGAGGACCTGAGTTCAAATTTGACCTTAGATGCTTAGCAATTACCTTGCTGTGTGACCTTAGTCAAGTTATTTAACCCCATTGCTTTGCAAAAAAAAAAGTAAGTGTAAACAAAGTAGGACTCTTATTTCAGTAAGATTACAGGTGAAATTTAAATAGCCTTTAGGACATCATAAAATATTTCAATATTTTATGATGTCCTAAAGGCTATTTATGGTTCAAAGATTTTTGGTGTATCTCAACTACTCAGTGCTAATGAAGTCCCACTGATCAATGATAAGTCCATGATCCTAGAATGATGGCCTGAATGCTTCCATAGTATTCTTTTTTTTATGACTCACCATTTCCTTTATTTGTACAAAATAGTGAATAATCATCCCCTCTCTGGGGGGGAAAATGGTGGTTTAGGATTTAAACAAGTCCTTAGGTCCTAATGCATCTATTTTGAAGGTTTGGGACTGGCCATTTTACCTCCAGCATCTTTGGGTTTGGACTCAGCAGGCTTAGCAGCCTTAGCATCAGACTTGGTGACCTTGGTGACAGACTTGGTGGCCTTGGGATCAGATTTACTGGCCTTGTCGGTGGGCTTGGCAGCCTTGGGGTCAGTGGGCTTGGTGGGCTTGGCAGCCTTGGGGTCAGTGGCCTTGGTGGCCTGGCCATCAGTGGTTCTGGCAACCTTAGAGTCAGGCTTAGTGATCCTGGGGCCTGGACGTTTGATGCCGATCCTAGGGCCTGGACGCTTGGTGGCCATCTTGTGACCAGCACGCTGGGCACTGGCCTTGGGGATCTTGGACCTGAGGAGCTTGGCCTTGGAGGCCTTGGTGCTCAGGGCCTTGATAGCCTCTGCTTGGGCCTGGATGGCTTTGGCCTTGTTGGCCTGCATCTTCTTCAACCCTTTCTTGTTGTGTTTCTTGGCAAAGCGCATGTTTCTCAGAAACTTGGGATCAACCCCTTTCAGAGATTCGTATCTTTGTGACCTTTGATGCCATTTCTGTGCCACTTTCGTAATTGATTATGGGTGGTATGATTCTTAGACTTGGCCATCTTTATACCTCAGCCGGCGCTAGCAGGCACTCCACCGACCGGAAGAGGCCAAAAGCGTGAAAGGGAGGAAGGAGCTTCCATAGTATTCTTAACAGACTTTCATCAACCAATGCTGAAGCCACTGACCATTTATCTCAGAATGAAGTTAAACATCTAGCAGAAGAAATGATTTTGAATACCATTAGTTACTCTCATGAGGCAAAGTGTTTAGTTCTGATTTTACTCTAGCAGAGATCTACAAGCCAAGGGGCCTATTGTTTATACAGAAGTGGACCAATATTTTCTGGTTTATATGTCAAGAGGAGGTTACACCCAGGAGATGCAGAATATCTCTATTGTCCATCTCTATAAAGGAAATGGATCATCTTGTGCAATAACTGAGTGGAATCTTCATCACTGACAGCAAGATTTTTTGCCAGATTCCTTTTTAATCTGCTGATCCTTTACCTGGAAGATAGTCATCTTCCTGAGAGTAAGTGTGATTTCAGAAAAGGTTGAGGAATGGTTGTTGTGTTCCTGACAACCCCAGAAGGAATTCCAGGAGTAGAACACAGATGTGGACACAATTATCATCTACCTAACCAAGACCTTTCAAATTGTTCGTCATGAGAACCTGTGGAAGATAATAGCAAAAACTGATTGTCTAGGTAAGTTCATCAGAATCATCTATGACTTTCATCATGGTCTTCTTGCACAGATTCTAGATAATGGATGAGGTTTTTTGCTTTCCCAGTTACAAATGGAGTGAAGCAGAGATATGTGCTTGCCCTCATGCTTTTTGGTATGATGTTTTCAGCAATGTTGTCAGATGCCTTCTATGAAGACGACAAGATCAACTACTACATTTATGGTAAATTATTTCATTTGAAAAGGCTATAAGCCAAGATGAAAGTTGGTGTGTAACTTTTTGTCCACAGATGACTATGCTCTGAAATGGAGCCTATGAGGTTGAGATGCAATAATGTATGGATCAATTCTCTACTGCTTATCCTAATTTGACAAATAATTTAACATTTAGAGAAATGAGGTTCTTCACCATCCATTTTTGAAACTATCAGTTACAACAAATGGAGGAAATTCATACATACAAACATGTATTATAACTACACACATATGTTCACAGTCTACTTTCTAGAGATGGACACATAGATGAGGTTGACGTCTGCATTGCCAGAGCTAACTTAGTGTTTGGGAGGTTCTGTAAGGTAGTGTGAGAGAGAGGAGATATTAAACACCAACCAAACTAAAGGTCTTCAGAATCTTTGTACAGACTTCATCGTTTTATACCTGAGAAACCTGGACAGTCTCTAGTGCTATGCCAGGAAACTGAAATGCTTCCATTTGAATTTCTTAGGAAGATTCTACAGATCACCTGGCAAGATAAGTACTGGGAGTTGAGGTCTTTTCTTGAGCTAAACTGCCAAGCATTCAGACTGTACTGCAGAGAGCAGAAATCAGATGAGTCGATCACATTGTCCAAATGCCAAATTTATATTTGCATAAAAGATGATTGTACAAAGAGCACACATATAGGTGCTCATATAGTGATCAGAGAAAGGGATACAAGGATACTCTCAAGGTGGCTATAAAGAATCCTGATATTGATTGGGAGACTTGGGAGATACTGGGACAGTATTATCTAGCATGGATTAACAAAGAAGGCACTCTATGAGCAAAACAAAATGCAGTTTAAGAGATGTAAGATATGCAAATTTAGAGGCATCTATCTTCCAAATAGTCATATAGACTATTTTTACCTGACCTGTGGTAGAATTTTCAGAGCTCATATTGGTCTGATCAGCCTCTGCTAGACACATTGTACACTCACCCCAACATTGTGATATCATTGTGGTCCTCTGCATACCAAAGACAAATAACAACAATGTTTTCTCTTTCACATCCAATTGCTTAACCCTCCTAGCCAGGGTCAACCATAATAGCTTTGGCATGAGGGAAAGACTTATGGCTATAATTCAAACATTTACCACAATCCAAAAGATGGTAGATGGACACCTGAAAAGTTGTAGCATGACGGGTATGACACTGAACAAAAAATTATCTGCTTCCACTGGTACTGCTAAAGCTTTGGGCAAAAATCATCCCAGACCTGAAAGGGAAGATCACAGGAATGGCCTTCCGTGTTCTTACTCCCATCATATCCATTGTAGATATGACCTTTCACCTGGAGAAACCTAACAGATTTCATGCTATCAAGAAAGTGGTGAAGCAAATATTAGAGGGACTCTTGAAAAATATTTTGGGCTACAGAGAATACCAGGTTATATCCTGTCCTTTTAACAGTGATACCTATTCTTCTATCTTTGGTGCTGGTACTAGCATTGCCCTCAACAAACATTTTGTTAAGCTCATTTCCGTAGGACAGCAACTGTAAAGTACACCTCCTAGTCTACTCTAAGGAATAAAGTGGAAAGCCATGAATATTCATCCCCATTCAAAAGAAGAGTTCTACCACTAAGGGGTCTAATAATCACTAACCTATTTTTCTATTTTGAGTATCTCATGTCCCATTCATAGTCCTTTCCCCAAAGTATTCCTGTATTAGGGGAAAGAAGCATAGAGAGCCATGGTGAATTGATGCACACCATCAAAAGTCATCATATTAAGTGGGTGACACAAATGAAATCTTACAAAATTTTATTAAAAAATGTGCTCATCTCAAGCAGTTACTATACCACTCTGCTTCTTTACTAAGCCATCACTTTACCTGACATAATTGTACCTGAGCTCAGAATGTCAACTACTCAACTGAATTTGTCCCAGGTACAAGAATACTTACTTATAGTTTTGCCTAATAGTACCACGTAGTAGTTAGGGAAAAGAGGAGTGCCTAAGATAACATTCCTTGTTATTTGTAAAAAGAAAAGTCAGAAAATATTGATTTTACTGAATCTGTCACTTCTTTTTCTCCCTTCATGGTCAATGGACCTTTAAAACAAGAGCAAAAACATGTGAAAAATGATGTCCCAAGGTTCAATGCTCATATCTTCATTCAGCAATCACCTATTATGTGCACTGGAGATATAAAAGCAAAAATCAGAACTTCCTGCCCTCAGGAAACTTTATTCTTCTGGAGCAAAGCAATATAGATACAAATAAATAAATACAATCTATTTACAAAGTCAATACAAAGGAATTTTTTTTGGCAGGGAAGCAGTAGCAAATTTAACTTTTTTTTTTTTAGGTTTTTGTAAGGCAGTGTGGTTAAGTGACTTGCCCAAGGCCACACAGCTAGGTAATATTAAGTGTCTGAGGCCAGATTTGAACTCAGGTACTCCTGACTCCAGGGCCAGTCCACTGCACCACTTAGCCTCCCCACAAATTAGACTTACTTGATAGTCTTCCCTTAAGAGGGCAAAAGCCCAGAGAAAGGAAATAGCATGATTTGCATGAATAAGATCACACAGGTCAATTTGTCTAAAACATAGAGTATCTTGAGTATAGTAATATAAAAACAAAACTTGGAAAGATAGTCTGAGACCAGATTAAGAAAACTTTAAATACTAACCAAAAAGTAGAAATTTTATAATGGAAATAAGGAAATGCCAAGGAAGTGGTATGATTACATCTATTGGAGGGGAGGTTGCAAGGTAATGGGGTTAAGTGACTTGTCCAAGGTCACACAACTATGTAATTATTAAGAGTTTGAGGTTGTATTTGAACTCAGGTCCTCCTGCCTCCAGTATTGGTGCTCTATCCACTGCGCCACCTAGCTGCCCCCTATTGGATCTGTTCTTAAGAAATATTTGTCAACAATTCCAAAAATGAACCAAAGAATGGATGTCAATTAAGATATTATATGACAGTCTAGGAGAAATGTGAAGAATGAGGACACTTACCTGGTGTTCCTCCATGGAGGGAAAATAAGTTATTAGATATAGAAGTGAAACCCAGGAAAGATCCAGAGATAACAGTGATTTCAAATCTAGATGATTAGAAAAATATTGGTACTCTCAAAAGAAATGGGGAAGTAGGAAGAAGAGAGAATTTGAAGGAAAGATATGAGTTCTCTTTTAGAAATGATGAATTTAAGGTGACTATAGGTAATATGTGGAAGCAAGGAGAGAGATTAGGTCTAGATATAGAGATCTAAGAATCTTTGACAACCAATCTCTTGAGGACTGATGAAGACACCAACTAAGAAATTATAGAGAGAAATGAAGAAGGTCTACAAAAAAGTCCCTGGGTTATGCCCATATCTATAAAAGGCAGGACATGATCTAGCAATGGAAACTAAGAAGTGATCAGAGTAAGAGGGGAACCAAGAGAAAGCAGTTCCTTGAAAACTCAAAGAGATAGTATCTAAAAGGGTACACATGGTCCACAGTGTCAAATACTTGAGAGGATTCAAGAAACATGAGGACTGAGGTATCCTTTGGGTTTCAATTATGAAATGACTGGTAATCTTGGAGAGACTTGAATGATGAAGCTGGTAGTCACATTGTGATGGACTAAAAAAATGAGTGTGAAGAAAGGGATAGTTTATAACTTCGCTTAATATTTTTGTGATTTCTCTGACCAATCCACCCATTTCTGATTACCATTCTCTTGTAGTAATGTTATGGTAATCATGTGTTCTCATCTCCTGTTAGATTAAATGAGCTCCTTTGAAGGTAGGAGCTCTTGAGGTTCAATTTTTGTAGCATCAGAACTTAGCACAGTGCCTGGCTTTTCCATTCATTCTTTCATTTTGTTTCTTTAGTGCTCACTTCATCTTTGCTTGAATGCCTGTGGCAATGAAGAGCTCAAGTTTCTTGGGACTAGCAGCCCTTCTAATCTCCAAAGTATTATAGTGGTGACTTTGGAATATAGGCATTATCTTTCATATTGTGCTGCTTCTCCACAAAAAAAATTACCACTTTTATGGCTTGAAAGTAGAGTACCAAAGGAAAGAAATTCATTCATAGAGCTAAGTAATAAACCAAAAATACTTACCTTTTGTTGTCAGGCGGGGCTCTTCCCTCTATGGACTGTCGGGGACTGCCGAAGAAAGACAACTCACACAGGCGATCAGGGGGCAAGTCCAATTTATTCCCGCATATGCAAGCTTATGTACTATATTCTATATGCGGAAGCAGGGTATGGGAGGATCTCCTGAGAGCTATATCAGATTGGCCTGAGCCGCTTGCATTGCCTTTGTTGACTGTCTCTATGTGGAAATTTGTCAAGTGAGGGACGGGTGAAATAGGGATGTAGATGGGTAGATATGGGGGGTAGATATGGGGGCGCCTCCCAGTTTCCTTGTGGCTGAGGATTTGAGGCGACCAAGGTTTGCCTTGGCCTATATCCCGGAGTTTTCTCTACAGGACTTCATCTCATGTCCTGCAAGGCCAGTAGGTATGCTGTGGGGAGGCCTCCTACAACCTTTGACATATACTAGCTGTGTGACATTAACTTCTTTGTGCTTTAAGACTCTAAATTAGAAGTTAGAGAACAATGTCACAAAACCTTAGAGAGGGGAAGGTATCCAGGAGAAAGCAGGAATCAACAGTGTTCAATGCTACAAAAATGTCAAGAAAGATGATGGGTTAGAAAAAAGTGTCTCATTTTGTTCCAATTCCAAATCTGTGGCATTCAACCAACCTTCTCAGATCTCTCCTTTGGTACTCATCTTCCTCCTTTCTCCTAGAAAGCCTTTTTTACACCTTTTCACTTATTCTAATTTTACACCATTCTTCAAGGTCCAAATCAAGTCCCACCTTCTCAGGGGGAGCCTAAAATAACTTAACCTGAAATTAAATTTTTAAAAATATATATATATATATTAATCAATTATTGTATTCTAAGAACTATATGGGTTACTGGGGAATATAGAACTCTTAGATAAAGAATTTACAATCTAGTAGGGATATAGGACACATGGGCAGATAGCTATGATAAATACATAATACAAGATAAAAGGATTAGAGGGTGGTACAAAAGGGAAGGCATTTTGGAATTATTAGAATCTCAGTCATCACAATGTAGTTTATCACTTAACTGCTAATTATTGCCTTATCTGCACTATTAGATCCTATAGAGGAAGTCCTATCTTTCATCCTTTTGGTCAGTGAAAGCACAAGTGTTGAGCAATAATCTTCCTCTTCACTGAGATCCATTTTCCATATCTCCTTTGCTTATTGCTTCCCTGACTTGTCTAACTGACATTTTCTAGTCAGCTAGTGTACTCCTTTCTGCATGGCCCCCAGTGAAGCTTCTCCCATTTGAACTGAATGATCTTTCTGAATCCCCCCCTTTTTTAAAGCATCTGCCTTGTTATTACCTTAATCCTGTCCCCTTCCCTCTACTTCCCACTCTCTGGGCTCTAAAATGTCATTCCCAGTATTTTCTTCTTATAACCTTACCATTCTCAAATTTACATATATATGAGCTAACCTCTGGGGTCTACAGTAGAATGCAGGTTAAAGCAGAATCCCAAATAAATTGAGGAGGGGGAAAATTTTTCCACTGGTCTCCCAACCTCTTTGTGGCTCAATAATACCTTTATTTAATGAAAATATCTTGCAATACAAATCTCCATTGCATAAGGTATGCCATGCATTTATATAGAAAATACACTTTGACCTAAAGTACAGCATATGAAAAGAAGTTTAACCAATCTGCGAATCGTCATCTAAACAACTAAACACCCATCATCTGTACAGAGGCAGACTCTGTCAATTCAATTCAATGAATTCACTGTGCAAAAGAAAGATAACAAAGAAAAAATAAGACATGGTCTTCATCCTCAAGAAGCTTACTGCTTCATCTATAAGAAATGTGATGCCATGGAGGGAGAATTATACTCCACCTCTAAAGTATCTTTGAACTCTAAACTTCTAATGCCATGATCTGGTAGAGGAACTGCAAAGATAACTAACATTTTTTAAGATCCTGCCATGGACTAGGCACTGGGCTAAAGGCTAGGGATACAAGAAAAGAGGGGAAAAAAATAAAAATAAGCAAAAAAACCTCAGTTTCTCCCCATACAAAAAAACTCAGAATCTAATGGGGGAGATATCATTTAAACATTGTGAACTAACAACTCCTATACAGAATAAATTGAGGATTAGTGCCTCAGAGAGAAGGCACTAAACTTAAGGACTCTAGAATGCTTCTAGTAGAAGACTAAACTTTAATTGAGAAGGAAAGTTATGAGCCAGAGATGAATAGGGAGAATGACAGGCTTAAGAACAGTCAGTGAAAATACCTCAAGTAGGGAGATGGAATATCTCATTCTAGCAACAGTAAGGAAGTGAGTGTAATTGGAGTGAGGGTGGAATGGAGGGTGGTAAAGTATAAGAGTAGAAAGAAAGAAATGGGAGGGTTTATGAAAGTAACAACAAATAAAAGAGTTTATATTCAATTCTGGAGGTAATAGGAAACCACTGGAGTTTATTCATTCATAGATTGGAGTTTGTTGAATATGTGGGGCAATATGGTCAGATCTGTGATTTGGAACACAAGAAAGATATACAACTGACTACTAATCTAAGAAGAATGTGCTGAGTACATAGGAGAGGTACAATGGGGAAGAGAGGTTGACTTTGGAGAGGAGAGATCCATTCTAGTTAGAGTGACCAGGGAGAGCATCATGGAATCAGTGATATCCTTGCTAGGACTTGAAACAAAAGAAGGCAGAGCATTTGAGAGTTAGGGAGCATTGAAATGGCATGAAATCAAGCAAAATTATCCACTTCTTAGTCAACACAAGAGAAAAAAAATTTACAGCTAAAAATGTTATTTTCTCATTTGGAAATCTGGGAAAGACACCAGGACTAATTCTCTGAATTTCAGTGAAAGGATGCTAATGATCACGAGCAGTCAGAGGATGCCGACACATGGGTAGGCATTTCCATTTAAATAATATTATTGTGCTGGAGCCTAATGAGGATCCCTTATGGCCTCTCACTTAAACCAGTGTTCCTGGAGTACTTATACTACAGATCACAAACCAAATATGGTTTTAGAAAAGTAAATCTCATTCAACTATTGACTAAAATATCACTTAAAATAACCAAAGAATTTAACTTGTCTATCTTTTTATATAAATTCACCTGCTGAGCTGAAGAATTCTGTAAATGTTTTTGGGGATTCATTTATCAGAACTGTACTTTATAGGGAGTTACCTTTCCATAGACACACCCAATCTATGCTTGAAAAAAATTAATTTTTGAGCCTATGCTACAGTCATAAGTTTCAAAAAGAAAATGACTTATCAGAGTTATATATATGTATATATATATATGTATATATATACATATACATACATATATATATGTACTTACTATGCCAGGTCTGGCCAGGTCTGTGTTCTACCTTGCAAACTATAGTCAAGCAACTTCCATTCTTTCAAAGCAGAACCAAAATCTTTTGGAAATCTGAAAGGAATAAAGACTAATTGTTTCTGATACCAAAAAGACAAACCTAGTAAACAAAAACAAATAAACCTCCCCAAACAAGTATAATGTACATTATTTAACAATTGATTGATTTCTGTCCAGAAGTCCCTACAAATTTTCATTAGAAAAAGGAAGGAGGAAGATAGCCCAGCCATTTAGACATTAACATAAATTTTATTGCTAGAAGAAATCTCAAGAGACTGAATTAATAATTAGGAGAACTGAATTCTAGCTCTGGCTGAGATCGTAATTATATGACCTTGGACAAGATATTTTAAGCCTCTGAGACTCAGTTTCCATCTCTATAAAATTAGGAAGTTAAAACAAGATTTGTCAGTCGTTTCAGTCATGTCTGACTCTTGGAGACCCCATTTTGAGGTTTTCTTGGCAAAGATACAAGAATGGTTTGACATTTCCTAATCTAGCTCATGTTATAGATATGGAACCAAGGCAAACAAGGTTAAGAGTCTTGCCTAAGGTCACATAACTAGCCAGATTTGACTTCATGAGGATGAGTTTTCTTTATTCTAAACTCAGTGCTTTATACATTGTATCACCTAGCTGCCACAATTTCTGCTATAGCATTCAGTAAGCCTCTTCAGCTCTTGAAATCTCAGTTTCCTTTCTAAAATTAGTAAATTGGAATATATGTTCTCTGAGGTTCCCTTCCAGCTTTAGAATCTATGAATCCTTATCTTCTGCTTCCAAATGAAGTTGTTCCCATCCCCATACACCCAACTATAGTAGGCTGTATGTACTGTCAGAGTCCCTTAGTCTGATAATTTGCCTGTTCTCCATTATACCATTTGCACTATATAAATCAGACTCCTGTGCAAGGCCTTGTTTTAAAGAAAAAAAAAACATTTACTTCACACATAATTCTTGTAATTCCATAGTAAGTCAAAAAAAAAAGCACTGAAGCATTGGCAAGATATAGTGAATGTTACTGTTTTAGTTGGAGGATTTTCAGTGATTCAATGTTAATGTTAAGGAGTCCAGATTTTGAGTAGTAAAAATATTATGTGCTTCATCTGTTTGTTTAAAATGGTCTTTCTAAACAAAGCCCACACTTTGCTGATAGTTATCCATGGCTGTGTGTGTGTGTGTGTGTGTGTGTGTGTGTGTGTGTGTGGTATAATTAAGGAAGGAAAAGGAGTTAAGGTCATAAAGAATTTTCTATCCTCCTGAGAGAAAATGTATGGCAATTTCGCTACTCATCAACATGGTACCATGTGGATACCAGGAATTTTCAAAGAATAAGAAATTTTCAAAGTAAAAGAAATTTCAAGAATAAAAAGACTGGTTAGAATCAAAATCCTCTAAAAAAAATTAATCCTGACTTGGATTTCCAATGTTGATGGGAGTGGTGGTCAGTCCTTTTAAATCAGCATCTGCTTGCTCTCTTCCACTCAACTCAAGGAATTAATTCCTTTGCTGGATATCATCTTCCATTTATAACCTTCCTGGGTATTTTTTTTGCAAGGCAAATGGGGTTAAGTGGCTTGCCCAAGGCCACACAGCTAGGTAATTATTCAGTGTCTGAGATCGGATTTGAACCCAGGTACTCCTGACTCCAGGGCCGGGCCGGTGCTTATCCACTGCGCCACCTAACCACCTAGCCACCCCTACAACCTTCTTGGAAAGGAGGAGGAATTCTCAAATGACTTTGTCAGAAAAGCAAACTTTACTCACCAGGTTACATCTGCTAACATCTAACAGAGATGCAAAAAATTGGAGCCCAGATCTTTATTAGTAGTCATTTGTAAAAGGCAGAAGCTTTGTTTGTAGAAAGCTCATGATATGAGCTTTCAAAGTCTTCTCTTTAACTTAAAAAAAAAAGATATTTTTAGGGGGCGTCTAGGTGGCCTAGTGGATAAAGCACCGGCCTTGGAGTCAGGAGTACCTGGGTTCAAATCCGATCTCAGACACTGAATAATTACCTAGCTGTGTGGCCTTGGGCAAGCCACTTAACCCCATTTGCCTTGCAAAAAAAAAAAACAACTAAAAAAAGATATTTTTATTTTGTTTTCATCTATGCCTAAAACATTTTAAGTCAATGAAAAATATTGCCAGATGGATAGCTAGCACTACATTACACTAGAACAATAATGAGGCAACATGATGGAATGGATATAGCTAGCTTCTGTGTCAGGGTTCAAGTCATGCCCCTTATATAAATTAGCCTTGTGACCTTGGGCTACATACTTGGCATCTCAGTGTCTCAGAAAATCTTTAAGACTTTGAAGTTGCACAAGTTATAGAATATGAATATGAAGGAGTACTAGTGTTCTCTAAGAAATCATGATAGGGTGGACTTCAGAAAAGCCTAGAAAGACTTCCATGAACTGATGCTGAGTGAAGTGAGCAGAACCAGGTGAGTATGGTACATATTAAAAATAAGATTGTATGACAATCAACTATGCTGGACTTAGCTCTTCTCAGCAGTTCAGTGACCAAGGACAATTTTAAAAGACTTGTGTTGGAAAATGCTACTCACACCCAGAGGAAAAATCTGTGGAGTCTGACTATAGAACAAATAATAATATTTTTTAACTTGTTTTATGTTTTTTTCTCTCTCGTGATTTCCCCCCTTTAATTCTAATTCTTCTTTCACAATATGACTAATGGAAATATGTTAAACATGACCAGATTACTTGCTGGAGGAGGAGTAGGGAAGGAAAGAAGGGAGATAGAAATTATAGCACTCAAAAGTTTACAAGAAGATGAATATTGAAAACTATCTTTTCATTTATTTGGAAAAAATAAAGTAATATTCAGAAAAAGATTTGAATTTTCATGTTGATTTGCACTGGTAAAAGGAGTAGAAGGTACCCTGGGTATTTCCTAAACTGAAGAAATCAGGGGCAATCTCAGAAAATAGCAACAATAACAAATTCATATTTCACAGTTCTTAATACTTACAAAGAGCTTTCATAAAGATCATCTAATTTGATTCTCACTACAAATAGAAAGGATAGATGTAGTATCAGACCCCACCTTTGTTTGGAGGACCCAAAGAACAAATATCCACATAATATGTTGATATTATTTATTGTCTGCCTCCCTAACCATATTTAATTATAAATCTGGATTTTTTTTCCCTTTAGGATAGGACAAAGTATAAGCATGTGAAATTCTTAGAACACAGACATAGAAGGGGATGAAGGAAAAGAAACAAGAAAATAGTACATGGAAGATTTAGGCCAGGAAGGCAGTCCATCCAGTAAGTAGATTTCTTGGAGAACCAGAAAAAAAGATCTTATTGGAAAAGCCTGGGTCATTCATGCAGAGCACTGGAGTTAGGAAGACCTGGTTTCAAATTCAGGTTGGTTGGTGGGTGGTTGTCCTTTGTGCTTGAAGAAGATAAAAAGGATCCTTTTTCAGCATTAAGGTACAAGATTTTCTACTGTGACTGATTAGACCAATACATGTTCAACATGTTCTATCATAGGATCTGCACAAATACTCCATAAGAACATTTGGAATAGAGATATCTCTAAATTTCTGCATCTCAAGTTTCTTTTGCACCCAACCTTGGGTACTTCCTTCCAGCTTTATGATCCTGGGCAAGTCACTTACACTTTCTCAATTTCCTTATCTGTAAAAAGGAATAATAATAACAATAATAATAAATACCTACCTCACAAAGCTGTTGCGATGATTAGATCTAATTTATATGTATTAGATATATGTGATAGATGTAATATATGACAGTACATGACATGTATTTTGCAAATCTTGAAGTGCTACATAAATATTAGGCATTATCATCATCATCATCATCATCATCATCATCATCATCATCATCATTAAGAGGACCACAGGATAACGTTTCAAATTGAAAGGAAAAATCAGCCTAAGAGGAAATGCCAATTCATTGTAGTTGAATGAAGTTAAGAAAGGAAAAAGCAAGAACAAAGTTACAGGGCATCCCTCCAAAAAAGATTCCAGACCAGGGCCATGTTGTTGATAAACTGTTCAGTAATGTTCAATTCTTCATGACCCTGTGGACTGTAGCATACCAATGCTATCCATGAGGTTTTCTTGGCAAAATTATTGATGTGGTTTGCCTTTTCTTTCTTCAGTGAATTAGGACAAACATTAAGTGACTTCTGTAGAGACACATAGCTAGTAAATTTCTGAAGTCAGATTTGAACTCATATCTTCCTAACTCCTGACCTATCTACCTTACTTCCAAAGGGTAGGAAAAAAGAACATTAAAACAGACTGCCTACCAGTTGGGCAGTGGCTAGAGAAATCACTTCAGGACAGATAGGACACAAAGGACATTTGTGACTAATGGAGCTTCTGAAGCCCCAGATCTCCAGCAAGCCCCAAAAGGAGAATTTTGGTTGTGGCAAAGAAAGAAAGGTCTTTGTGAAATAACTCAATAACTGAGAATCAGAAGACATTGGTTGACCAGCTTTAATCTGTACTTGATGTGTGTGTGTGTGTGTGTGTGTGTGTGTGTGTGTGTGTGTGTGTGTGTGTGGAATGTAGGGTGTTGGTCTTCACAAGGTGAAGGGGAGCCCATAGGGGATCCATTACAAAAGGGGAATAGTCCAGTCAATCACAAAACTGGGAGAGCATTCCTAATCCCATTCCAGAGATGGCAAAAGTAAGATTAGAAGAATCCAGTTCTCAACCAGCCAAGAGTGACCTAGAGATTTTGACCTAATGCAACTGGGTTCATCAGCATATCATGCATCATATGATGTGGGGGGGATCATATTAGGGGCATGTCATGGGATGGGTGGACCCCTTAGATTTTAATTCAAACTCTGAGAGCCTATGAACAACCAAGAGGGAGGGGAAAGAGTTTCTGAATTATTATAATACCTTCTGTAATAACCCCACCTTGTGCTTCATGCTAGGTGAGGTGCCTGTATCTTGCAAGGTTTGTGAATAAAATCTACAATTTTCTTTCATTCTAGCAGATTTTTCTTTCATTCATTTATAACATGTGTGACCCTGGACAAATCACTTAACTGTGGTAGCAACTGTGGCTTAGTGGAAGAATGCTAGATGTAGGGTCAGGTGAGAATTGGATTAGAATCCTACCTTTACATCTGAAAGTTGTGTGACCAACCCCCTTAAGTTATCTTAGTGTCAATTTCCTTGTCTGTAAAATAAAGATATAAGGAAATCTCTATTATTTGCCTTACAGAGTTATTGGGATGATGAACATGAGATAATGGAATCAGAGAAGACAGGATAGTATTTTTTCCTTTCTTGTGTGTTTATATGAATAGAGAAGAGAATATGGAACAATTAATCAATCAAAAAGTATTTATGAAGCCAAGATGTCTTAATCTGAGAAATTCTTGGGATCCATGTATAGATTTCAAAGAGTCAGTTACCTTGGATAGGGAAAAAAACTTTCATTATCCTCTAACTGAAATTTAGTTTTTCCTTTAATTATGAATATCAGTGATAAACCATTGTGGTATTAATTATACCTGTGATTTAGTCTGGGCCTGACCTCAGGCAGTCTTTTGGTAGATTAGGTTCAATATTGGAACAAAATGAGACACTCATGGTTCATTCAAAAGTTTACAAGAAAGTGCTTTTTTTTCAGCCACAGGAGGAGAAGGATATTCAACAAGCATAGGCATTGAGGACACCTGGAGTTGATTCAGCTGAGCAAAGTTCCCTTGCCCGAGTTATATAAGCATCCAAATGCCTCTGGAGCTGGCCCTTGGATATGGCTTTATTCTTAGGCCATGAGAAAGTAATATCAATGCCCTGAGCTAACAGTCTCAAGGATGCTCTCAATTTATTTTAAGAAAAAAATTCCTAGCTTTCTGGGGAACAAGTGTTGGGATATTGCTGCTACAATAACCTGTAACTTTGTCATCAACAAAAAATACAAATTTTCCATATCACATTTCAGTTGTTGCAAATATCTTGAAATATCATTTACACTCATCACTATTCTGAAATTACTATTGTTATTAGACTCACTACTAAATTGCATGTAATCAGAATCTTCCTGTCTAGTGATGGTATTTCAAAATAATTAGTTTCATTTGTAATTCCATTTATTTTATTTTATTTTATGCATTTAAAAACATTATTCTCAAAATGGGTGCATAGGCTTCACCAGATTGTCAAGAATATCCATATCACATTAAAGGCTCTATAGTAAGCATGTACCATGTACTATTCTAAATGTAAGAGAAACAAAGAAAGCCCCTTGATAGAGCTTATATTCCTTTTGGAGGTAGAAGACAACTAATGCACATAGATTGGGAAGATACAGGTCTATCCAATTAATTCTATATCCATTACCCTAGCCACTATATCACCAACCTCTCAACTCTTATGATTCTTTGGGTCTGCTGGTTAAGAGTCCCAAACTTTGTGGTATTTAGATCCAAATTACTCTGGGGTCTAGGAGAGAAGATGGTTTATATAGTATGCAGGCTGTGATTATTTTCTGTTTTATTTTTTAACTCACTTTTGTTTTGAGTAAATGTTTTACATTTCAAATCTTATTGTTTCCTTTTGGTATGCTGGCAGATGAGTCTCGGAATAGACTACAAGTGAGCTACTTAGAGGAGTTTTCCCAGTTTTTATATCTGGGAGGGGGTGAACTAGTTAGAAAGCTGTATTTATTAAAGAGAACACTAATCCCTGAATCTAGTTTTGTTGTCAAGAGAAGATTCATACTTTTGAAAATGATATTGGTCAAGGCATATCTAGGATATAGTTTGGAGATTTACAAGATTTTGTCCTGGCAGAATTAATAGAATTCTATTCCGAACATTTTCTCTCAGTGACCAGGCCAGTTTGAATCTCAGAGGCAGTGCATCAGAGGAGAGAGTAGCCAGTGAGGCTACATATTTATTGGAAAACTTCTGTATATAGACTTTTTTGTGTCCAAGAGGGACTGAGCTTCAGGAATATACAAGTGATGATGAATGGTTTCATCTAGTTTACAAAGGTTTACCCACCCAAAGAAGTAAATAGCAAAAGGCATTATTAGAGGAATATATTTCTTTAAATGACTTTCCAACTAAGATTCAGCCCTGATCAGGAGGCCCTCAAATTTTTAGAAGTGAAGGAATCTTCTTCAAGAAAGCCTACAGCCAGAGTTTTAAACATGATCTTCTCAATAATGCAGACCTAAGTGTCAGACTGAGCAAAATCATCATGTAGCTTTTTTGCCATATTCATATAATATCTCCACATTGGATTTCTTTCATATCTATCTAATTGACAGCAATAGCTTCCTATTGGTCTTTGCTTTGGGGTCTCCAAGACCTGGGGAAGATGTAGTGATACACATCACTTTACTGAGATATCAGTCTAAGGAAACACACTATCCAGAAATAACCTCCATTTCGAAGGCTATGAAAAAAACAAGCAGAAATATGGCACTCAAGTTCAATGTCAGGAATTTTAGGCAAAAAATAGAACCCTGTGATAAAATCCTGATAACTCAGGAAAACACAAGCGAAAATTATAGAGAGCTACTTCATATCAAATGGATTAAGTAGACAATCAACTTAAAAAAAAACAACTCCAGAAAATATAAAATCCCTGCAAATAGTGATTCAGCATAACATCATGCAGCCCATAGGAATATTAGATATGATGGGGGGAGAGGTAGGGTAGCTACATGGTAAAATGGATAGAGCGCTAGGCTAGGAGTCAAAAACTTATTAGCTATATGAACCTGGGCTTAATCACAATCAGCTTTTGTTTACCTCATCTATAAAATGAGGGAGTTGAAATTGAAGAGCTATAAGGTCCCTTCCAGCTCCAAATCTATGATCCTTGGATGAATGTAGCTATAAATCACAGAGGAATAACTCAACTGAAAACAATCTTGGTAAAGAAGTTGGACAATATATTCTTTGAAATTCTTCCAAATTTGTTTGAAACTAGATCTTTCCATCTCACACAGGTTGGAAGAGCAGTGGTCACTCATGAGTCCAATCCAATGTTGAAAGACACAGGAGTTTTTACCTTCTCCATTTCAGGTCAAGACCAATTTGGCCCTCCCTAGATAGTCAAGTTAAGAATTAAGATGCCTCTCTCTCTTTTTGCAGATGATGTAATAATATGTTTGGAAAAACCTAAAGATTCAAATAAGTTATTTGAAACAATTAACATTTTAGCAAATTAGTATGAGATAAAAAATTCCTATATATCATTATTTTCATATATCTCCAACAAAACCATGCACAGAAAGTAAGAAATACCCCATTAAAAATGATTGTAGACAGTATAAAATGCCTGTTAGAACAGACCTAGAAACTATTATAAAATATTCTTTATAAAAATAAAGTCAGATTTAAATAATAGAAGAAATATTAATTGCTCATGGGCAGGCAAACCAATATAGTAAAAATGACAGTTTTACCTAACTATTCTATTTAATGCCATCCCAATTAAATTACCAAAAACTTATTTTATCAAATTAGGAAAATAGTAATAAAATTCATTTGAAAGAACAAAAAATCAAGAATTTCAAAGAAACTAATGAAAACAAAGATGTAAAGGAAGGAGTTTTAGCAGTATCAGACCTTAAATTATATTATAGGGCAGTAATTATCCAAGTATCTAATGCTGGTTAAGAAAAAGAAGGGTAGGTCAGTGGAACAGAGTAAGACATATGATACACTGTAGTAAATGATTATAGTAACCTTGTATTGGACAAATGTAAAGATTTATGTTTTAGAGATAAGAATTCATTATTCAATAAAAATTGTTGGGAAAGTTGGAAAGCAGTTCAATAGAAATTAGGCATAAGTCAATATCTTAAACCATTTACCAAGAAAAGGGCAAAATAGAAACATGACCTAGATATAAAGGTAAATATTAGAAGAAAATAAGATGAACAGGGAACATATTCCCTATCAGACTTATGGATAGGAGAACAACTTAGGAATAAACAAGAGATAGAAAGCATTGTGAGGTATAAAATGGATGGTTTCAATTTTATTAAATTAGAAGGTCTGTACAATTAAAATCAATGTTGTCAAGATTAGAAGGAAAGGAGAAAATTGAGGGAAAACATTTTTATAGACTATCTCTCAGATAAAGGTTTCACATATCAGAAAAAAAAATCTTGGCCAAATTTATCAGAATGCAAGTTATTCCCCAACTTGTGAATAGTCAAAGGATATGAGCAGGCAGTTTTTTAGTGAAGAAAATATCACATTCAATCATGTGAAGAAATGCTTGAAATAATTATTGATTAAAGAAAGACAAATTGAAACAACTTTGAAATACATTTTATGTCTAACAGATTGGCTAACATAAAAGAAACCCTTCAACTGGAGTGTATGATTTTCATGAAGTGCTACTGTACTATAAGTAATGATGAAGTGGCTGATTTTATAAAATCATGGAAAGACTTGCAAGAAATCATGAAAAGTAAAATGAGCAGTACCAAGTATGTTATACATAGTAAGAGAAATTTTGTCCTAAGAACACCTTTGAAAATAATTCATCTTGAGTATTAAAAATATTCAAACCAACCACAAGGCACCTGTGGAAGAAGATGTTGTGCACCTCCAGAGAAATAACTGATAAATAGAAGTTTGAATAGCATTGTTTTACATATATGTGTGTGTGTGGGTGTGTTTTTGTGTTGTAGCATTCTCTAAGGAGGGGTGCAAAGGGAAGCAGAAAAAAATGAAAAGTACACAAAGAACAAAAGAAAATTTAGAAAGAAGCACAGAAAAGCGGGGTAGATTAGAAAACAGTGTGTAGTATTTATTACATACATTTTCTTTCCAAAAAAAGAAAGCAAGCAATCTTAAATGGAAACTCATGGTTTTACACTGAATACTCTTTGTAACTGTATACATGGAAATGTTCCTTTGGGGGGATCTTTTTGTTTTCAAGTTCAAAATGAATAAAAAATTAAGAAACCTCTTTATGGCAGTGAAAGAGGAGAATGAAAGCTTACCATTAAAAAAATCATGGCAATTGGTCCCATTGCTTCCTGGCAAAGAGAGGGAAAAGAAATAGAAGTAATCAGATTTTATATTCTTGAACCCAAACCTCACTGCAGATGGCAACTACAGTCATGAAGTAAAAAGACACTTCTCCTCCGAAGGAAAGCTATGACAGATTTGGATGGCATACTAAAAAGCAGACATCACCTTGTAGATAAGGTATGACTTTGAAAGTTGGACTATGAGAAAAGCTGAATGCTATGGCATTGACACTTTTGAACTGTAGCACTGGGGGAGACTCTTGAGAGTCCCTTTGACAGCAAGGAGAGCAAATCAACCAGTTCTTAAGGAAATTAACTCTTATTATTCATTGAAGGACAAATATTGAAACTTAAATACTTGGTTACATAATGAAAAGATTCATTAGAAAATACTGAGGTTGGGAAAGATTGAAATAAAAGGTAAAGGGAACAGCAGAGGATAAGATGGATAGATAGTGTCAGGAAAGCAATGAATATGAGCTCGAACAGACTTTTGGATGTAATGGAGGACAATAGATTCTGGTGTGATATGGTTGGGTCATGAAGTCAGACATGACTGAATGACTAAACAACAAGGCAACCAGGCACTCTCAGGGGTTCTCCATATTGCTGCCAAACTTAGTTCAGATACCTGATTGACTTAGCACCCTGTGGCTCAGAACTCCTGAGCTAAAATAATTCATCAGCCTCAGTCTCCCTAACAGCAGGGATTTTAGACATGTACCTACATGACTCTTCTAGTTCTAAAATTCTAAGATTCTATGACTTGAACTGGGTCTTGTAGGATGGATAAGATATGGATCAATGGAAAGGAGATTAAGAGAGCATTCTAAGTAGGAATGTATGTATAGAGACATAAAGATAGCTATAATAAATAAATATGAATAATTTGATGGGATAACTATCTACAGTCTTTCTCCATTCCAATATCCTTCCTGACCCATATAGCTTAGGCTAATTCTTTCCCTAAAAGACACTGAAGTCATCTTCAAGCCTTGATCAGACCTGTGGGTTCAAGTCACTATCTCCATTTATATAGCTAACTGGTGGCTTCTGGCTGTAATGATATGAATTTCTGATCACCTAACATCATGGAAAGGACACATGGAATCATAATAGCACAGCCTTTCAAACTTGGCAGATGATCAAAACCCCAAGAAACAACATATGGGGGGAATCAAGTCTACCCAAACATATACTTTATTAACTTTGTTGAATTTTTTTCTAATGCTTTAGCTAATCCTTGTTAACTGTTTAATAACCAACATATATCTCATTTTATTCCAATACAGTGCACCACTGAGAGTTAGGCCTGCCCATTACAGATTGACAATGTTGGACCAAACTATACAGACCCCTCAAAAGCAATCTGAACAATATAGTCTATATAGTATATACAAAAAGTAGATATTGCATAGGATTGAGTACTGTATGAGATAGCCTAAAGGATGGAGATACTGGATATTAAGAAGCAATTTTCCCATTTAAAAAGATTCTCCTTAATCTAGGCATGAACTAGCAATTGTCAAACAATCAAAAATCAAAGAATGAATCCAAGAAATATAGAATAAATAAATCACTAGGGCATGGGGACAGATTAGAGGAAGATTGAAACAAATATATATATATATTATATATATATATATATACATATGTATATATGTATATATATATATATATAATATATATATGTCTAATTAAATTTAGAAGGGAATCAAAATGGCTCCAGGTTTTGGGGGGGAGAGAAAGAGAGAGAAGATTAGCAATGTTCTTAACAGAAAAGGGAAAGTAAGAATGGGAAGCAAGTTTTGAGGGAGAGAGAAGAATAAGAACATGATGTCTTCAGTACTGTTTAAGACAACAAAAAGACATCTGAATGCAAATGTCCTATGAGCTGTTGAAAATTAAGAAGAGAGTTTGGGTGATAGGTGAAGATTAAAATCAATAGCAGAGAGAAACTAGATAAAGCCATTAAGGAGAATTATATCTTGAAGAAAAAGTATTATGGAAAGGAACAAATGCACTTAGTTGAGACAGTCATAGAATATCCACAGTTAGGGACTAGGAAGAAGAAAAAGTCAGTTAGCAAGTAATCAATAGGCATTTATGAAGGACCTGATATGTATCAGATGTTGTCCTAAGTACTAAGAGGAAAGGAAACTGTCCTTATTCTTATGGAGTTTACATTCTATCAAGGGAGATACCAAGTACCCATAAAAGTTTAAACAAGAAACACACATATATAATATATATGAACATATATGTATGTATATGCGTGTGCCTGTATGCATATGAATATAATGCATATATCTTTGTTCAGTCATTTCAGTCATGTCCAATTGTTTGAGACCTCTTTAGGGGTCTTCTCCCCAAAGATACAAGAATGATTTGTCATTTCCTTCTCCAGATCATTTTACAGATGAGAAAACTGAGGCAAACAAGGCTAAATGACTTGAGGTCACACTGCTGAGACTTGACTTGATCTCAGGTATTCCTAATTCCAGAATTATGCTCCTACCTATCTATATAAAATAAATAAAAATAAATTTTGCAGGAATACTAAGAAGATGATGGAAGATCAAATAGAATGACACAAAGATCAAATGAGTTGCAAAAATAATTTTATAATATCATGAAAGCTTAGGGGAAAGTTAGATTAGAAAAAGGGAAGAATGATGAAAATTAATGGGGGGAAGGGAACTTTGGAATTCTGATGACTTTCAGTTGAGAAAATGTTTAATAGGATTACAAATTTAGAACTGGAAGTGACCTCAAAAGTCATCTAACTTAACCTCCTCCCCTATTTTACAGAATAGGAAATTAAGGCTTGGGAAAATTAAGTAGTATTCCCAAAGTAGAGTGCAACAGAAATAGAGTTTGAAGTAGACCTATGTCTTGTAAAGCAAAACCTATTTCTTTTTTCCACTATGCCATACTGCCTCCCCTCAATCCACACTCCTGATTTCAAATGATTGAAGCTTAAATGACTGTCACTGACCATTTTGCTTGCAGAGTATGTCTTGATGTGGTTCCATTTGTGAACAAATTGGGTTTGTTGCCAGAGAGAATTCTAGCAGTGAAGGGCAAAAGAGTAATAAGACATCAACCGAAGCATACTTTTGAAAAGGGAAGACTATAGCATGTTTGAGGCAGAAAATAAATGTGAGAATAAAGTCCTTCAAGGAAGGGACAGAATTGAGAACACAGATGGAGGATTTTGAAGAGAGAAATGAAAGATGTTTCTTTGTAGAGACAGCTGTTGGATGGGCAAAAGGATAGATAATATAGACAGACATACCAAATCAAAGTAAAGAGTAGATTGAGTACTGTATGAGATAGCCTAAAGGATGGAGACACAGGGCATTAAGAAGCAATTTTCCCATAAAAAAGATTCTCCTTAATCTAGGCATGAACTAGCAATTATCAAACAATCAAAAATCAAAGAATGAGTCCAAGAAATATGGTAATCAGATGCCCTCAATCTCTCAATAAGTGAAAAGTCAAGGTTAACTGGCCTGAGAAGGATAGGAAATGTAGAACTGGAGGCTTAGCAAGAGAAAAATTGGTATGAAATAGTTGATGCAAGGAATGCATACAGGAGTGTACCAGAGAAAATCAAGAGGACTGGCAGATGGAGAAAAGTGACAAGCTGAAACTGGACAGTATGAATTTTGAATGGGTCAAGTCTGCATGGGTATGTGCCTTCCTCCAGGAAAAGAAGCAGAGAAAGCAGGCAATGGAGGTGATACAAGCAAAGAGATTTGTTTTGACAACTTAAGCAGGTCATGGAGATGGGGAAATTCTTCAATTCTCACTTCTTACTACGATACCCCAAGTTGTCTTTTCCTGCTGTTTCTTCTTCCTCCTACTCCTCATTCTTATTCCCAAGATACACAATCTGGAAAGGTCTTTGTAGCCAAATAAAATGGCAAAGAGGAGCAATCCATGCCAAAATCACAAAGTTTTGGGCAAATTCTGAATTCTAATTGTAGAAGACTTCTCCTGATCCATGCTCTTTTTGTTCATGAATAGATTCATAACAGGAAACACTATGGAAGCAGAATATTTGGTCAAAGATAGTTATTTAAGGTTCAAAAGGCAAAGTTGGAGAGAATTATAATCAATCACTTAGGGAAGCTGGAGTTAGAGTTACACAAAGCTGACTGACCACATTGTCAGAATGCTAGGCAGGGCAAAGCTTTAGCAAGTGAGGCCATTGATGGTTATAATTTCTCTACTGAGAATGTCTGATTGCCCAGTGAGATAGATTTATTATAATAACAAGACTAATAATTGATAGTTCACATTACATAGGGCTTTAGAGTTTACAAACATTATCCCATTTGATCCTCATAATAGCCCTGAGAAGTCTTTTGCCTCTTTTTATCCCTAGAGCTTAGTTCTTTGACTAGCATGTAGTAGGCACTTAATAAATGTTGATTGATGGAACAGATACTTATTCATCTTTATGGAAGACCCTGAAATTCAGTGATATGAGGTGACTTTTTCCATGGTCATATATGCAATAAATTGCATCCCAAGTCTTTTGACTTCCACACAGAAAAAAGTGCCCTCTCCATTCTCAATTTGCCTTGTATTATTGTTTTGAGGTTTTGTTTTTAGACCTAAAGAGTAAAGTGACTTGCCCAGGATTACACAGCTAGTAAGTGTGGTGTGAGATTGAATTGAACTCAGATTCTCCTGACTCCAGGATTTGTGCTCCATCCCCTGTATTACCTAGCTACTCCTCTCTTGTATCATTCTTAAATAGTTTCTATATTTGGCAGCTAGGTTGTGCAGGGAATAGAACACCAGCCCTGGAGTCAGGAGGACCTGAGTTCAAATCCAGTCTCAGACCCTTGTCACTTACTAGCTGTGTGACTTGGGGTAAATCACAACTCTGATTGCCTTGCATCCTGATCCATCTCAAGGTCCTGATTCGTATCTGGCCACTGACCCAGAAGGCTTCCAGAAGAAAGGGAGGTTGATGACTTAGCACAACCCTCTCCCCCCAATCTAAGCCATATGCTTGTCATGTCATTGGCTCCTTGATGGCACTAGTCATCATCCTTTGAGAATGAAGGAGGAACATCAATCAATCAATTTGTTGTATCCATCACTCCCTCATTTCCCCCCAGAAGAATGTAAGTTCTTTGAAGGAAAAAAAGAATTATCTTGTTTTAATTTGTGTATCCCTAGTGCCTAGCAAATGGTAAGTACTTAACATTTATTGAATTTAAATTAATTCACTCCAGGTCCTGGGCTCTTCCATCTAAATGAAAAAGAGACTACAGAAGTGACATGGTTAAACCCCTGATTTTACACAGGAGAAAATTAAGGCCCAGAGAAGTAAAATTACTCTGATTGAGATTCAATCTTAAATAATAATGCTTATAATGAAATCAAAGAATTTTAGAGATGGGGGAAAGGGAATTAGGAAAGTCCCCCACCTATTTTTTTGGACAGTTGTGAAAATTCATTCATCATTAACTCACTCTAGGAAAACTGCTCTTTTTTTAAAGGAAAACTTATCTTTTCCTCCTCTCTTTTTAAAAAGGACTATGCATAAACTTTCCAGAATAAAGTCACAGAATCATTAGTCTGGAAGAGACCTTAAAAGTCATTCTGATCCTCCCCACTCTTCTCCAGCCACTAGGTCAGCCCTGCGTCTCCCACATTTCTGGAAAATTAAGTTATATTTTATATAAATTGTATATATGTGCACACCTGTTGCTTTTCCCTGCACAATGAAAGCCATTTGAGGTATGGTTTCTTTCTTGCACTTAGCAGAGACTTAATGATTGCTTGTCAATCGATCAATTCTTCTAGTCTAGACCTTTTGTTTTAAAGATGAAACAACGAGAGGCCCAAAAGATGATGAGGAGATCTCCCTACCCTAGCCTATCGGTATGTGGAGAGTTAACTCCTTGTTATTTTGTCTGGGAGGGCACTAGAATAGCAGCAAATGCTTACAGGCTCAATTAAGGCTTCTGATTGAAGGATAAGTGCCCAGGCTAGGCTCAGTTGGGTCCTAATGGCCCCTTCTCAATCAAGTCATTTTAAGTTTCTGGCTGCTTGTCAAGAAAGTTTGCTACTTTTTAAAATGTTTACAGTTTTCTGGATTGTTGGGTTTCTTTTTTTTTCCTTCCTTCCTTCCTTCCTTCCTTCCTTCCTTCCTTCCTTCCTTCCTTCCTTCCTTCCTTCCTTCCTTCCTTCCTTCTTTCTTTCTTTCTTTCTTTCTTTCTTTCTTTCTTTCTTTCTTTCTTTCTTTCTTTCTTTCCTTCTTTCTTCTTTCCTTTTCCTAAACATCTATTCTGTAGAAGTGTTTTCTTTAAGCCTATTTATTTCTGAGTCATCTGACATACCCAAGATAGAACAGCCCTCGCAAGATCTGTTTTTATGGCACTACAATTGGCGATTGTCCCTGACTGAATAAGCTCATGCACATTAAAAGTTTTAGGAGAGAACTGAGAATTGCAAATAGGTGCTTAACGGGGCAAGGCTCCAAAAATGAGCCAAATACAAAGGTATTTGGCAAAACAAAAATAGCACATTAACTGGTGCCTCCTGGGTCTAGCCCTAAATGGCAGAATTTAGGAAAGAAGTCTGCTTGCTAGATTCTACTCAGCCTAAGATCTAGCCCAGAGCCAGGAGCAGGAGAGGAGCTCAGAGAGGGCTAGTTGACCACCTCATTGACTCAGGTTATGTGGCTTAGGGGTTGAAGTGTCAGAGTTGTGGGCTCCTTGAGAACAAGGACTTTTAATTTTTTTTTGTTTTTATATATACATAGTAGGAGCTTAAAAATTCTAATAGACTGATTGATTTTCATGTGGATGGCACTCCCTTCACTAACAAAAGTCATATCTGACTCAATGATCTCATTTAGGGTTTTCTTGGCAAAGATCTTGGAATAGTTTTCTTTTTCCTTCTCCAGCTCATTTACAAAAGAGAAAACTGAGGCAAATGGTATAAAATGATTTGTCCAGGTTCTCATAGCTAGAGTTTGAAGTTGGATTTGAACTAGGGTTTTCCTGACTCCAAGCCAAGGATTCTATCCACTGTGCCACCTAATTGTACCCCATAACTTAGTAGATGTTCTTAAAAAGCTTTCTGAGGTCTAGGAAAATTCAGGTCACATAGAAACCTATGGTCCCACAGCTAGTTAAGTGTTAGAGATTAGAAATTGAACCTGTTTTTCTGGCTCCAAGTCCAACACTTAAATCAAAGTTCCATACTGCAGCTCTCTCTGAGCAAGAGAGGTAATGAAGGGCTTTGTAAAATGGGATCATGAATTTTACCTCCCTTTGGCCTTTTATAGACATATGGAGGTGACTGGTTTCTTCTAGTATTGTTTTGGGGAGCAAATGTTCCCAGATTCAAATCCTATACCAATTAATTTTTGCTTTTTTGTTTTGTTTTGTCTGAGATACACCCTGCTATAAAAAAGACAATATTTTGGATCCAGAAAAATGATTTCAGATGTAGTCTCGGCTCTATCACCTCTCATCAAGATTTCTTTAGATAAATCACTTGTTTTGTAGCAGGAATTCTTTTTATTCTTGTTTAGGTTGTATTAGATGGCATCTTTAATTTTTGCAAGAATAAAAGACCCAATAGTCTAGAAAATATCAAATAGATAAAAAAATTATATTAAAGTAACAGACTTTCTTAGCTGGCAGCCAGGAATTTTTTAGAAAGTTACTCGATTAAGATGGGGCTAGTATTCATTCATCCAAGAATCTCAAGACTTTAGAAATAATTTTTATGATTTATGATTGCTAGCCACCTTGCATTAATGAACGTGTGTTTAAAAACAAGTTTGCTTAAAGTCCACCAAAAACAACACATTGTTTTCATAATGCCTACCAATTCTCTGCCCACTGATCATATCCAGTGTATTACTCTCCTCATGTCTTATAATGAAAGAGTCTTGGAACGGGAGCTTTTCTTGACTTTTTCCTATCCATGTTCTAGTATCTATCTGGAGCTAAGGACTTAAATACAATTCTTACTTTTCACCTTTGGATAAAAATCTTGGCTATTCTGTACCTTGACCCTCAAAAGCATGGGGCAACCTAGAAAAAAAGCCACAGTATTACCTACAGTAATTGAAATAAGTTTATATAATGTATCTATACAGGTATTTGACTGGTTTGATGTGCAGAATTTAGAATGAGTCATTCTAAAAGAGGTAGAGGGGTGGGCACATGTTCATTTGAATGCATATGAGCATAGATTCATCCTAGGGATACAATTTCTGGTTTATTGTTTGCACCATAGCAAAAAACAAAAAAAGGGGGAGGATCTATTAGAGAAAAAAAAAAGGTTGAGTATAGCTTATGTCTCTAGGTCTCCTAAATACAGGTGAGCAGGGTTTCCTTTCATAAAATATTCAAGAGACACTGGTGGAATATAAGGTGTTCAGGGAAGACTAGGATCTTTGCTAAACCCATTTCTGGGTTGCTTCTCCAGCTCTGGTGTCTACCTGATTCACTTAACTCTCATCTGTGAAGGCAAATAGCTGTTGAGTAGGAAGAGACCACACCCCAATAAACCATTTTGGCAATTGGCAACATCAAGTTGAAGGTAATTGAAGGGTCTCAAACTTGTTAGTGAGTTGGAGGGGGGGTGTCTACCCCAAACATATGAAGACACACTGCCTTCCTCCCACCCTCTACTCCTATCTCACCCCTACTTATCATCATCATCATCATTTCTTGCTAAGAGGCAATTGTATTGTAAAACATACTTCCAGTGGGCACTACTTTTGTATACTGTGGAAACAAAGTGTTTTTCCACAAACTAGCTTGCAGCTTTTTTTATTGTTCAGACCTGTACCTTATCTAGAAGGGGGAAATTCCAAGGTTGAAACTTCCTCCACCAAAGAACATTCGTAACTCCTCCTCACTTTATAACCTTAGAGTTGTTAGGGGCAATGAATAGTTAGTGATCTGACCATGGTCACATAACTAGTACCTGATAGATGCAGGACTGGATTCAGGGATGTTAGACAGCTAACTCAAACTAGCTATTGGAAAGCCAATTGTTAAATTTTCAGTGTAAGTATTTATACCTCTGAAATCAGCAATAGCTACAAATCAGGGTTTGATTTGTTTTCATGTTGATTGTACTTGAGAAAATGTTAATATTGCAAATTGATATTAAATATAAATCATGGGCACATTTGGAGAGACTGGTTATTAAACATTTACCAGCATATCTTGAATGCCGCCTATGTCTTCCTGACTCTGTAGTATCAGGTTACCTGACTTAGGTAGCCCTCTGAAGATTAATGCTACACTGTTAACTCTCAGCTTAATATCTAAAGGGCACAAAATTAAATATCATTATTTTGGAAAGAATTATTTTACTCTTTTTATGTCCCCAGTTCATCAGTGAAAAAAACTAAAACACGGCAATTAGCCCATGGTCACAGGTAGTAAGTGGCATATTCCTCTTTCTTCTCTTCCATGGATCAAGTTATAAGACACATACAGTTCTACTCATTTTCCTTTTTAAAAACAATCCAGGGCAGCTAGGTGGCCTAGTGGATAAAGCACCCGTCCTGGAGTCAGGAGTACCTGAGTTCAAATCCAACTTCAGACACTTAATAATTACCTAGCCATGTGGCCTTGGGCAAGCCACTTAACCCCGTTTGCCTTACAAAAAAAACCTAAAAAGAAAAAAAAAAGAAAAAGAAAAACAATCCACCTTCTCACTTGCTATTTTCAATGGCTATGATGCCTTGACTTGACAACTTACCAGGGTTCCATATTGATCTTAACTCCCAGAGATTATACCAAATTCAAAACCTATCATACAGGGGAAATAATTTAAATTGTTCCTGCCACTAAACTTTCCCTTACCCTTGTGCATCAAGCTGAAATTATGTGAAGGCACGGATGGGTTATATTTTGCACCAGCGGAGGAAGTAACTATACTCATAAAATCATTGATCCATGAAAATATCAAAATGATACATCCCCAATCATTTACTTACTGTGTTCTCTAGTTTATTCTTTTTAGAGATATATTTGTATTGATGGCTTTTGTCTTTATATCTTCCAAATTTCCTCCTGTATTCTTTATACTCTCCTTTTAGAGAATTATTCCTTATAATAATAAAATAAATTTTTTAAGAAAAAAAGAAATGAGAAATTATCAGAAAAAAACTGGTTAATACATCAAAAAAATCTGATGTTATATTCAGTGTTATATACCCATGTATCATGACCTCTGCAAAAGAGGAAGAGTAGATGTCATCTCATGTCTTAGTCTCATGACCAGCTAAATAACACAGTGAATAAAATGTGGTACTTGGATTTAGGAAACCTGAGTTTGAATTCTTCTTCAGATATTTATAACTTGGGCCATCCTGGACAAATCACTTAACCTTTCTATATCTCAGTTTCATCTGTGAAATAGAAATGATGGTAGTATCTTCCTTCCTAGGTTGTTGTGAGGATCAAATAAGCTAACAAATGTTAGGTGCTTTGCAAACATTAAGGTATTGAGTAAAAGCTAATTATTGCTATTATTATCATCTTTTATTTATAGCCAACTCACCTTGTTCTTTATAATTTCATAGCATTCAATTTAATTCTTTTAGGGTGGTTGTTCTTTCTATTTAAGTTATTGAAAGTCATTTTGCATAGTGGTTTCCTGACTCAATTTACTCCACATTGCATCAATTTATATAAATCTTTTCATGGTTTCCTGTATATATCATGGTTATCTCTTCTTAGAGCACAATTATTGTCTCTTTTAGGAAGGTACACCAATTGAATTGGCCATTCCCTGATCAGTGGTCATCTATTTTGTTTCCAGTTTGTTTTCTCCCATAAAAAGCTTCTATAAATATTTTGGTATATATATATACACACACATGCATATATACCTCCTTAGGGATATATGCCTAACAATGGGATCTCTTGGAAAAAGAGTATGACTATGTTAGTTTCAAGTTGAATCTTAATAGATTTTAAGTAGTCATTTTTCTCCTCTTCTTCCACCTTTTTTTCTAGTATTGCCTTAATCTTTTAGTGGATATGTGATCTCTGTTGTCTGTGGTCTCTGTGTCATTTGGCACAGATCAAAACCTATCCATTCCTCCTCATTCAAATCTTATTCATGTTTTGTCTTGTCCAGGGCAGGAGCCCTCATCTTTTTTTTGCAACTGAATCTCCAATGAATTAACAAAGTATTTGGCATATAATAGATTCTTAATAAGTGCGTGTTGATTATTTTTTAATTTTAATTTGGATAGAGGCATATATTGCATGTGAATCAATTTTACACCAATTTGATTTGCCCTACCAATTTACCCCATCAATTTGATTTGGGGTGGGGGAAATAGTTACTATTCTGGACAGCAGAGTCTGAATTCAAAATAACCTTTAATAGGCTAGATTGGGGTCATCAAACTTTTATCCCCCAACATCAAATCCAGTCCACCTGTTTTTGAATAATCTAACCTAGGAACTAAAACTGTTTTTCACATTTTTAATTATAATAAAACTTTATTGTGATAAAAAAAATCATCTTTTGGTCCAAAATACAGCTATACAAAAACAGGCATTGTATTAGATTTGGCAGGGTCTAGTTTGCCAAACCATGAATTAGAGCATTGACCTGAATTTAATAATATGAAATTCAATAGGAATAAATTCAAAGTCTTCCACTTGGATACAAAAAAAAAATAGATTTCATAAAAAGAATATTGAGAAGGTATGACCAAATGACAGCTATAAATTATCAGAGTTTCATTGTCCCAAAAACTCAATATGAATCAGCAATAGGATGTGGCAGGCACAAAAGCTAATCTTGGATAGCCTTAAGAGAAGTATTAGTTCCAGGAGGATAGAGCCAAGATGGAGACAGGAGAAGAGTCTCTCCTAGGTGTTCTCTCCATAATATTTCAAAAATCTTAAAATTATGACTCTGACTAAATTTTCAAGAGACAGAACCCACAGAAAGATCCAGTGTGGCAATTCTCCAGACCTAGAAAATAGTGGAAAGGCTCCACTCCACAGAGTTAGAGTGGTGGCCCAGCCAGAATGAAGAAACTTTAGACTTCCAGAAAGAACCCCAGGGCACCTGGGAGCCATGGCTCCTGCAGCAGAAGCAGTTTCCTGACTTGCACCCCGGGGAGTACTGGGCACAACTTGGAGGATCAGCGGAGGGGACCTCTGCCAGAGCAAGTCCCCGAAGCCCAGGCCCTAAGGGTGGTTGCAGCAGTCAGCTCAGTCAGCTTAGCAGGGGCAGCCAGGGTGGCCCAGATCCAGGAAATGGAAGCTGGCCCATGGAACCAGCAAACAGGAGCTCCTAGGCAACTGAGCCTTGAGTGCTTAGCCCACTGAAGGTAGAGGAGTGGAGAGACTTCCAAGGTCTGTCCTCTGTACCTGGAACAGGACTCTGGGGCTCTGACCACATTCAGATCCTGATCTCAGTCTAAGCCTTCCATAGAACAGCCCCCCCCACCTCATCTCCATGGCAGAGGGATATGCTTGTGGTCATTCACAGACCAGGAGGGAAGTCAGAGCTTCACACACTGAGATACTTGTGGGGAGTGTTCCAATAATACTCAAAAGTTCAAGAAGCACCCCCAAACCAGGAACAGGCTGGAGAAATGAGTAGTATTAGAAAAAAGAGGGACATCATTGAGAAATACATTGTCTATGATTCCAAGAAGGATCAAAATACTCAATTTGAAGATGAGGGAGTACAAGCTCTTGTATCTAAAGATCTCAAGAAAAACAGAAATTGGCTAGAGGCTATGACAGAACTCAAAAAAGATTTTAAAAATCAAGTAAGGGAGAAAGAAGAAAAATTAGGAAAAGAAAAGAGAGAGATGCAGGAAAAACATGAAAAATAAGTCAGAAGCTTAGTGAAGGAGATCCAAAAAACTGCTGAAGAAAATAACATGTTAAAAATCAGCTTAGGTCAAATGGATAAAACAGTTCAAAAAGTTATTGAGGAGAAGAATGCTTTAAAAAGCAGAATTGGCCAGATCGAAAAAAGAAATAAGAAAGCTCTCTGAGAAAAACATATCCTTCAGATGTAGAATGAGCTAAAGGAAGCTGATGACTTTATGAGAAGTCAAGATAGAACACCTCAACACCAAAAGAATGAAAAATTAGAAGAAAATGTGAAACATCTCATTGAAAAAAATGACTGATCTGGAAAACAAATTCAGGAAAGATAATTTAAAAATTATTGGGATACCTGAAAGTCATGATCAGGAAAAGAACCTTGACCTCATTTTAAAAAAATTCTTATAGGAAAATTGCCCAGATATCCTAGAAGTAGAGGGTAAAACAGAAATTGAGAGAATCCACTGGTCTCCCCCTGAAAGAGATCCAAAAAACCCCTCAGGAATATTATAGCCAAGATCTAGAACTCCAAAGTCAAAGAGAAAATATTACAAGTAGCCACAAGAATACAATTCAAATATTGTGGAGCTGCAGTCAGGATCACACAGGACTTAGCAGCAGCTACATTAAGGTCTCGTAGGGCTTGGAATATAATATTCCAGAAGGCTAAAGAGCTTGGAATGCAACCAAGAACCAACTACCCAGCAAAATAGAACATCCCCTTGCAGGGGAAAAGATGGGCTTTCAATGAACCAGGGGAATTTCAATTGTTCCTTTTGAAATGACCAGAGCTGAACAGAAAGTTTGACCTTCAAATACATGACTCAGGTGAAACTTAGAAAGCGGAGGAGAAGGGTAAAATATAAGGGACTTAATGAAGATGAACTACAGGTATTCCTGCATAGAAGAATGATACTGATAATACTCATATAAAACTCATTTAATAGAGCAGGTAGAAGGAGCTTATATATAGATGAAGCACAGGAGAGAGCTGAATTTGAAGATATAATATATTTAAAAATGGAGTCAATGGCTAAAAGGGAAATGTACTGGGAGTAAGAGAAAGGAGAGGTAGAATAGGCTAAGATATTTTGCATAATAAGATATATTTTTTTTGCAATGAGCTATTGCAATGATATGGAAGAAGGAAAGGCAAAGCAGAATGAGGGAACCTTTGCTCTCATCAGATGTACCTCAGAGAGGAAACTGCATATACACTCAATGGGATATAAATATTTAGAGTAAAAAGGAGAGAAGGGAAACAGGGGGAAGGGGGTATGTGGGTGATAGAGGAGAGGGTGAATCATGGGGGAGAGTGGTCAGATATAACACATTTTCTTTTTTACTTCTTGCAAGGGGCTGGGATTGGGTGGCCTGTCCTGGACCATGGGGCTGGGTGGTTGCTGGGCCTTAGGCGTGTTATGTGGGCTTGGGGCCTCTTGTCCCCAGGGCCAGTGATCAGTCCACTGCACCACTCAGCTACCCTACAGAACATTTTAGAAGAGGGACAGAGTGAAAGGAGAGAGAAAATATAGTATATGGAAGTGGGAAGGTATGGATGGAGGGAGTTGTAATCAGCAATGGCAATGGTGGAAAAATATGGAAGTAGTTTTTGTGATGGACTTATCATAAAGAATGTGATCCACCCAAGACAGAGCTGGTGGTGTTGAAACACAGACTGAAGCACGTTTTTTTTCTTTACTTTATTTCTCATGAGAGTCTATATTCTTTTTTTTTGGGGGGGTGCTATTACATTTACTCTTAAATGAGAATATTTTAGTAATGTATAAAACAATCATTTGTACAAAAATTAAAATTAATTTTAAAAAAGAAGTATTAGTTCCAGACATAATAAGAGGAATCTTTTTCCTCTACTGTGCTCCTCTCCAAAATATTGTGAACAGTTCTGGGCCAGAATTTAGGAAAGATATCAATGATATGGTGGCTATCCAGAAGAGAGCAACTAGGATAAGGAAAGACCTTGAATCTATGTCTTATGAGGATCAGTGGAAGGAATTTGGGATGTTTAGACTGAAGAAGAGGAGACTCAAGGAGATATAATATCTGTCTTTAAGGTTTGTTCTGATTCTATGTAAATTCATTTATTTATTCAGTGCCATACCAAGCAATCTACCAAAAATTACTTTATTAAGCTAGGAAAAAAGTGACTAAATTCATATGGAGGAACAAAATGGGACAAGAATAGCAAGGGAATTAATGGGAAAAATGCAAAGGAAGGTATCTTAATCACACCAAATCTAAAAATTATACTCTAAAGCATCAGTCATCAAAACTGTTTGCTACTGCCTAAGAAATAGAGTGGTGGATCAGTGGAATAGATTAGTACAAAAGTATGTGTAGTAATCTATTGTTTGATAAATCCAAAGATTCCAATTTCCAAGATAAGAATGTACAAAAACTGCTGGGAAAACTGAAAGTATAACAGAAACTAGGCAAAGATCAACCTCTTACACACTCTACCAAGATAAGATGGAGATGGGTCCTATAAGAAATCATTAGGGAATGAGACTTCAGAAAAAAACCTAGAAAGACTTATACAAACTGAAGCGGAGTGAAAGGAGCAGAACCAGAAGTACTTGTACACACTAATAACAACATTGTGTGATGATCCACTTGGTCATCTCAGCAGTACAATAATTAAAGACAATTCTAAAAGACTTGTGATAGAAAATACTATCCACATCCAGAGAAGGAATTTTGAAGTTTGAATGGAGACCAAAATTTACTATTTTCAATTTTTAAAAGTTCTTTGTTTTTACCATTGTATGTAATTGGAAAACAAATGAAAGATTAAATAATTAAAAAGAAAGAATGGAGGACAAATCAACAGTGGGCAAAAGGTGCAAAATAAAGCAAACATTTTCAGAAAAAAATAAAGCTCTTTGTTTTTTCCTCTCTCATGGTTTTTTCCTTTTTTGATTTTATTCTTCTTTCAAAATTTGATTAATATGGATGTATGTTGAACATAGTTATAAATATATAACCTATAATAGATTGCTTTTTGTTAGAGGGAGGGAAGAGAGGCAAGGAGAAAAATGTGAAGTTCAAAACTTTACAAAAATGACTGTTGAAAACTATCTTTGCATGCAACTTGAAAAATAATTTTTTTAAATAAAATATTTCTTTTATGGTAATTAAAAAAAGGGAAAAAAAGATTTGTTCTGATTACTCCCAGAGTGCAAAACCAGGACATGGTTGCAAAAAAGCAAATTTAGCTTGACATCCTGAAAAACTTCCTAACAAAGTTATCTTAAGGTGGATCAAGCTGCCTTGAGAATTGACGGGTTCCCCCTTCTTGGAAGTCTTCAATGAAAGGTTTGGCATTTGCTTGTTATGTATATCATGGTAGGAATTTTCTTGAATAGAGATTGGAGCAGATGACTGCTGAGGTCCCAATCAATTTTCTATAGTATCTGTAGTATCTACTCAATACAGTGGAGTATTTCCTCTGGGTATTTATTATTATTATTATTATTATTATTATTATCTTTTATCCCTTGCTTTTGATAAATGAACAACCCATCTTTTCTGGACCTAAAAGTCCTTGATGTCACTATTATATAAATGCAAGTCATCATTGGTAATATGCCTCCTTATGTCTGCCATATGTCATCCCATAATCCTTTGGTTCAAATACAATTTTGATTCTTCTGACATCAGATCCATTTCACCAGGAGAGTATTGGCATTTAAGATATAGGTTTTTCTGATAGAAAGCAAATTGAAAACACTATATAAATTTTGAAATACAATTTCACTGAGTCTCCCTCTCCTCTTCTTCAAATATGGGTCCAATTCATTTCCATCTTCCATGCCTGTCTAAGAAATAAATATCAATAGGCTAACTCAATGGACTGCCCATCTAAATTCACTTCAAAATCTATACATTTTTCATTCACTTACCTTTTCTCATGTGGATTTTAGATCAATAAATTGGGTAGTTTTAGATTTCACTGAGGATGCCATGTGGTATTCTGGGATTGCTGAAACCAACACAGTATAACCCACAAACAGAAGCATATAAGAAATAACTTTAGGATTTTACTCAGGATATGCTTCAAACACAACTTTATAAAATATATGTCTCCCGGTCTTATAAAATCAAGTGATTTTGTTAATGAGAAGATCCTTGAAAAAATTTATCTCTGTGGTTATAAAGAATCTTTGTAATCTTAGTATATATATATATATATATATATATGTATATATGTATATATATACATATATACATATATATATATATATATATATATATATCTTACTGGAGGATAGCCAAGATTGTTTTGTTCTATCAAGTCAAATGATTTTCTATAATCATAAACAAATCAGACATAGTGGCTCATATTTATAGTGATGCCTACTGGGCAGATTAGGCCTGGTAGACTGCTTGAAACAAGGAGTTTAGAGCTATAGTTTAGAGAAAGTCAATTAGTTGTCCCTTCTAAGTCTGGCATCCAACTGTAGAGCCCCCAGGAATGATAGACCACCAGGCTGCCTTAGGAAGCGTAAACCACCCCAGGTTAGAAAGAGTGAAAATCAGAACTCCTGTGTCCATCAATAGCGGAATCAGACCTGGGAATAGATGCTTTCCTTTCAGTCTGGGAAGGATAGGAAGACCTATCAACAACAAAAAATAAGAGTTTCCTTCCTTATGTGACAATGAAGATGTAGTTTGCAGTAGAAAATCATGTACTCTTTTATTTACTCTTTTATTATTTAATTTACTCTTTTATTTTCCAGGATGCTTATGATACAAATATAAACTATTTTCAAAAAGATTTTATAGAGATGACACATTGAACTATTAGTTTCTAATATCTTCTCAACTGCCTTTTCTGGGATAATAATATAATTTATAGTGATATTATTCACTAGTAAGGGAAACAACTTACCTAAGGTCATGCAGTTAATTCTAGGACCAGGACTAGAGCCTAGAACTTAGACCTCCTGACTCTTTTAGGTTCAGAATAATTACTGTGACCTTATAATGATATAGAGTCAAAAACGGTTGCATAATGTTGGAGAGGTTTTCTTAAGTAGAAGGCTAACACCTTTGAACATAAAAACTAAAATATCTCCAGCTCCTTGAAAAGAGACCCAAATCCAGACATGCCTACCCCTGAATATAGCCTGTGGGCGAGAACTGTGTATTTTAGATTTGTATAAACTCTGCTCTAACTTTGTGGGATTTTCTCCAAATCATATCTGTATGATTGATTTTCTTCTGGGGACCTCACATTTCTAAGTCTCCATTGATGTGGTTAAAAAAGATTCTTATATCCCATGCAAGCACTCCAGTAAAAATGCATATCAGATGCAGGACAGCCATTATTTTGGAACTCCAAGAAAATTCAAAGTTGCCCATAATTAGTCAATATAATGCTCTTCCACTTTCCATTTCTTTCAAATTAAATAAAGACATTTTGCACAATTTTATTACCACCCTTCCCTTTCTTTTTGTTCTTTTCATTGTCAGTCTCACTGAAAGCTGGCTTATAGTCCAGACTCATATTTTTACCCTGGTCCCCAACAACAATTCCTGCCTATTCTGAATTGCATGGAAGTTGTACGATCCAGATAGGAAGTAAAAAAGACAGGAGAGTTGTTAATTAAAAAGAAAGCAAATGAGTGCCTAAGCTCAAAAGCTTTCTAATATCCATTACACCTTTGAACTGTTAATAAGAGGATTGGAATTCCTGATATCATTTCCCCATTTACAGACCTACAGACATTTACAGATACTGCTTCTTGGCTGAAAGGTGAGAGAACAGCTTTAATGGAACAAAGGAAATGTTCATTCTCTCAATGCAAAGATGCTGTTTTAATCATCTGAGTCTTACTATACAGCCTTAACGAGAATCCCATTAATTCTTAGAATCCCTGGGCACTATCTACAATATACTTCAATGTAAAAAACAAAAACCTGCCACCCAGACACCCAAACTACTGCAGGCCATTATAGATTAGACTTCTGGCACATGTAAACTTGTATAGACAGGGAAATAGTCTGTTTTTTGCTCTAAGTGATGTGACTTAAGGGGGAATAACCATCCTGAGGTGACAGAAATAATCACATAAGACTAGCTAGAACTGACAAAGAATAAATTTAATGGGCACGTAACAAGTGAGAGTGTGCCTCTCCAAACTGGCATTGACAGTGACCCTGGGGCAAAAATCTAAAAGATCTTAGCATGAATAGTGGCACCATCTTTATTATGGTACCCATTTCTCTCTTCTCCCTCCAAAGAGCATTCAACAGAATCTTCTAGCATTCCCTCTAAAAGCCCTGTCTGACTGTCCTAAAAATCATTGACTTGGTGTGATTTGGTGTTCTTCTGCCCTGCTCCCTTCCTCCCATTATAGACTTGCAGACACAGTCTTGACCTAAAATCTATCCTAGAAGAGAAAGTATGAAGTTTAATCCATTAAAATCAGTCCGATTTTAAGCCTTAGAAGAAATGAGATTTCTATAAAAATGTCTTCTTTACAGAGAGTTTTGCTCCTTTCATAGCTCCCCTTGGGAATCACATATTATTAACTCCAAAATTGCTTGGTTCAAGGAAGAGGTTTGGGCATAATTAGGAATGAGAAGGCAAACCCTTGCATTTGCTGTGTTTCTTAATGAGCCTAGACCCAATTCATGTTTATAGTGATTCTCTGCTTTGATATCTTCATAAGAAGCATATCCTGTTTATTCCCTCATTTGGCTTGTGGAGTTAATGGAATATGATTATTCTCTGCAAGGACCATGTCAAGAATATCCCAAGTAGATAGTTCAGTACTGCTTCAGTAGTAGCTTTAACATGACCCTATTTCTTCAAGTGGCAGAAACAGAAAGAAAACATATTGGATTGACTTTAATATTACAGTCACATTCAATGGTTCCCCATTTCACATTGGGTAAAATACATACTACTTGATCTATTTTTCAAGGCCTTCTGTACTCACCTTTTTAGTCTATTCATAAAATGCTTCCTTTCACATAACTCATACCCCAATAAGGTGGTGCAATGGATAGATCACCAGGCCTAGAATCAGGAAAATGAGGTCAAATCCAGGCTCATGTTCCTACTAGCGATCTTTGTTTACCTCAGTTTCCTCACATAAAAATGAGGTTAATAATAATAGCACCTGCCTCACAGGGTTGTTCTGAGGATAAATAATATAATATCTGTAAATCTCTTTATATATAGCAAACTCTTAATAAACATGAGTTTTCTGCCTACTTACTGTTTCCTAATTGCATCCTGTCCTTTTCCATCTCTGTGGGGACACATCTTCCTCCATGATTGAAATAAGTCTCCTCTACATTTATGCCTATAGAAGTTTTAGGATTAGAAAAATCTCATCTTTAGGAGGTAGTAGAACTTTCCATATATTTAGAATATAAATATATCTTGTTTTATGGTAATGTTTTATGTTCTATGGTGATATCTTAGATCCACAAGGAAGAACTGATGGTCATTCTTGTGGGATACTATGAATTAAAGAACCCATTTTCCATTTGGATAAAGACAAAGAGTCAGATTAGTGAGATCAGTGACTTGAAGGTAACCCTTGGAATCATGGAGTCTTAGATACCAAAATTAACTGGATCGGGCATCTGAGTCAGAGAAGTTTGGCCACCCCGCCCCAAAATGTATCCAGGCTTTCCTATTAAAAACCTCTGACATAAAGATTACAGGCAGGTGAATGAACTGAAATCTAGGGAGATGATATCATATGTCCAAAGTCACAGAGTGGGCTAATGGGTTTAGGGAAGGCAACCCCCAGGTAGAGAGTTCAGAGCAAGAGTTCTCTGGTGGCTTTAAAGACACATAGCTGCTTTATAGTCTTCACCGAGATTGTTATAACTGAAGCAATGGAGGGAAGTATTTCTTTCAAGTGAATTTTTTTCCCTCCTTATTAGAAACTCATAACCTACATGCTTAACTTCCACCAATATCACCCTGAATGTCACACACAGATTCAGATCTTGATAGTCATCAGAGTAGCAGAGAACAAGTGGTTCTGATTTGTAATTGCAACCTCCTCAGAAGTGTGAAACTTTTAGGGCAGTATCTTATAATCAGAAAATCAGAAAAGGAGACAAGGGATGTTCTGCTGTGATGAAGATGAAATTGATGGCCACACTCAAACTGACAATCCTTTGTTTAAGTAAAAGACTGATGACAAGCCAGATTACCCTCTAGTCCTAGCCAAATACATTGATTTCAAATACTACCTGCCTACTTCTCTTCCCTCCCTTCTCTTAGAGAGTTAAAAGTGCAAGAGTGAGCAAGGCCAAGAATAATAAAAAGAGGTTATTTCTAACCCAAGTTTCATTTCTCCTCCAGACCCACTCCAACTGACTGAGAGAGAATAGTCACCAAAAGAGTGTGAGGTAAGAGTTAAGCTTTAGTAATGATGACACTTATAATGGAACAGAATATCCTAATATTCTTTCCCCCCCCACTTAATAGTATTTAATTTTTTCAATTACTTGTACAGATAGTTTTCAACATTCGTTTTTATAAGATTTTGAGTTTTGAACTTTTCTCTTTCCCTCTCTCTTCCACCCACCATCTTCAAGACAATAAACAATCTAATATAGGTTATATATGTACAATCATATTAAATATATTTCTACCTTAGTGATGTTGTAAAAGAAGAATCAGAACAAAAGGGGGAAACCATGAGAAAGACCAAAACCAATAAAGAGCAAAAAAAGTGAAAATAGAATGTTTCACTCTGAATTCAGATCCCATTAGTTCTTTCTCTGCATGTGGATAGTAGTATCCATTGAGAATCTTTTGAAATTATTTTGTATCATGTTGTGCTAAAAAAGATTTTAAGTCTATCGTAGGTGATCATCATACAATGTTCCTATTACTTAGTACAATGTTCTAGTTCTATTCACTTCACTTAGCATCAGGTCACATAAATCTTTCCAGCTTTTTCTGAAATTTGCCTGCTCCTAATTTCTTATAGCACAATATTCCACAATGTGTTAAGACATTTGCAAACTGATGGACATCCCTTCAATTTCCAATTTTTCACCACAAGAAGAGCTTTTTTTTTTGGTATGTTTTTCTCTTTCTCCAGTTTGGTCATAAATTCTTCCATTCTCCATAGATCTGACAGATAAACTATTCCTTTCTCTCCTACTTTGATTAGGGTATCACCCTTTATGTCTAAATCTCATAAACATTTTGACCTTATCTTGGTATAGGGTGTGAGATGTTGGTCTATGCCTAGTTTCTGTCATACTGTTTTCCAATTTTCTTGGCAGTTTTTGTCAAATAGTGAGTTCTTATCCCAGAAGTTGAAGCAAACAGTGGGTACTTTATCTTGTTTACCTAATTTACTCTGTTTACCATTCCTCTGATTTCCTATTGATTTCTTAGCCAGTACCAAATAGTTTTGATGATTGCTACTTTATCATATAGTTTTAGATCTGATCAGTTACCTTCCTTTGCATCCCAACCCCCCAATTAATTCCCTTGATATTCTTGGCCTTTTGTTCTTCCAGACAAATTTTATCATTATTATTTCTAGTTCTATAAAATAGTTTTGGGAGTTAGATTGGTATGGCACTGAATAAGTAAATTAATTTAGATAGAATTATTGTTTTTACTATATTGTCTCAACCTATTGACCCAGTGGATTTGTCTTGGCAGATAGATTCCCAAGTATTTTATGTTGTCTACAGTTACTTTAAATGGAATTTCTTTTTCTATCTCCTGCTATTGGGCTTTGGTGGTGATATGTATAAATGCAGATGTGGTTTCATTTTTATATTTTGAAATTCTATACAATTATAAAATTGTTAATTTTTCATGTTTTGTTTTAGCTGATTCCCTAAGATTCTTTTTTTATTGAAATTTTATTTTATTTTTCCAATTACATACTAAGGTAGTTTTACAACATCCATTCATTTGCAAGTTTATATGTTTATATGTTTATATGTTTCTGCCACTCTCCTTTCCCTTTCTCCTCTGCAAGACAGAGAACATGGTAAAAGCTGTAATGTACTTTTATGTATAACACATTTACATATTAGTCATTTAGTATAAAAGGAATTAGAACTAAGAGGAAAGAGAGAAAACCATAAGATTGGAAGGAAAAACAGAGAAGAAACTTTTAAAAAGTGAAGAGAGTGTGCAATCAGATTCTGTGAGGGGAGGTTTGCACTTGTTTTGTGCTCATTATTATAGATTTTTTAACTTGCATTTCCCATTTTTTCACACTTGTTGTCTTTGCACTCCTTGTTTTACATTTGTTACCATATATTAGGTTATGTTTTTCCATATGCTGCCCAGAAATGGCTCAGAAAAGATTTTTGTATAGTGCTGAATTCAAGTTCAAAGTGATCCAGTTTGCAACAGTGAATGGACAAGTTTAGTCTACCTCCAACTGAGAAAACAATCTGAGACTGGCTACAGGAAAAAGAAACCCTACTGATAATGCCATGGCAGAAGGCCATGAGAAGCAAGTCAGTCAAATGGCCTGGATTAGACAGGGAATTGAAGAGATGGATTGAAGATCAAAGGACAATTTGAATTCCTGTGTCCACAAAGATGGTTCATCAGGAGGCAAGAAGAATTGATAATGAAAAAGAAGTTATTAATTTCAAAGGAGGACACATTTGGTGCTTCAGGTTCATGAAACAGAATGGACTAAGCATGCATCCTTGCACCAGACTTGCCCAGGGAGTGCTTGTGGTCAAACACAGACCAGAGTATAAGCACGATAACAGTCAGAGTCTCTCCTAAGATAGTGATTCATCATCAAACACGGATGAGGACAAGCTAATGGATAGAGGTTTTGACAGTGATGAGTTGTATGAATTTTATGATGAATAAAACTTGAATTCAATAACTTTATGTAATATATGTTCTTTCAAATTTTGGGTCCTAAAATTAAGGTTCACCTTATACATGGGGAAATATGGTATGTGGGTCTGTTTTATATCTTGCTACTTTGCTGAAGTTGCTAATTGTTTCAAGTGGTTTTTTTAGTTAATATTCTAGGATTCTCTAAGTATACCGTCATATTGTCTGCAAAGAATAAGAGCTTTATTTCCTCATTGCCTATTTTAATTCCTTCAATTTCTTTTTCTTCTCTTATTTCTAAAGCTAATATTTCTAGTACAATATTGAAAAATAGTGGTGATAATGGGCATTTTGCTTCATCCTGATTCTACTGGGAAAGTTTCTACCTTATCCTCATTACAAATAATGTTTTCTGATGGTTTTAGATAGATTCTGCTTATCATTTTAAGGAATATTTCCTTTAATCCTATGATCACTAGTAGAAATGAGTTCTATTTTTTTAGTAGAAATGGGTACAATATTTTGACAAAAGACTTTTCTGCATATATTGAAATAATCATATGATTTCTATTATTTTTGTTATCGATATGGTCAATTATGTTGATAATTTTTCTAATATTAAACTGGATACATATTCTTAGTATAAATCCCATCTGGTCATAGTATATTATCCTGATGATAAATTGCTGTAATCTCTTTGTTAATATTTTATTTACATTTTTACATTCATATTCATTAGGTAAATTAGTCTATGATTTTCTTTCTCTGTTTTGGCTCTTCCTGGCTTAGGTATTAGACATATATGTGTCATAAAAGGAATCTGCTAGGACTCCTTCCTTGTCTGTTTTTCCAAATAATTTATAGAGTCTTGAAATTAATTGTTCTTTAAATGTTTGGTAGAATTCACATGCAAATCTATCTGACCTTGGAGAGTTTTTCTTTGGGAGTTCATTAATAGCTTATTCACTTTCTTTGTCTAAAATAGGTCATTTAAGTATTTTATTTCTTTTTTTGTAACCTGAACAATTTATATTTTTGTAAATATTCATCCATTTCACTTACATTGTCAGATTTATTGGCATACAATTGGGCAAATAGTTCCTAGTTATTCCTCTTCATTGCTAGAGAATTCACTCTTTTCCTTTTTTCATACTGGTAATTTGATTTTGTTCCTTCTTTTTTAAAATCAAATTAACCAAAGATTTATCTATTTTATTGAAGGTTTTTTCCCCACAAAAACAGCTCTTAGTTTCTTTTATTAGTTCAATCATTTTCTTACTTTCAATTTTATTAATCTCTCCTTTGATTTTCAGAATTCTTGACATACTCTTCTCTGGGCATTTCTCTTCCAATTCCCTTCCAACCTTCTAATTGCAAAGACAACAAAGCCATCAAAATCTAGGACTTAAAAAAAAATCTATTGAAGGACCTTCTTACCCAACTCTCCTCATTTCCAACCCAAAATACATACATAATTAACAATGCCTTAAAAAAGAGATTCCTTCCTGACCAAGAAAGAGTTGGAATCATCTGAAAATAAGGTCTATAACCTCTAAAGAGTAAACATTTCCTCAGATCCCTTTCTATCTTGTGTTTCTCATTTGACAAGCATTAAAAATCACAAGCCCACAGCCCTCCCCTACAGTGATTAATGGGCTGTGGTCTTCCTGCAAGCATAAAGAGTTCTTCCTTCAGGCCACAACATTTGATAAAGAAATGAATCTTTGTGATTATTAATTCCCTGGGCTGAGTTTTTGTTTAATAACTCTTCTGTCAGTGATAGATCTGAAGAGGTAGGGTGTGTACTTATGTGTACAATGTGGAGGAGGAGGGGCATTGAGGGGGAGAGGTAGTCAAAGGAGGGAGTGGATAATTTGATTGTGGCCTCGAGATTTGGCAGGCTGGTGTTACAAAGCAGCTCTTTAGCAATGGCTGAAAAACCAGTGTGACAAATCACTCCCTCCTTCCCTTTCTCCTACATCCACCCCCCCCCACCAACAGAGCTATCTGATTAGGCCCAAACCAGCCAATCAGAGTGTATGATTTGGGAAATATTTCCTTCTTGACATTCAGGAGAACAATTCCTTACTGGGGAAAAATTACATTTAAAAATAAATGGAAAAGCATCAATCAGCTAGGAAAATATATTCTAGGGTTGTTTTTTTTTTTGCTTCTCTGGAGGCAAGTGATGTTTTTATTTAAATAGGACTGAAGGCTGAGGTTTGATTTTTACCCAGATATTAGAACAGAGCACGGTGGCATTTGCATAAAAACCGTTACCTGTTCTCCATCGATGGTAGTTTTCATTAAAGTAATACCCTGAATATTTATAGACACAGTAAGATGTACCAGCAAATACTCGTTAGGGAGAGAGATATCACATGGTAACAAAATATTACAAGGCCAATTCTGGTGTGATTTAGAGAAAAATACAGAGTCAATTTCATTTCATCCAAGTAGGTAGTTTTCTTCATTCTTTTATTTTTTTCCTTCTTTTTCCAGCCCTCTGATCCTTCCTTCCTTTTTTTTTCCTTCTCTCCACCTTCCTTTTTTCCCTTTCTCTGTTTCCTCTTTCCTTCCTTCATTAGTAGTTCATGGAATGCAAATAATTGGTCAGATCAGAAAAGAAGAAATGTTCCTTCCCTTTTGGAATATATCCCAATCACTATCCAGATGTGGGGAGATGACAGATCCAATGGTAAGTTTTATCACAGAGATGGTGCAGGAATGGCTAGATTTTAAAACTCTTGCAGTAGAAACAGACTATTCTATAATGACAGAGTCAAGGATCCCAACCCTACTGTGACCTAGGCCTATTAAATGAAGCTTTCAGACATTTATATCAGACCTTCTGTCCCATCCCTCAGGTCCTTCCACTTTCCTACCCGCCCCAAAAGACAAAGAAACAGACCATTTGTATTACTCATAGTCTGTGAACTCAATCCAAAGGGCAAATAACTCAATGAATGAATGAGATATGTCATTTCCAGGCCATAAAAATAATTCACTGCCTCACCTTTTCCTAACAGGACCTCATGGCCTAGTGCTTTCTTTCTGCACAATGCAGCTGTGAGTCCCATAATCTCAACTAGATCCCATCATTCACTTCACAGGGTAGAAATCCAGGCTTTGCCTAAGTCATTATGCTGAAGCTAGAGTGCTGGGGCTGCTTTGAATTACATTTGTTTTCATTTACAAGACTTGGAGTGTTGTTTTTTTATATGAAAATACTGTGCTTCAGCTCTTCAGTAGGGATACCAAAAAGACTTGGCTGAAGTGTGTTTTTTTGTTTTTTCATTTCCATAATTAATAAGATGCAATTTCATTCTTAGTTAATAGAGTGCAATACTTAAATAACAAAATATTTAATATTTTAATATGCATTAGTCAGGGCTGGCCTTAGGCAAGATTGTGAGCACTGAGTCTGGTAGTCAAGAGACTAGACTTCAAATACCTGCTCTTTCATTTTCCAAGTAACCAAATGAATTTGAGAGAAAAACCATTTTACATGTCTGGAGGTCAGTGTCTTCCTCTATGAAAAGAGGGGATTAGATATCCAAGAACTGAACTTCCATTTCTAACAGTCTATGATTGTCTGAGAATCCTGAAGTTGACAGCAATTTTCTTCAGTTACTTCCCCCCCACTTCAATTTCATTTAACAAGTATTGATTAAACTTTGAAGTAAGTGCTAGGGATGGGAAGAGTCTCTACCCTCCCCACCCCCTTTCCCTCATGTAATCCCTTGGTTCCCATTCACTCATACAACAATCTGTTTCCCTTTAGGAGTTTACTTTCTATTAGGAAGGGTGGAAGATATGGATGAGGAAAGGGCTACAGGTACCTACTTAAATTTTTTTAAAAAAGTAATTTCTAGGAGGGGCCTTTGAAACTCATGGAAATCAGGAAAGTCCTCTTTGCAGATGGTACTTGAGGTGAGACTTTCTCATTCCTCATCTCCTTCTATGGTCTTTGTTTTATCTGATGATGATGATGATGATGTCCTGTTGTTTTAAGCCCTGTTCAGCATATTGTGATCCAATTTGGGGTTTTCTTGGCAAAGATACTGGAGGAGTTTACAATTTCCTTCTCTAATTCATTTTACTGATGAGGAAACTGAGGCAAACAGGGTTAAGTAACTTGTCCAGGGTCACAAACCATTAAGTGTCCAAAGCTACATTTCAACTTAGAAAGATGAGTCTTCCTGATCCACACCGCCTCCTAATGTTACCCACTGTTTCCCAGCATCCTCCACTATCCAGATCTACCTTCCAGATGCAGCAAAATGATCTTTGATCTTTATATAAGCACTTCACAAACATTATCCCATTTTATCCCCATAATCATCTCAGGAGGTTCTATGTGTATAAAGGTTGTCTTAGCATTTTCCTTCTATAGCTAAGAAAAACTGGTCCCCAAGAGGTTAGGTAAGTAGCCTGCCATCACACAGCTCTTCTAATGACAGCTGTAAGATTCTAATCAAAGCCTACTGATTACAGGTATAGCTGTCTTTAAACTATGCCAAACTATACCTGCTTTCCCACATAAATGCCAAAGTGTTTTCAAATCTCCTTACCCCCCCAAAACCAAAATTAACCCATTCTATGATGTCTCATCTATCCCCACAAGGATTCTGTAGTCAGAAAGGTGGAAAAAAGCTAATTGGTTTAACCCATTGGCACCCATTAACATGGATTAATTTCTGTCAGCTCTCCCAAGTGAGCTATGCTCTGCTTTAATAATAGCTTTCTATAGATAATGCCTTAACCCAAAGGACAGGTTCTAGAGGAAATTTCAGACATTGTGGAAGGTCAATAGATATGTTTATGGGTAGGTAAACTTTCTGCATGCTCGGATTTGTATCTTGTAGATCCCCCCCCACCCCCGAACTAGCCTTGCTGACCATTAAGCATACTTTCTCAAAATTAGTGTTAAAATCAGTTACACACTTCCTCTCCCTCTTCATTATATCCATTTTCATGTTTTCTCTGATCATCAGATCTTGCTCTTTCTCCTCTCTACTGCCCCCCACTTCAATCCCCCCCTGTTTTGCTTTTGGATAGCAATCATGTCCCAGCTTCCCGTCTCCTTTTCCCAGGGCACAGGTGGGGCATGAAAGATTTGAAAATGCTTGGTTCATGACATTAATGGGAACATGAATGTCAGAAAGCTGTCACTGGGGCTACTATTCTATTACATGCAATCGCCATTAAAACACCTGTGCTTAGTAACCATCTCCCTAGCAACATGGTTACCGATGGCCAATGAGTGGTGTCTCTGATGCCAGATCTCAGTGCTTGTTTCAAAAGCTCAGTCGGCTTCTCCTATTTGGATTAATATACAACACCTCTTTGAATACACTGTTGTTTAAAGGAAACAATGGAACTAACTGCTCAGCTATGGAGGAGCTTCACGAAACCCAAAAAAGGAAACAAAAAAAAATCATCTATGAAGGATTTAGTCAAAAGAATACATAGTCCCCCCCATAGCTTTTCTTATAAAATGGAGACTATTTCAGCTATTCTTGTTGCTGAATGAAGGATGGCTAGAAAAATCATGATTGGGAGCCAAAATTGTGCCTTTCCCACCTAGAGTTTAGAATGGTCCTTTCTCCTCCCTCCTTTTATGCCTTTCCCCATCCACCCAAAAGTGTCTGAAATCCACAGATATAAATCTAAACTGTGTTTATTGAGTCAAAAGTTCTGTGGGCATGTCTGAATTTACCCATAAAATACTTCATGTGGTTTTTTTAAGAAATGTAAGTCCTAACATTTTTATTGTTCCCTTTGTTGAAAATAAAATATTAAAATAATCAATGATATTTTTCTCAGGTAAAGTTTTCACCACTAATATGCCCTAACAGATACAGATACGCATTCTTTTCATTTCCTTTTCCTGAGCCTCAGAGAGTGTAAATGGCTTGTCTTGGGAATCCTGCTACTCCTCTATTTTTCTCTTGGTCTCAGAATTCTTAAATTGTCTAATGCTTCTATAGGGGGCGCACAATCCTCATGGTTCTGATCTTCCCATCTGATTTAAAAAAAAATAGATATGCTATATTAAAATATATCATCCATTAGTTTCTGCCTGGCTTTTTACTACTAAATCCCTAAAAAAATCCTAAATATAAAAAATTGGAACCTAGAACTGTCTTAGCAGTTACGGCTTAATTGATTTCTATAATTTATATCTACATAAATGTGTGCCCTCTTTGAGGGCAAGAACAGATTTATTTTTTTTTCTTTATATTCCCAGTACCTACTATCACCATCAGACCTGAAACATAGTGGGACATCCATAATAGCTGTCCATTGATTGATTGGTAATTCTTTACTTTTTAATCCAAATGATCATTTATTACTTTATAAAGGAGGAATAATAAGGTACCTAACCTCTATATTTCATATAACATTATATTGATCACCTTTTGATCTCCTTTGACCCAGGAATTTAGTTTCAAAGACCATGCTAAAATTAAAACAGTAGGTGAATTTTTTATTAGGTTTAAGTTTGAAAAAGACACTCTTCATGGAGTGCCATAAATCACCAGAAGGTGGCAGGCCTGCACAATACTATGGAAGGATTCCCAATCCAGGTGATTGAGTCTCTCTTAAATGAATGCCATGGCTTTTTTTCTTACTAGAGGGGGAAAAAAAGTCATGGAAACTTTTGTTTTCTTCCTGGTTGTGGGAGGAGGCAATGGGAGTGGAGGCACCAAGCCCCCATTCATTGTGAGTTGTCCCATAACCACACATCTGGTCATCATAAATCGTGTACTATTGGATTCTTGTGTTCTCTGATCCCTGTGACAGCATAAGTCTAAGCAAATGAGAACCAGCATGTTCTGTCTGACTTCGATGCTACATATACAAGAAAAAGCAGGGAAATCATTTTAACAGAGGGGAAAATATCAATGTGCTTTATTTAGAAAACCAGACCTGGGAAGGTAACTTTAGACCATTACAGTTTGTTTGCTGGGTTGGCCAATTAGTGCTCACCTGATTCTGATGCTCACTATTGAGACACGAAACTGCGTCAGAGTTACGGCATAACTCCCTCTCTACACACAGCCCCTTCTCCTGTCACCACCCCCTCCCCAAAGTAATTAGCATTTCATTATCTGGGCAAATGCTTGTTATACCAAGAAGTCTTCTGGGGAGGGACTGTGTTATTCCCTTCCATCCTGAAATTACCTAACGTTTCAGCAGATCTATTCCAAGTCACCTGAGCATATGTGTCCAAGGCCTGGTCAAGTCCTGGACTGCTATGTCCATGGAGCTTCATGCAAAGTACCTCCAGACCATTCACGCTGGGATCTGTCTAATCTCATTAGATTTCTCATTTTCAGTCTAATATTGTCACACTGCTATGCACCGGTGCCACAGATTAGTGGGCTTGCCAGAACGGTGCCCCACTAATGAGCTAATCCAAATAATGCTCAAATCCCAAATCAGATTTAAGACCATTCTAGACAGGGGCTCCATCAAGGCCGGGTCAAAACAGCTTTGTATAGAACTGAAATGGGGAAGAAGGCTGGCATGGGAGTAGACCAAATATGGTCTTTCTTTGTTCTTCCTTATGAGATGTAGAGTGAAGCCAGATTCCAGATTTTTCCTCTCTTTGCACAACATTAACCTTTATTACACAATTGGGAATAATTAACAGAAAAGTGTACATCTGTATGGATCAGTATAAATTTCCCATAGAGAATTAAAACAAATATGGACATATATGTGGGTAAAATATATTCAGCAGAACAGATTCTTTCATGGGTTCCAATTATCTTTCATTCATTTTCTGTGGGCATTTGACCTTAAGACCTCAACTGTACTAACTTTGGCTCCTTTAGTGATGACCCTGGTTTAGATTTTTTGACTTTTGGCTTCTGATTGTTTATTTTTCCTACTGAAGATCTGTAGTCCAAAAACTTTAATGGTATATAAGAGCAAAGGTCAGGTCAAGACCTTAAGAAAAAGCCTAGGAAAACAAAGTCCAGTTACCCTCTTGAGTTTCATATGTTCTGTTCTATTGAAAGTGAACCTATGTCCCTTAAAATAAAGTGTTCCAGTACTTCTCTCTCTTCCATGGACATGAAAAGTCACTTCTATTAACAAACCAAGAGCAAGTTCACTTTTTTGTTGTTTGTTTGGGGATTTTTTTTTCCAAGGTGGTGGTTTATCACCTCTCAAATTCAGAGGCAATATACACTGAAAGAAGAGAATGAGCTGTCTTTGATTCTATCTTTAGGACTCATGAGCAAATATGCCATTGTTCTTTTAATTTCAAAATGATTCATTCTGGGGAGGCTAGTGGATAAAGCACCAGCCCTGGAGTCAGGAGTACCTGAGTTCAAATCTGGCTTCAGACACTTAATTACTTAGGTGTGTGGCCTTGGGTAAGCCACTTAACCCCATTGCCCTGCTGTCTTATAAAGAAAAAAAAGTTATAGTTCATTTTTTTAAATATGTGACTTCCAGAAAACAGGTGTCTTTAGAATTACGTTTGAACCTTATAAACCTAAGTCAATTTGATATGGAAATATCTGCAAAGATGGAAAAATGGAAGAATGTAATTCATAAAACTGGGCAACCTTTTATCTTCTATTCCCTGTACTTCTCCAAATGTCTTGCTCTTTTTTCCCTTCCTTTGCTGTTTTTTGGCCTACTTTATACTGTCCCATATTCTACAGATGACAAAAAAAATAAGCTCCTGGAGGGCAGTGATGGGTCTCAATTTCTTATTTCTCCCCAGCACCTGACTTAGTGTTGATTGATTGACTGATTGAAACAAGGACGTGGCAGAATCCTCCCTGTTAACTTTAAGAATGTTTCTAAAAATGACTCTCTAAAGTCTCTAAAGGATCAATTTAGAATTTACTTATCTCTACTCCCTTCTGTATTTCACTTAATCTCTCTGAGTCTTGGTTTCTTTTTTTCTTTTTTGAAAATATTAATAGTATTTTATTTTTCCAATTGCATGTAAATATAGTCTCCAATATATGTTTTTGCAAAATTTTACGTTCCAAATTTTTCTTCCTCCCTTCCTCTCCATCCCTTTCCCTGAGACAGCAAGTAATCTGATATGTCATACATGCACATGAACCTCAGTTTCTTTATCTATAACATACCATTGTATCACTTACCTCAAAAAGTTGTTATGAGAAAAATCACTTTGTAAACTTTAAAGCACACCCAAATGTAAGATATTACTAATTGAGGAGGTGAATTTTTTTTGGTGGGTAGGTACACTGAGCCACCTTGTTGCCAAATGGAGATTTTTGTTTCTAACTTGGCTATTGTTAGATAATATAACAAAGATGAAAAGAGACATCAAGATTCCTAAAATTGAATTGAACAGGTAACCCACCAGACAACTCTCGGTATCACCATTCCTATATGATTCACTCCTTTCTTCATTGGTATATTTTATAGTACACAACAGAAATAATAGTTCACTTTTTTATAGATGAATGGTTACTTTTGCTTGAGTCATGGACCTTTAGAAATCTTGTAAAATCTATATATCCATTCTCAGAATATTTTTATGAAATGCATAGGATTAAAAAATAAAATTATAGTAAACACAATTACAAATTTTTTTTAAAAGTTCATAGGAATTCAATAATTCACAGCCTCAGAAAAACACTGTGACTTAGGGTTAGCCCATTTTATAAATGAGGAAACTGAAGCACAGGAAGAGTCAACAAATGGCCCATGATTACACCATTAGTAAAGATCTCAAGTCAAATGCCAATCAAGACCTCCTGACTCCTAAACTAGCTCATACCCATTAACCAGCTCAAGAAATAAACACGTTTCCACAGTTGGCTAATAAAAAAAATCTCTTGGGGAATCACTTAAGGGTGGTGATTCTAGTTGTTTCACAGTTTAAATACTTCAGGGCAGACTGGTTTCATTCTGCCATAAAAAGTATTTTTTTAATTTTCCAGTTCCAAATTCTCTTCCTCTCTACCTCACTTGTTGAGAAGGCAGGATATACAACACCCATTATACATATGAAGTCATGAAAATATATTTCCACATTTGCCATGTTGAAAAAAGGCAGGAAAAATAAAGAGAAAAAATATTCTTCAATCTTTACTCAGAGGTCATCAGTTCTCTATTTGGAGGCAGACAGCATTTTTCATTATGAGGTCTTTGTAGTTGTGGTGGATCATTTTATTGTTCAGAGTTACTATGTCTTCAGTGGTGACTAATGTTACTGTTATTGTGTAGATTGTTCTGGTTCTGCTCTCTTCATTTTCTTGTCAGTTCAAATAATAAATCTTCCCAGGTTTTTTAAAACTACACCCCTTTATCATTTCTTCTAATACATTAGAATTCTATCACAATCCAATTCATACACAAATCACCCCATAATATCATTAGTCCTCTTTGAAAACGGATGAACAATATTCCATCATAAGCATATGCCATAATTTGTTCAGGCATTCCCAATGGATGAGCACACCTCAGTTCCCAGTTCTTTGCCATTGTAAAAAGAGCTGCTATAAATATTTTTGTATGTATTGTTTAACTTTATTTTTAATCTTCTTAGAAAATAGACAGTAACAATATTGCTGTGCCAATATTGTGTCAAATGGCTGATTATGCAATTTTATAATCTTTTGGGCATAGTTAAAATTTTTCATGAGGATTGTTAGACCAGTTCACAACTCTACCAACAGCACATTAGAGTCCCTATTCTTTTTTACATACCTTCTAGTATTTGGCATTTTCCTTTTCTAATCTTTGTAGTCAATCTGAATCTAACCCTAACCCTACTAGCATAGTTTTTATTTCTGCTATTATTAGTGACATACAGTATTTTTTCATATGACTATAGATAGCTTTTATTTCTTTGAAAAACCAGATTTCTGCCAAATCATTTGAGAGAATATGGCCTAGAGGAAAAAGTGATGGTTTTGGAATCAGCAGACCTGATTCATTTTCTATGTCTGATTTTTAATGCCTATGTGACTGTGGGCAAATTATTTAACCTCTCTAATTATCAGTATCCTCATCTATAAAATATCATGGATCTCTTAGTAGGACTCAGTAGGAGCGTAGGACTCAATGACCTCAAAGGTCTTTTCCAGCTCCAAATCTATAATCTCATATAGACAGATAAATTGGTATAGTGGAGAAAACACACTGGTTTTGAAGGCAAATGGCCTAGTTTTAAATGCTGCCTCTGCCATTTATAATACTTCTATGACCTTGGACAAGTTACTTATCCTATCTCAGTTTCCTCACTTATTTTAAAAACAAGTTGGATTAAGTGATCTAATATAAATCATACATGCATATGAGCCTTGGTTTCTTCATCTATAACTAAGTGGTGTGGTAGATAGAGCAACCAACTAAGTGGTGTGGTAGATAGAGCACTGGCTTTGGAGTCAGGAGGATGGGAGTTCAAATCTAGCCTCAGACACTTGACACTTACTTAGCTGTGTGACCTTGGGTAGATCACTTAACCCTAGTCATCCTGGTCATCTCCATTCATTCTGATTCATATCTGGCCAATGGACCCAGATGCTCTGGTGGAGAAAGTGAGGCTGGGGACTTAACACAATCCCTCCCTCCCCTTACTCAAATCTAATTTATGTGTTTATCATGGAATCACCTCCCAGATGTCATGATCCTATTTGAGAATGATGACCAAACATAATCACCACTGTACCACCTCCCCTTCCAACTCGAAATGATTTGATAATCTTATGAAGTCTTTTAATGCAAGGTGACTTGGGGGACAATCAGATGGGTCATATATTTGTCATAATATCATCTCCCTGATGTCATGGTCCTCCACAAGAATGAAGGACAAACATCATTGCCACTGTACCACCTCCCCTTCCCTAAATGTATGAGCCATAGTTTGATAATGTTATGAAGTCTTTTAATGCAAGGTGATTTGGGGAACAATCAGAATGGTCATTTGCTATATCCAATGGAAGAACATAAACCTCTTCCACAGTTTGTCCCTCCCCTCATCAATGAACATCCAAGGCCAACCTTTCCTTCCTGACTACTTAATAAAGTCCTCTCTCACCCTCCAGCCCTTCTGATGCTAACTCCATCTTCTAGTTGAAGGAACCACCTCAGGCTCATAAATTCCTAATCATAAGAGTAAACGGGGCCTGACTCTACTTCTACCACTCACCCAAGGAGCAGAGAGGCAAATGGATGATCATTGCTCATTGTGAATTATGACATGGGTGCATCACCTCACCCCTGGAAGAAGGCAGCACCTGCCAATCCTGCTCAAAGAGCCAAGAGAGAAATGAAAGCCCTGCTGCAGCCGATCGGATACCCTGCTGACTCTAATTACTCAGTCGGGAATTTTACAATCCCCCCACCCCCCAGCCCTGAATCCTCCAGCCCCCCCCCCTTTCTGTCTAACGACTACTATGCAGCCTGCAGACTTTGGCTGGTGCTTTCTTTTGTAAGCCTACTGCTGTGGAGTGGATTGGGTTTCTAATGAGTCTTGACACTAATGGAACTGTGAGACAGTGTAATTATGGATTCTCCTCCCATTTGGAGCAGACCTGGCAGGAAATGACCTGAGACCCCACACCCTTCCATCTTGGCATCCCTCCCCTCACCACCCTCCCACCCCCCAAGAATTCCGTTAAAATCCTCTCCAGTGACCAGCTGGTGCACACTGCCTCCTCCAACCCCTCCACCCTTGCTTTCTGCATTCAGTTTCTTCTCCTCCTCTTCCCTCAGTCATTCTCTAGGTGGCGGAAACTCATCTATTTATGACCTGATGCATGGTAAGGTAGTTGACAATACTTGATACCTCCTTTGATGCAGAGAAGCTTCAGAATATGAAGGTGAGATTGGGAAAGTGAATTGGAATAGCTGATTTTTTTAAAGGGGGAAAAACAACACCAGCAACAAAGCCTTTTCCATCTTGCTCTCACAAAAAGATCCCAAAGAGGAAGGGCCCGCGTGAGGGTACAGTTGTTTTATATTAGATGCTTAACAACGTGTGTAAGTGGAGCTGATTGAAGAAAAAACAACATGTGCTTCTGTAATTTCCATGTTGATTGTTGTACAGGTGGAAGAGACTGAAGCTAACTATTGAACTGTGAGCTAATTATAGTAAGAAACAGATGTTGTCCTCTAATGAGGAGACAGCATCCGCAAGGCACATCTCTGCTAGCTAGGAAGGAGCAAACCTGTCACTGATCTTCCTTGAGATTGCTTCAACAATACAAAATATTCCCTTCCATATACTGGTCACTGGCCAGTACCCACCATCGCTCTGGCAGATGATAAGTAATTTTCTCCTTTCTATGTCTTGAGAGAGAGAAAGACAGATGATGTCCCAGTTTTATTAACCTCTTCAATTTCTTTCATTTTTGCTCCCCAGGAGTGAACAGTTCTTCTGCACCCAGCTGTTTATCATCAGCAGACTGCTACTGCTCTACCCCTGCAGTGTCTTGCGACCTACTCCCTTCCCTCTCCTGCTCTCTTGCTAATAAGAAATTCCCCATTGCTCTCAGATGTTTATCAGGTGGAGGAGGTGTGGCATTCATCTCTGAAATCAAATGACTCCACCCTCATTTTTTTATCTTTTCCTGCCTCCCATCCTCATCTTCATCCCTTCAAAGTCCCTTGAATACAAGCAAACAATTCTTTTCATATTTTCATGTTGAAGTAGAGAATTAGACTTGAAGCCAGGAAAACCTGGGTTCAAATCTCATCACAAACAGATTCAGACCATTTGATTAGACAAATTATTTGAACTCTTGGTGCTTCTAAGACTGTAGAAGAGTTACAGAATGGGTTCTGACCAGCTTTGGTAAAGGGAGTTTCTTCACGGCCTCAGACACATGACTCATACTAGCTATGTGACCTTGGGCAAGTCATTTAACCCTTAGTGCCTCCCAACCAAAGTCATTCTAGTCCATATCTGACCACTGGACCCAGATGGCTCTAAAGGAGAAAGTGAGACTGGTGACTTAACACAGCACCCCCTCACTCAAATCCAATTCATGTGCTTGTCATGGCTTTACCTTCCTGATGGTCTTCTTTGAAAATGAAGGACAAATATTATATCCCCATATCAGTAAAATCATACTTGCTGTCCTTCTGAATTATATCATGGAGGAAATTTGGTTGATAGTTAGAAATGTCTTCCCACTCAAGTAAAGTTCCAGATATGGAGGCATGTTTTTCATAATTATTAGAATTGTACTAAAAATCTGATGTTCAAGTAGACATAAGTGTTTATGACTCCATCGTGCTTCATGAAATTCCTCAGGGGGGTAAAAACACAAAAACCAAATCCACAACAAAAAGCAAGGAAAACAAACAGGTGTTCTGCTCCTTTCTTTAATGCACAAAATGTCCATTTTGGCCAAGCTGAGAGGAGGCAATTTAAAGGCGGCATTTTTTTTCCACAGTGCATAAAGTATTATTTACTGCACTATTGAATTAAAAACAAGAGCTCGCTATAGCAACCACTCTAACAAGAGCTGCTATTCACAGGCTGCTTTGGAGGCCCAGGGTACAGAAGCCTGTTAAGCACCTTCTTAAAAGCACTTGTCGGCAAACCTGTGGCATATGCGTCTTTTATGGCGCTTGTATACAAGAAGGAGATTGAACAAGAATAGCATTCTCCACAGACTGTGTGCTATTCTGCCAGGATGCCTGGCATGACTGCCAGTGCCAGCAACTACCTCTTTTCTATAGTTTGGGATTAGTAGCCCTTTAATGGCAAATAAAATACAGAGCAACTGTGGTGGCTCCTGAAAGAAAGAACAAAGGGGCAGAAGGGCTTGTTCCCCTCATCTCAATCAGCACCACATGGCAGTGGAAAGTGACTGTTCCTGGGAAACCACTGTGGGGCCAGTGGGCGCCATATTATGACACTACAGACTGGGTACCAACCCCGATGCCAGCAATCTACTGGCCCCAGGGCATTGCCTACACTCATTGCTTTGGCAAGCCTCCTTTCCCATGCTGTATCTCTCAAAGGACAAGGAAGAACTCTTAGGAGAACCAGAAGAGATTTCTTTTTAAAAAAAAATAATCAAAGGGAGGCTGTGTTTGGTTTGACATTTTGTAGGAGATGAGATCTGTCTCACTTTGAGTCAACTTCCTGTTTCTTGCTCGGGATTGTTTTCCTGTGATCTTTTCTCTCTTTATGTTTTAGAGCCCCTTTGTCCTGTATAGTATTTCTCTCATCTTTGTTTTAAATTGATTTGTTTTGTTTTATGTTTCAAAGAAAATCAAGTTTTTCTCTTCATTTTTTTTCTTTTTCTTCTTTAATTGGTACTTGAGGGAACATAGGTATTAATTATAATATTCCATGGGTCAAGATCAAGTGGGGAAATAACGGGCTTAGGAAATTTTATCTACCTCCAGAGAGTGATCTATGGACTTTGACTAATCTGATCAGTCCTCTCAAGACTTCCTATCTATTACAGATGACTGATTCTCTGTTGATTTTCCCCTTCCCTCTCCCTAAATGGCAAACCCTGATAAAGAAAATGCTTTCCAAACCTCAAAATACTACCTACATATATGAGCTACTTATGTCTACAAGGTAGAAATTCTAATACTGTGTTTCAGTGAAAAAGTCAGTTACTTAAAACTGCTCTTTCTCTTCCTCCCCTATTTCTACATCTGTAAAATGAGATTGGTTTTTTTTTTTTTAGTTTTTTGCAAGGCAATGGGGTTAAGTGGTTTGCCCAAAGCCACACAGCTAGGTAATTATTAAGTGTCTGAGACCAGATTTGAACTCAGGTACTACTGACTCCAGGGCTGGTGCTCTATCCACTGTACCACCTAGCTGCCCCCAAACTGGTTATGTTTTAACAAATATGAAGTTACTAATACTGATATGAAAGTCAATCCTGAATTTTCAGTCTGTCTATAGAAATATCACCACTTAAGAGTTTTACAGAGTTAAAGATCAAAATGAGTATAAAACTAGAAGAATAAGGAGAAAATATTATAGAATATAATTGAAAATAAACAATCTATTTTAGAGTAATTGAAAATGAAGAAATGACATAATGACTGACTTGATTTCAAAAGTGGTGATAAAATACCTTAATAAAGAGGCTGAAAGATCCTAAAAAGCACCCCAGTTAGCAGTTGTTTTTGTTCAGTCATTTTTGTCATTTCCCAGTCTTTATGATGCCTCTAGAGGTTTTCTTAGCAAAACTTTTGAAGAAGTTTGCCATTTCCTTCTCCAGCTCATTTTACATATGAGAAAACTAAAGCAAGGTTCAGTGACTTGCCTAGGGTCACACAGGTAGGAAATGTCCAAGAGTCAGATCTGAACTAAGGAAGATGAGTCTTCCTGAATCTAAATTCAGTGTTCTATCCACCGTACCATCTACCTCCTCTTAGCAAACACTTGACTAATTAGCCAGAGAAATATCAGTCAAAGGCAATGGCAGTTCAGAATTATTTGCAAGTCTTATACGAAGGCTACCAAAAAATTATGTGTCATATAAAAGGAGAGAAACCATGGACAGTAACACCAATTTAAGAAAGCTTGGCTACATATGGAACTGAGCAAAATTATCCTGAGAACATATAAAATGGAAAATGGAAAACAGTTAATGAAACAAAAATAGAAAAAATCTTCAAAGATTATTTTCATAACAAACTTTTTCACCATAAGGGATGGTTGAATCTTCACATTCACACCATAACATTCAACATTACAGTCCTAGACATACTTATAGAGGAAGGGAAAAAAAATGGTAAAGAGAATAAGAATGGAGAAAGCAACTGAATGAAACCAATATAAATAGAGGGGATCTATGTTTAAGGTAACTGAATTATGAGATTGTTAAGAAACTAATACATAAGGTAACTGAAGCAAGGGAAGACTCTAAATACATGGAAAAAATTCAAGAATTTATAAATACAAAAAATGGCCAAGAAAGAACCAATTCCCAAACTATATGCCTACCTTCCTATTAATGTAAAATTTTTATGAGAATTATCTACACAAGCATTGGAGGACATCTTTGATGAGTTTATTAGTGGGAAGTTAGATTTTCTAAAGTGATATTCCAAAGAAGATTGCATATTTACTATCACACAATTGATCAAAAGGGGTAGAGAATATAAAATCCTAAATGTGATTAGTATCTGTTGATTATTTAAAAATATTTAGTGGAATAAAATACTTTCCCAAAAATTGTATTACAAAAAAATCATCTCTAATTCACCTAGAAGCATTTGTCAAGATTCCTTGAGATACAACATTGCATAACAACAAAGTAACATTTTAATGTTGCCTTAACTTTAAATAACAGGGTAAACATAAAGCAAGGAGATGTATATGCTCAGCAAAAGTGTTTGGTACTAAAACAGATAAATTCCAAAAGAGCTTGATATAAGATTAAGTATCAATAGTGAATTATGCCCTGTTTGTAGATGAAATCATACTATCATATCCCAGAACATTACAGATTTGTATTATTTCCAAAGAGTCGGTCTAACCATCTACAAAAGCAAAACAATAGATTAAAAAAAGTTTTTAAATCAAGAGGGCAAAAAATGTCTATTTACTAGATTATGACATACAGATTTATGAATAATCTATAGTTTATTCACAAGTATATCTCTATGTAGGACATAAAGTATAAGTGACAAATAAGTTGATTCTATAATTAAAAAGGTAAAGAAAAGCAGACTTGTTTATCTTTAGGAATTTCAAAGTCCTTTTAATGTCTCTTTTGTGGGTGGAGCTCCTGGATTGATTTTATATGAAAAAATAAATGAGAACTATAAAGGAAGATCAAGAATGAATGGTTACAAGATATATTTTTGGAGATGGATATATACATTGAGATCATGAGTACATTTATATAGTTGAGTAGCCTGCTCTATATGTTTTTTCCAATGGATGTAATTTTATTTACTGTATTTTTAATTATCTATGACAGTGATGTTACCCATTGACAAGTGGTTATTTAGATTAACTGAAATATAAAATGAAAGAGCTTACCAAAATGACTACTCTTTACTGGAATAGCTTTAACATTAATCTACCAATCAATGAGAATTTTTTGAGTACCTACTCCATTACTGGAATTCTGCTAAATGCTGTAGATACAAGTAAAAATAATGAAATAATGCTTACTTACAGGGAGCTTAAATTCTAATGGTGAAGAAAAGAAGCATTTACAAGAAATATGGCATCAATAGAGCACCAGCCCTGGAGTCAGGAGTACCTGAGTTCAAATCCAGCCTCAGACACTTAAAAATTACCTAGCTGTGTGGCCTTGGGCAAGCCACTTAACCTGATTGCTTTGCAATAAAAAGAAGAAGAAGAAGAAGAAGAAGAAATACAGCATCAATATAAATTTAATAAATACAAATTATATGCAAAGTAATTTAATTCAAGGTAGCTTTGCTAGGAGGATTTAGCAAAGGCTTCATATAGAAAATGATACCTGATCTGCATCTTCAAAGAAGAAAGGGATTCTGTGAGGCCAAGGCAGGGGTGTGCTGAAACCAGCTCAAAGGAGCTGGCAAGATAGTGAATGGATATGAGTATTTACTCTTCAGAAATCAGCAAATGCTACAAATTAGGGCTTGAAGTATAGTTTTGCTCATTGCCTTAATTTAAGAGATAGAGAAAATACTAATAATAAAACTTTAACTTAGAAGTGTATTATTAAAATACCCCACCCCAGGGGTATTTTCCAGCACACCCCTGAAACAGAGTAGGAAAGAATGCATTAAAAGTATGGGGATGGTCAAGGATTAGAGATAGAAAGATTGATCAAATATGATACATTAAAAAATACTAATTTTGATTCATTTGTTGGGAAAGTCTGATCCAGAAAACAGAATTCTTTTCATTTAGAGAGGCCTTAGAGATGATGGAAAGATTACATTAGTCAAAGTAGAACAATATTGGTCTTTTCCAATATGTCCAGTTCTTGTGATTTAAATAGAACAGAGGGGGGAAAAAGTCCCCTCACTATAGTCTCATTCGACTCTTTTCTTTGAGAAAGTATAACTCTTAATACTAGTCCCAATCATAAGAGAATAAGAAAAAAAACTAATTTGGATTTATGACTATCAGTCACCTTGGAAGTTGTATTCAGGGAATCTAAGAAGACAGAATAAAAAAGAAAAGTTCAAAGAGCAAATATTATCTTGGATAATAATCTGGATATTTGCTACCTTCTAGTGGAATCTGACTGAGAGGAAATATACTGCAGCCATTGCATTATAGAATTTTAGTCCCTCCCCTTTCAATGTTTACTAACTACAATGAACAGTAGACAGACTTCTAGGTAACACTGAGAGGATAGCACCTTAACTCATGTCTATGATTGAGATCCAGTAAGGAAATGAAAGAACTGAAAAGAGTCATAACCCTCCCTTTCATGACATAGAATTACTAGCCATAGAATCTTCAGTGGATGATGGATAGAGTATTAGAATAGCAAAAGACTAGCTGGAGTACAAAGGGATGCCCAGAATAACATAGTGATATCACAAAAAGACAGAATGCTTTGAAATACTAAACACTTGAATTTATATTCCATACATTGATCTTGACATGTAAGTTTGGATTTGTTGAAGAATTCTAGGTGGAGGAACCTGGTAACCTAGTAACAATTTGTTCCTACCTTTAAATATGCTATTTTATTAAATGTCTTTGCTATGAACTAAATGTATTTACTAGCTGACTAATAAAGTCAAACATATTTTTAGGAGATCCTGAACTATGTTTTGGAGAATATTCTGAGTTTAAAATTGGGTTAGCTTTGGAAAGGAATTAATAAGGGTGTCCTTAGTGGCTAAACATAAATATAATTTTATTATTTCCAAATTCACATAAGAAATATAATTAATTATTAATAGTTTATTAAATGATCTGCTTGACTCATAGTCCAATGTTCTCAGGAAGTCACAGGCTTAGAAAGAAGAGTAAATCTTAGAATTTATCTAGTCCATTCTCTCATTTTACAGAGGCAAGGATCTGAGGACTGAAAAAAAAGTTATTTGTCCAAGGTTACACATTTGTAAACCTGGAATTGAATCAATATTCTTTGTCTCTATGACTAAATAACACAACCTCTTTAGGTAGTGGGGGCACAGGAAGGAAGGAAAGAAGGAAGGAAGGAAGGAAGGAAGGAAGGAAGGAAGGAAGGAAGGAAGGAAGGAAGGAAGGAAGGAAGGAGGGAGGGAGGAAAGGAAGGAGGGAAGAAAAGAAGGAAGAAAAGGAAGGAAGGAAGGAAGGAGGGAGGGAGGGAGGGAAGGAAGGAAGGAAGGAGGGAGGGAAGGAAGGAAGAAGGGAAGGAAGGAAGGAAGGGAGGAAGGGAGGGAGGAAGGAGGGAATGAAGGAGGGAAGAAAGGAAGAAGGGAAGGAAGGAAGGAAAGGAGGGAAGGAAGGAGAGAAGGAAGGAAGTAGGGAGGGAAAGGAGGAGGAAGAAAGGAGGTAGAGAAGGAGGGTAGAAAGGAAGGAGGGAGGGAAAGAAGGAAGGAGGGAGGGAAGGAAGGAAGGAAGGTAGGAAGAAAGGAGGGGAGGAAGGAGAGAGGGAAGGAAGGGAGGAGGACACAAATGAAAAATTAAAAACTGAAAAATTTGAATAAGAATAATACTATACTAACCTCATTTGTGTTTCAAAGAAAGTGCTTTGCAAACTTTACAATGCTGCAGAAACAAATTAGTAGTGAGTTCTAGACTTAAGAGATTTTTTCCTATGTTCTTATTCATCCTTCATTCTTGAGTTCTTACCTAGTCATTAGTCATTACTGTGTTATTATTTTGAAAGAAATAATCATATGTGATGGCCTGGACTTAGAAATGATTTGTGGGAGGATCTTAAAACAATGCTCTAGATTTAGAGTTACCCCCCCAAAAAATTATTTTCTTGTTCTTTAACTCTTCATAAGATTTTAGAAAAATTTCCAGCTGGTATTCCTGCTGCCAACAAAAATGACTAGTCTTGGTCCCTGTCACATGGGGTACTTTCTTCCACAAAGACAGCCTTGTGGCAGTCACTCACTTATTTCAGGGTTTTCAGACAGGTCAGCAAGAAAGCTTTTAATCTGGCCTTTAAAAAAGTAGAGGAGGCATTGATTCCACATCTGACCAATCAGGGACTTCAGTCATTGGCATAAGGGCTGGGATCAAAGATGCTTTGAAGTCACTGCTCCAGCCCAAATAACAGCTCTGGAAGGATGAATTTCTGCTTCTAAAAAGCCACAGTGACTCCTGTATGTTAAATGGATTTGAAAAATGCAACCACCAGCGTCCAATCCCAGGCCTCTGACTCCAAAGTGGTGGAGAAAACAAATGGGTGATTGGCTTTGCCAATTCCCCAAGTCCCATGCCCAGCAAGCTCAGCACATTTTCCAGCCTGAGTCTTTGCTTCATTTGCTCAGGTCTTCAGTGCCCAACTTATTAATGATTCTGTTAATGCAAAAGCTACAAATTTCACTGTATCAATTCAAAAAGATGCTAAGCAAAGTACATGCCTTGGCAGGCGAACACCCCAAACTGCCGTGTGAGCCACATCAATTAGGATGAAATGTGGCATCGCATTGCTTCTGGATGTGCAGAGCCTCCAGATGAAGGTGACTCCTGTGCCTGTTTTCAAGTTTAAATTACAGAAGAGTGTGTATGTGCTTAGAAGAGTTTGCCCAGTTTGCTGAGGAAGGACTGCTGGCAACAGACTTTTCTACTCATCATATTTAACACACACACACACACACACACACACACACACACACACACACAAAACATCCTATGGAGACATTAAAAGAAGGACCTTTCAGCTTCCAGAGCAGGCTGCAAATAAACAAGTATCCAGATCTTTCTTTCTCTCTTCTCCCTCCTCCCCCCCTCATCTCATCACGTTGGATGCTTAATTAACTAACTTTTCATTTCAATATATTTGCATGAGAATGTTGCAGGGTCATTCACACCCTCATGAAACCAAGTCCTGATATAGGGATGATACCATCCCTTGTCATTCTCTCCTATGGATCTGTCACAGCTGGAGAATTTGGAAGGTATAGCTCCTGCCTATGCAGAAGAAGGCAGTTAGCTCCCAGAGGCAGCCCTGCAAAGTATGAATGAGGTGCAGCCATTAGGATGATGACTTCCATGGGAAATGACCTGAAGAAAGTAGGTAATGACATTCTGTGTTGGAGTCCTGGAGGGTGTCGAGCTCCCCATCAATTGCCAGTCTGGACTCAAAGAAAACCCTTTCAAGCAGAAAGTAGGGAGTTTTAGAAAAAGACCTTGAAATGGACTTGAATAAGGGAAAGTAAGGAAATACCTCTGACTCTTATTCAGCCACACTGCATACTAATCTCCACTGTTTGCAATGGCATTGGATTTCTGAGACTACTGACCATCCCAGCAATACTCTTTTTCCTTTGTCCTTGTCAGTGGTGGTGTCTAGCAGTACTTCCTAACTCTTGAGGTGCTACAGGAATAGAAGGAAACCCAGGACCACATTTTTTTAGGAGGGTGGTATCCTGGAATACTACTGCCAAACAAATTTTGTGACCAGCAACCATGACAAAATAACATTTCCACCCTCTGGTTTCCTACATTCTATTTTCTTAATGAGATGGGCGGGAGAGCAAATTTCCACATGGAGCAAGTAGGTGTGCAAATGCTATATAAATCCCATCCTCGCCATCCTTGGCATGGATGTCTGCTGCTATTATGCCTTCTAAATGTCAGATGTGGAGGCAACCAGCTCCAATTCTGTGAGGTGCCAGACACCTGCTCCCTCTACTCCCAGATTTGCCTTCTGCTGTTCCAGCTCCCACGCACAGACCTTTCTCTATACAATTTGATCCTCAGGAGCCAGGAGCAATTTAGGGTTCTGAGAGTGGCTCCAATTCAACATCCCCCCACAAATATCCACCATCTGCAATCTGTTCTTCCAACTAGAAAGATGAAGAGAGAGAACACCTGCTATTGTTTGGTGGGGAAGTTCTTAGCAAACTTGAGTTACTCTCTGACCCTAACAACTAGCCACTTCAAGATTTGACCTTGAAGAGAATCAAGACTACTTTAGTTGGAGTCAAAAATGTTGGGAACCCAAATCTCTCTTTTAAAAAAAATTAATAAAACTTGAATAAAGGGACAGATTGGTTTGTTAACACTCTTTGGAAGATACTCAATAGAAATACTTTTATTGATATTCTCAATCCCCAAAGCATTTTCGGTGTATCTTTTTAATTCATTGCTACCTTGTAAGTGGTTTGGCCATTTTACACTGAATTTTAGGTTTTTCCATTTCAATGCTGCTGTCCCTAAATTTGAGGAAGTCCATTCATTTTTTCTGTGGTCACCTGGGTCTACAGAATCCTTCACCTTGGTGCCCAAAGCAACTTTCAATCAAAAAGTCTTTTCCAGCTCTATAATTCTATGTCCTTTCCATTTAGAAAGGAGAAGCCTATCCAACCCATTTGCACAACAGAAGCCCAGCAGCAGGTGCTGAAAAATGTTTTGTGTTGATGGCCCTGGTGATAAACCATCCATATTATCCAGCCTCCTTCTTGTAATTATGAAGTATTATGGTCATTCCTTCTTTCTGGAGATTTGTTCATTTATCGAAAGCTTCAGGGCCAGAGATGGAAGGGAAAAAACCGACAGTGATATCTGAGTAGATACTGAATGTAAAAATAATTAAGATGATAATGGTATAAATTTACAAATTGCTTTACATACTACTCTGAGATTTAAAGTAGTCTCATAAAGTAAAGTATGATTACTCTCATTTCATATATAGTAATATTTAGGGTTTCTACAAAGTAAATAGATTTATTTTCCTAGAGTAAGGTAGGCTGTAAAACCACCTCAAGGTACTAGGGATACCCCTGGAGGATTTAATGCTAATGGATAATAGCTTGATTCCTCATTTCAGTATGTTTCTTCCATTAGTAACAACTGGTGACTGACATCCCAGTTTCATTTAACCAATTAACATCAATTAGTTTTTACAAAGGAATATGTACTTTAAAGCCATTTCCTTCTCAATGCTTGGGGTCCACTTTCCGCTCTACCTCTTCAATCTCCCTAGAAAAGAGACTCAATTTCAACAAACCTTTGCCCAAGTTCACTACCAAAAGGAAAATGACATATAAATGAATGACTCTACATCTCAACTACTTCTAGCCTGGCCTGGACAGGTTACTCAGGTCTTCATTCATCACATCTGGCTTTGGACAATTTCAGCATGGACTCTGTTCCCAGATTTCTGGTGGCTTGCCCTTCTGAGTTTTTTAAAGTTCATATTCTCATAGCCATCTCCAACCTCTTTCACCTAAAGGATACAACTTAAACAAAATCAACAGTAGACCCAAAGATTCTCATATTTGTTTCATTTAGAGAAGGCTTCTATAACTCATCCTCCTTCTCCAGTGTCATTCAGCCTAGAAAGAGCTAGCTCACTCTGGTTTATGTATTCTGGTTTTGGCTGTATAACCAAATCAGCCTGTCTTCTCATCACATGGTTAGAGGAACAGAATCAGTTTCAGAAGGTCTCCACTTGGTCAAAACATGGGAGTTGGGCAGTTCCATGATATGTCATCATGCCTTTCTATGAGCTGGCTTCCCTAACCTTTTGCCCTAGGATCATATCAACCCTCCCTCAACTCCATTCATTAATACAAATACAGAAATCAAAAATTAGAGAGGATCCATGACTTACTAGTGATCACACAGTATCAAAGATAGTTATGAACCCATGGATTCCTGACTTTAAGCTCAACACTCTCTCTACTATGCTACAAGTAGAAAATAAAAGCAAACATTTTCTTCATGTCTAAGGTGGGGGAAAAAATACTCACCTTTCCCACTTCTTAGGGATGTTACAAGAAGTAAGGGAATATACCTGAAAGTGTTTGAGGATAGTATAACATATAGAATTATTATTGTGAACTCTGTGTCCTGGGAAAATGCCAGATTTATATTAGGCACAGGAAGTGTTGGTGTAGCAAACTGTGCTGTAAGCTCAAGAAACAAAACAAGCATCTTCCTGGATCTGATCTCAGAAATCTGAGACAGTTTGGGAGAAAGGAAGAAGAGCAAGTCTGCTTTGTGGAGCACAAAGGGGGAAGTCCACTAAATAATAATTGTAGGAAAAGAGGCCACTGCTTTGAATACCCGGGATGAGGTAAAATGGTCAAACAAGAGAATCCCGACTCAGTTAATGTCAATCTGCTTCCTTCTCTCCAGCTGCCAACAAACCTGCACTGGGAAGTCCAAGAGTCTGCCAGGTCAGTAGAAGTACTAAAACTTCACCTTAGATTATCCCTCCTTCACTGCCTCCCCCTCAACTCCCAGTTTGAAGAATCAGCTCCACTGTCCTTGCAGCAGTTGACATATTAAATGAGAAATAAACAATAGCATCAGAGAAGGGACCACATCCTAGATGAAATGACATGGCAACCAGGGCCAACTTTAAGGTAACCATGGAATATGTGACTTCAAGGAAAGGATTAATACATCTTTCTAAAGGACAAATTATAAGTCAAAGGTCTCAGAAGGGATCCAAGCAAGGTCAGCTCAAAAGAGATCTATTGTAAATACTCAGACATTTGTTGTTCTCTTTGGGTTATTCACTATAGGGGTAATAGAAAATGTGACAGTTGATGACCAGACAGGATAAAATTCTTTAAGGGAAGGTGAAGGATATGGGATGTAAGTAAGAAGTGTACCAAAACTGTGGGATTCCCTGGCTAGCTAGCCAATCATGAAGTGAGAATGGATGGGCATGGGAGGGAAATTCAGAATTTTTCCAATAATATCACTAACAAAAATATCATCATGGGCAAACTCTCAACCCTGGCTCAGGGCTGATTAGACACATTCCGTCAGCCAGAGCTCTGGGCATTAGTGTATGGCCAAATAAGCTAATTCGATAAAATGGAAAATTGTGATTTGGCTTCCTTGGAATTAACCAGATGATCAACTGAGAATGTTTTCTAATGATAAATGTTCTCATTTGGGTTTCAGTAGTCAAGTGAGATGGGGCTTGCTATTTCCCAATAGATTTTGACAGGAATTTCAAAAGAGGTCTCAAATATTTACTTTTAATGGTATTTCTGCCAATATTTAAAAGGCTCAAGGACAGCAATTGATCAAATCTCTTGATAACCAGAGCTATTTTGGCACTCTGGTATTGGATTGGGTCTCATGGAATAAAATTCTATTTACTCCCCATCCTATTTTCCAAAATCACTGCCTAGATTGGATGGAAAGATCTTCCTATAAAAATTGCATCAATCTCACTAAATGTCTTATGGTTGCATAAAAAAGATAGCATAATTCTAACTGTATCACATATGTGAATTTAAATAAAATTCAGCATCACATTGTGCAAAATAAAAGAGTAATCATGTACATTATTGTAGTTCTTTATAGTTGCATCTAGGCCTGGAGTTGGATAATTACTAGCTTTGTGACCATGGACACGTCATTTCATCTTTTTTGCCTCAGTTTCCTCAACTATAAAATGAGCTGGAGAAGGAAATGTTAAATCACTCCAGTGTCTTTGCCAAGGAAACCCAAAAAAGTGTCAAGAAGGAGTTGTGGCAATTTAAGAACTACAACAATGTCTTTTTGTAACATTATACCATTTGAGGAGAGGTCATACGATTCAGTGGATGGACCAGGCTTAGGAAGATGAACTAAAATTCTGCCTCTGATACAAAACAGCTGTGTTGACATGGGAGGGTCCTAGTTCCTCCTAGCTTCAGATAACTGTCTAAAGATTATAAATTACAAGTAAGTGTCCAATCTGCTCACTTTGGGGATGAGGGAGGGAATTCTATAAGCTAATAAGAAGACATTATAGAACCTGACCAAGAATATCATTGAAGAAATTGACAATCCTGTGCAGTAGGGAGTGTGGATATTATTATTGTCTCCATTCTACAGATAAACGAAGTGAGCCTTGAAGAAATAATGTTCCTGGAGACAACTCTTAGGTTTTCCTATAGCCTAGGACTCAGAAGATGGAGTTTTGGTCCTTTCAATCCACTTCTCTTTCAACATCCCCTGAGAAGCACCACTTCAACATCCTCTCCATTCAGAATAACTACTGATAGATCCCACAGTGGTCTGTGGAAGGCAAGCACAGCCTTGCTTACTGTGGTAGTCTGAGGACTTTGTACAGGTGTCAACCATTTTGCTAAAGTCACGGTAGTGAACAAATGACACATGTAGAAGCTACAGCTTAAAAGTCAAGCAGCAGAGAACCAGACCCCTCCTGGGATTTTCAGTAACACCAGCAGCATCTGAGACCTCATGACGTCTAATTAAAAGAAAATGTAATAAGGTTCAGCTGTGTCTCTCTCACTTAATCCTTAAGCAAGAGTCCTTCACTCTTCAGTGGGCAAAAACCTCCGTTTCCTACTCGCTAAAGACCAATCATAACAGGGCAAAGCACCCCCATACACAGTCTTTATTTTCAGGAAGGCTTCCTTGCAATGCACTCAGGAGTTGATTTACAAGCTATTTCCTGTTTTGCTCTGTGGGGCTAACTCCAGCAAAGGAGCTAAAGAATGCTGTAAGAATGTTTTTTGGGGAAAAAATTTTTAAAAAACTGCTTTAAGAAACCTGCCTGGTTTGCAGACTCCAAATCCCTGCAGTTGTTTATTTTTGTTGTTGTTATTGTAAAATTAAACACTTGTGCTTTTAGGTCTGTCCATAAAAGGAAAAGGTGTTAGGTTATTCTGTATCAGCTTTCTTCCTCATCTGTTAAGTAGTCAATGTGTGTTTGCATTGGGATATAGAACCTCCTTAATTAAAATGTAGACCTTACTCTTGCTATTTACTCACTGATCAGCAGGGTTAGTGTTCAGAAGCAAAGATTCTATAAGCTGGGTCAAACATGAAAAGTATGATTTGAAAATACAGTAAGTGGTAGGTAGTGGGTTTTGGAACTAGGAAGACTTGAGTTTAAGTCTTGCCTCTGACCCATATTAGCTATGTGACCTTAAGCAAAGTCATTTGATTTCTCGGTGGCCAGGGAACTCTCAAAGACAGTACATTCCAGAAGGTCAATTGCAGAGCTGTATGGGAGAGAGAATTTCAAAAATTGGAGTTGGTTTATTTTAGTTTATTTTTTTCCAATTACATGCAGAGGTAGTTTTTGACATTCATTTTTGCAAAATTTTCTCCCTCCTTCCATCCCTTCCCTCCCCCTTCCTCAAGATAGCATGAAATTTTGATATAGTCATCCATGCACAATTATGTTAAACGTATTTCCATCTTAGTCATGCTGTGAAAGAAGAATCAGAACAAAAGGGGAAAAAACACAAAAAACAAAATAAACCCCAATTTTTAAAAAATGAAAATCATATGCTTTGGTTTGTACTCAGACCCCAGAGTTCTTTCTCAGGATGGGGATGGCATTTTTCATCACAAATCTTTAGAATTCTCTTTGATCACTGTATTGCTTAGAAGAGTTAAATCTGTCATAATTGATCATCACAAAATGTTGCTCTTAATGTGTACAATGTTCTCCTAGTTCTGTTCACTTCACTCAACATCAATTCATGTAAATCTTACCAGATTTTCCTAAAACCTGTCTGCTCATCGTTTCTTATGAAACAATAGTCTTCCATTACATTCATATAACACAGTTTGTGTAGTCAGTCTCCAATTGGTAGACATCTCCTTAATTTCCAATTCTTTGCCATCACAAAAAGAGCTGCTCTGAATATTTCTGTACATGAGGGTTTTCCCCCATTTTATTAACTCTTTGGGAATCAGATGTAGTAGAGGTATTGCTGGATCAAAGAGCACAGTTTTATAGTTCTTTGGTTATAGTACTTAGAGTTCTTTACAATAATAAAATGACATTTTGGAACCCTCCCCTCACAAAAAAGAACAATGCCAAATAGTTAAATAGTAATGAAGATCTGGGGCGGCTAGGTGTCCTATCGGATTAAAGCACTGGTCCTGGAGTCAGGAGTGCCTGGGTTCAAATCCGGTCTCAGACACTTAATAATTACCTAGCTGTGTGGCCTTGGGCAAGCCACTTAACCCCATTGCCTAGCAAAAACCTAAAAAAATAATAATGAAGATCCAATAGTAAAAAGTATATAAAATAATAATAATATAAAAAATTGGAAAATTTGCTCTTTGCCTTCTCTAGTGGATTATAAACTCCAAAAGGGCAGGGCATAATTTACTCTACTGTACACAGTGTTTAATTTGACACCTGAGATGAATCAACCTCCTGAATCAACCTCCAAACAAAGGTACCCTTCATTAAGGTTTCTGTTACTACTTCTTTCAGTACTACATCTTACACCTTGGGGCATTAGATTGGGAGAGTCTAGTGAGAGTAGTGGTTTATTCAGTCTTCCTTATCTCCTCCTTTAATGGTTTTGTTCTCTGTCATCCCTACTACAATCCATCCTATATAGTCAATTTGATTGGACAGTTCTTTCTTTGGAAGACAAAGGAATCTGAGGATATAAACTAAAAATGAAATGAATTCTGAACCTGCATACAATTTCACATTATTCAATTAACAGCACAAACTAAAAGAATTAAACAGCCTCTTTTGGGGACTCTATTTTACTTCTCATCTCCTTTCTGAAGACAGGCCTCCAATATAAGGAGGCATTGTCCTTCCTTGCTCAACCATGAACATGCCCTTTAAGGCTACTGTATCCAGACAAAGCTTGTTCTCAGCTTCCTTGTTTCATTGAAAAACACCTCTTTAATGGATGAATACCAGGTCTACCTTTGCCTACAGATCAAAACTAATCTCTTCTTTTCCTTTCTTTTTTTCTTTTTCTTTTTTTGTCTTTAAAAAATATTTGTTATATGAGATGACTTTCTGGAAAGATGAGAAAAAGGGAAACTGAGGGAAAATATGGTGATATTAAAAAGTATCAATGATGACTGTAAAAAAATTGATCTCCACAAAACTGGATGATGTCTGAAATCTATTACAAGTCTAGAAATCTGATTCTATGAACTCCTGAACCTTTCTGACAGAAATTTCCCAATTAACCTTTACCAAGTTCTTGATTAGTCTATTCCTGGGTTTCTGCAAGTTTTCAATGCTTCCCTTCCTTTATGAACTCCCTCAGAACCTCTAAATGTTCTTAGTTGGTTCACAACTCAACAACCAAGCATTAGCAGACCACCCAGAGTGCATGTAACTTATGTCAACAAGACAAATTAGCACATTAAACTCTCAATCCATACAGCCTGCCCTGGGATGTACCAACATTTTTCTTAGCCTTCCAATATTTATGGAGGTCAAATTACACAGGAGAAAAAGACAAGTTAGGGGATGCTTTCTGTAGCAATAGTAGAGGAAGTACTTCTCTAAAGAAATTACCAAAGTTGTTTTTTTTCTTATGTACATTAATATATGGAGAAAGTATGATAACAAGCATTATCCATGAGGTCTTTGTTCTAGTCTTGAAGGTGCCTCTCTCTACCAAGTGGAAATATCTTCAGCATCATGGTATCTGAGGATGAAGCTATGACTCATGTCTAGTCATACACTTGAAGCATGCTGCCCATAGAAATGACCTCTAAGAGGGAGAACAGGACTGGAGAGAACCAGAGTATTGAGATATAGGAAGGAGAGAGTCTACGTGCAGAGATTTGGACTCAAGTTTGCTGGAAAGGAAATTGAACATCTGTGGAGACCCTTCAGAGAACCACATGACCCCAGGAGAAGAGTAACCATGCAGTCACGAAGATGGCAATGGCCAGAGGCAGTTTCAGCACACAGTATGTTTCCTGATTTAAGCCAGAATCTTGAGGAGCAATGATAGAGAAATAAGGAGTCCTGAATAAGAGGAAGAAATCTGGGAGTAGCCCCCCTCCAGTCCTAGAGAAAAGAGGAAGTGGAGTTTCTGGATGATGCTGAGTTCCTGGACCAAACAGGAGCTGTAATCACACATGGTCAAAGGACAACACCATTGCTAGAAGAGTAAATCCAGCTATTGTCCTTCACCAGTGCGCTGAGAGGAATGTTTTTCCAAGGGAAATGAGTCAGTCTCTACTCTAGAGACCACAAGTACTTTCCCCTTTCAAGGAGAGAGACTCTTTCAAGATATTTCTATGAGACCCTGAAGCCCATTTCTCTGATTGGTCTGTTCTTTCCAGAAGCTCCATCTTGTTCCTTCTTTCATTTGCCTCCAGATTTCTTTCTCCACCTTACCCTTGATCCAGATACCTTCTAGAGTTTCCTTTTCCTCCAACTTTCCTTTTTTCCCCACCCTTTTCCCTTTATGTATTCTTTTCTCCCATTAGAACATAAGCTTTTTGAAGGCAGGGGCTATTTTTTTTGGCTTGTTCTTGCTTTTTTGCTTAGTTCTTGGTACTTAGTAAGTACTTAATAAATTCTTGCTGACTTGTTGCCTTCACTTTGTGTTTGTATGTTTGAATCAACTTAAATAAAACCTGCCTTGTGTATATCTGAAATGTTGTTTACCTGGATTCTTGTATGGGAGCTGAGGATTCCTTTACCTTTTCTGTAGTGACCTGTTCAAGAAGTAAACTGTGATGTTTCTACAGTAAATTCTGGGTAGGAGCAGACCTTGACAAATTCCATTTTTTCCTAAGTAAAATTTAAAGAAGTCAATGAAGACAATAATTTTTGAGACAGCTAGTAGACTATCAGGTAGACTTGGATTCTACTTGAATTTGACCCAGCCTCCGATACTTATTACTTGTGTAACCCTGAGTAAGGCATTCAGACTCTCTTTGACTCAGTTTCCTTATCTGTAAAATGGGGATAATAATAGAATCTACATCTAAGTTTTGTTGTGATGATGAAATGAAATATTTGTAGTGTTTTATAAAACATAAGGCCCTATGTAAATACTAATTATCATCAACACCACCACCACCATAATCATGATCAATGACTCCAAGACTAAATCTGTTCCATGTAAATCCAGTTACAGAATCCTATTTAAAATTTTATCATCTAAATTCACTAGTCTAGTTTCTCACATCAATTCATGATTTAATGAAGAAAGTTTTTATTGTACATTTTATGTGTGAATCCTTAAATAGTTTTGGATGATAATTGCTCATTAACAGAATAGATTTTACCATAGTTTACAGAAGCAGCACAGGCTAAGACTATGAAAACTCTATCACTCTTAGTTCTGATAACCAGAGCAAGTCACTTGCCTTTTGAGCCCCAGTTTCTTTACTTGTGCAATGGGAATACTAATATCTACCTACCTTGCACAGTTATTGTGGATATCAAATTAGACAGTAGGAACAGAGTGCTTTCAAAACTCTAAAGTGATCTACAGAGGGTTTTTTGTGTAAAATTAAATCTTTTAGATTTAAGAAAGTGATGACTTGGAAAGTATCCACCATTTTTTTGGCTCATCCTCTCTCAGAACAAAGTTGGCCAAGAGATATTAAGGGAACCTCAGCAGTGGTTGCAGTAAATTTCACCTGGGTCAAGAGAAACTCAAAATAAAATTTAAAGCACAAAATAAAACGTAACATCTTTTGACTGAATTCAATTTCCTCATTTAAAAAAGATTCCTATTCTCTTCTAAAACAATATAATTCTTCGCATAGGAAAGCAAACAAAAATTTTCAGAAAGTTTTGAAGATATAATATCCAAGGAGATGACCAGAATTTACTGAGCCCTTCATGAGTTTTCTCTAAAGAAGGGAGGAGTTTATCTCTTTGAGTCTTTTTTTTTTTAGTTTTCACAAAGCAAATGGGATTTTGACTTGAACAAGGTCACACAGCTAAGTAAGTATTAAGTGTCTGAAGCTAAATTTTAACTCAGTTTTTCCTGACTCCAGGGCTGCTGTTCTATCCATTGCATCACCTAGTTGCACCTTCTTTTTGAGTTTAAAAAAAAAAAACCTTTGTGGTCTAATGGCTTATTAGGAAGAATTTGACCTCATCTAGTTAATGCTGACTGTTCCAAATGCTATGTTGTTGTTCAGTTATTTTCAGTCATGTCCAACTCTCCATGACCCCATTTGGCATTTCCTTGGTAAAGATACAGGAATAGTTTGCCATTTGTTTCTCCAGATCATTTTATAGATGAGGAAATTGAGGCAGATAGGTTTAAGTGACTTACCCAGAGTCACACAGCTAGGAAGTTTCTGTGGATGGATTTTAACTCAGGTTATCCTGACACCAATGGGTCAGCTAGGTGGCAAAATGGAGTCAGGAGGACAAGAGTTCAAATCCAGCCCCAGACACTTGACAACTAACTGTGTGACCTTGGGCTAGTCACTTAACTCTCTTTTCCTCACATCCAGAACCATCTCCAGTTATCCTGATTCATTTCTGGTCACTGGTTCCAGATGGCTCTGGAGGAGAAAAGCACCCCCTCACTCAAATCCATTCTTGTGCCTGTCTTGGCATCACCTCCCTGATATCATGGTCCTCTTTGAGAATGAAAGATAAACATTATTATTATTATTATTATCCTGACACCTAGTTGCCTACAAATTGCTAAATTTTCAAATATTATTTCTCCCCAACTAGATTTCATGTTCTTTGAAAGTAAGGAGATTGTGCCTTAGATATCTTTATTCTTTGAAATGTTTCTTTTATTCCCCAATAGTGTTCAATATATATTCTTAAATATAAGATTGACATATGAAAGTGCACATTCAATGATGAGATTAGACTCCCCCCCAGAGTACTAAAAAATCTAAACTAGGTTTCCTCATTGTAAAGGAATTTTATGGGGGGGGGGAGTGAAAAGGTATAGATAGAGAATAAAATGGTAAAATTTCTGAACTTCTGAATATGGCAGTTTTATGAGGAATTTTAAAATACTTAAGCTCATTTGTAGTTGATATGACTTTTTTTTTACAGTAACTCAAGGAAGCAAATGAACCTAATGCTCATCTGAGAGAGGAATAAAAGGAAAAGGATTAAGACATTTACAAGGTTAACCAAGGTTAGCCCATAGAGTCTAGAGTCATTAGCTTCTTTCTTGACTAAAGTCACTGTCTGTATCTAGAAAGAATCTCTAGGAATATGATAGGCATGGAGCAAGCTCAAGAAGTACCAAGGGCAAGAAGACATCATAAAAATGCTAGTTCACGAAGAAAAGTTAACATTAAAAATTGCTGTGGAAAGAAATAGGAATATTCTTCCAGATAAAATTGTTTTGTTGATTGTCTGTACATTGTAACCACATATAATATATAACAGGGCATTCATACCAGAGACAGCCCTTTGCATGAAAGAGAGTTTATAACTTTAATTAAAATAAAAATTTCAAAATCACCCTATTGTCTTTTGAAGATACATGTAAATCTAGTTCCTAATGAGAATCCATGGATATCTTGGGAGCTTTTGAAAGATGTTCATTGTAACCAATTAAATATTGATATTTATAAGGCAGTCTTTACATCCCATTCTTCTGCATCTCATTTTGAGAAGATGCCCATAAAGTACAACTTCTACCTTATTTAGGAAGCATGTGTTCAGCTGTAGATTATGAAAACAATCCTTGGGGGGGCAAAAAAGACTAAATTTTCAGAATACTATAAACATTTTTAGTTATATTCACTTAATGTTGTTTGGGGAATTTTTATTTCAGGCTCTAAGAAATTCTGATTGCTTTCTATGAAACGATCCCTTAGAAAATATATTAAAGTAGGGGAACAATTCAGGAGTCAAGTGATAAGCTTTTGTTTGGGTCATTCAAGCAATTTATATTTAAACTGCAGTGATAAAGATGCTGATAGAAAATTCAGTCAAAAGGTATTTGGTCTCTTGCTGAAGTAACCTTGCTTGTTCATGCTATTTTTCTCTCTGCCTATACTTCTCTGTTGTCTCTGTTTCTATGTCTCTCTGTATGTCTCTGTCTTTTTCTCTTTGTTTCTGTCTCATCTTTGCCCCTCTCTGTTTTTCTCTCTCTTAGTCCCTGTCTTTCTATCTCTGACACTCTCTTTGTCTCTTTCTGTGTCTCTATCTGTCTCTGAATCTCTCTCTCTCTCTCTCTCTCTCTCTCTCTCTCTCTCTCTCTCTCTCTCTCTCTCTCTCCTCTCCTCTCCCTCCCTCTCTCCCTCCTTCTCCTCTTGCCTCTCCCTCCCCCCACCCTCCCCATCTCTGGCAATAAGAGTAGGAAGACAACTTGCTGAATTTCAAATGTCCTTCAGTAACTGGAACATTGCTTTCTAATGCATTTTGATGAGTCAGATTAGTTATTTGTCACATATGTGGGTAATGCAAGGAAATGTATTCAGTCCAGAAAATTAATCCAGGCAGCCAGCCATGGACAGATGACTGAAAGTGACCAAAAGCTGATCTGAACAGAAAGCAAGAAGGAAAAGACCTTTTAAGACTATTTAGTAACCAAATCCTTTTTAATATCAAGTAATGGGTTTAAGAGGTCGAAATCTTCCCACCCACCTTCTAAAAAGAAGGCAGCAATCCTTTGCTTGCTAAAAGGTGGTGATCCTGGAATGACAGACCTCTCTATAAATTCCCTCTATATTTGTGTCTATGATACATTCAGATACCACTAACCTAGCGGGGAATGAAGAAAAAAAGAAATAAGGCCCCAGCAAGGTGTTAGGCAGAGATTGGGAGAGGATCCTGAGTCACCAACTTGGCTGGCTGGGGATGCCCTGCCTCAGGGATGAGCAGGGAAGCTCTATGGCTGATGCCGAATTTTGCTGAGTTGCTGCTCAGACCTCTCGGGATACAAAAAATGACAGTGCCCTGCCCAGCCTGCTGAAATGAGATAATGTCACATCCAGAATGAGATCACCAGGTCATAATTGCCTTCTCAATGTGATTTTCCTGGCATGTGGGAGTATCACTGGACAAGAGAGAAAGGCTGAGTCTGGGCTGAACAATAGCCCCGCTTTAATTAAGCCCCCAGCCAAGCCACCTTGAGCTCTGATCCCATCAACTCTCCCAAGCTCAGCAAGGTCATGCTGGGGCAGAGCAGTAAGATGTGTCTTGAATATGCAGGATTCACAGCTCTAGGCTCACAGCCCAGAGGTGTGGTCTACCATGTTTCCCAGAGGAAGATTAATGAGCTAACAGCACTAAACTGTTTTGAGTGGAACGATAACAAGGGGTTGTTGCATCTGGGACAATTACCAAGTGGTGGCAAAAAAAAAGATGTGTCCCTCAACTGGAAGGAAGAATTGGAAAGGAAGACCCTGAGATATGAGCAAGAGAAGACAAGGGGGTAGAGAAGGAGCTACTAGGCTCCTAGTTTAACTTGCTATTCTTGTTATTTAGTTGTTATTTAGATGTTCAAGAATTCGATGTGTGTCAGCATTATCCGAATTACATTATGATGTTGGATTTAAGTGTTTTTTTAAATTTTTTCAAATCAGCAAACATTTGTTATGTACTTTCTGAATCCTTAGTGTTATAAGAAGCACTAGGCAGATTTTCAATTTGGAAGAGATGTGGTTACTGCCCTCATGGAGTATATAGTCTAGTAGCATGATCCATAGAGAATTTTATAACCAGGCTTCCAAACATTGCTGCAGATTCCAAAGTCTCTATGTCTCTCCTGAAGAGTATCTGGAAGCATACTTACCTTTTGTACTAACTCCACCCTTTGCACAAATCTTCAGTGTCCCTCCACGAACCTCGAGCTTGGATGGGAGTCCTGTTATGTTAACAATGATACTCACTATACTATTACATGATAAATGCCACAACCAGACTCAGGTCCTCTTAGCTTTGAGGTCAGCTATTTATCCACTACTCCATACCATCTTGGCTGGTGTTTCATTATAAATTCAGAGATATCTCAACTCAGCAACCTCTGGGAATAGTTTCATCAGTGACAGTCTGAGAGTAAGGTAGATTCAAGAAGTCCTAGGCTAGGTTGGTGCAAGGGTTAGAGTACTAACCATGGAGTCAGAAGGAACTGAGTTCAAATCTGACCTTAGACACTTGCTATCTTTGGGACCCTGGGAAAGTCCACAATAAAGGGAGAAGAAAGAAGTTCTAGGCTAAAACAAGTTTTGTTTGTGGCTGTAAAGTGTCAAGAGGAAAATACTAATATCTTCTCTGATATTTATCTCTTGCAAAAGGATGAGGGCTCAGGCCAAGGAAAAGGAGAGAGAGTGGTACCCCTGAGATTCACATTCACAGGAATGACCTTGTTCACTGTCATTAAAATCCCTCTCCCCATTTCCATTTGGGGGTGACTAGGTGGCACAGTGGATAGAGAGAGCACTAGCCCTGGACTCAGGAGTATCTGAGTTCAAATGTGACCTCAGACACTTGATAATTGTCTAGCTCTGTGACCCTGGGCAAGTCACTGAATTCCATTGCCTTAAATAAATAAAATTTTTCAAAAAAGAAAATGTTCCTTTCATTGGTTAAGAAGAGGAAGGAAAAGAAATACTCTGATCAATATCAAAGCAAAATGAAGAGGGAACCCCAAAGCTGTGATGTGATACAGCAGGGAGAGTTTGGGGTCAGAATTCAAATTCTGACTTTGTCACTATCTGTGTAACCCTGGGCAGGTCAGGTAACCTTTCTCAATGTGAATTTTCTCATCCATAAGATGAAGGAGTTAAGATAAATGGCCTCTGAGATCCCTTTATATTCTACTGTGATCTTATGTCCTGATGCCTCCCTATCATTCCTGCTTCTGGTAGCCAGATTTTTTAACAACAAATCAAACCATTGAAATAGATTCTGTGCATTTGTAGGGAGAGTCATTATCTTTTTTGGATGCTAGGATGGAAAGCTCATCACAATTCCAAGAATTTTAGTTTCAAAGCAAATAAATAGACAATTAGATCATTTAGAGTATTGTTATAGTAATTGGTGAGGTTTTAAGAGGTTGATAAAGTGCATGCTTTTTAAAATCATGTACATATTCTCAGATAACTAAATCTATATTTAAGTTGTTAAAATATTGTGACTCTTCAAGTCATCTGGTATTACATCTTTTCAAGACTTTGCTCTTCCTTTCAGATAGTTACGAGATACATTTTGGTGCCCCTGTCTTTTCAAGTAATAATTCAAAAAAAAAAAGTAACAAAGGTGAAATATTAGTCGAGAGATCAAGATGATTCTTCCCAAACTGAATGACCCTTGGGGATAAGGAATAAAGACTGGCTGGTCCCCTAATTTCGTTGATCTTTGGAATTCCTGAATGAGGAAATTCTACCAGTTTAGGTTGGTACTTTCTATTGCAATTTATGGTCATATAAGTATCTTCCCTTTGAAAATAACTCCAAACAAATCTATGCTATCATCTATCTATCTATCATATATATATATATATATATATATATATATATATATATATATATATATATAGACACACACACACACATAAACCTGTGTATATATGGAGGAGAGAGAGAGAGAGATTGCTTATATGCATAATTTTGATTGTCTCCTCCATTAGAATGTGAGCTCCTTGAGGGGAAGGAGTTTTTTTTTTGTCCTTCTATATGTCCCCCAGAGCTTAGAACTTTGCCTGAGACATTAATAAATATTTGCTGACTAATCTACCAGTCTAGAGCCTGAGAGGTTTACCCAGGGTCACATAGCTAACAGTCAAGAACAAAACCTGAGTTGAAGTATTTCTGACTCTATAAACATTCCCTGTTATCTATGCTCCGTTTGCTACTTGCTTTTTAGAAAACTCCAAAGTCTAGGTGGCATAGTAGAAAAAATGTTGTACTTGGAGTCAGAAAGATAAGTCTTACTGAGTTCAAAAGTGGCCTCAGATGCTTACTAGCTGTATGATCATGGGCAAGTTACTTCACCCTGTTTGCCTCAGTTTCCTCATCTGTAAAATAAGCTGCAGAAGGAAATGGCAAACCATTTCAATATCTTTGCCAAGAAATCCCCAAATAGGGGGCATCACAAGACTGAAAATTATTGAACATCAAGAAATGGTAAGGAATCTCCACTATGCCACACATTATTCTGTCTGAAGAACAGAATTCCTAATGAAAAAGGTTGTTAGGAGACTATATGCTTAGAAATAAAGGATGATATTATAATTAATTATCACATTTCATTAACTTCTGTGTATTTGAAATAAAGAGAAGATCAAAACAGTTCTTCCTGCAGCTTCTTGGGAGGAAAATGGATTTTTAAGTCTCTTCTAGTTCCAAATCTATGATTGTATAATGATCTTTTGACCTTGGAAAAGAGATAACAATCCCTTCTCTTTAACCACTAATATTAAACTGAGCAGGTAGCTGTCAATTCAAGGATGAGGCAAGATCTTGCTGAGTATTGCCTAGCCTCTTTATAAGGTATGTATGGTAAGAGATAATGTCATGAGTTAGATCTTGCAAATATCTTTGAGTATGAAGGGCATAATTCCTTTTTAAATTAAATTTTAGTTTTTAATTAGCAAAAATAGATTTTATCTCTTTCTTGCTCCATCCCCAACATTGGATCACATGAAAAAAAAAGTCATATACATAGTCAAGCAGGAGAAATTACCTAGTTTTCTCAAAAAAATTATGTCAAACTGTACCCTGAGTTCCTCATCTCACTGAAAGGGAGAGGATACCATATTTCATTATGGGGCCTCAAGAATCAAGGTTGGTCATTGCATTGATCAGAGTCCTTATTGCTTTCAATAAGTTTTTGCAGTGTTGTTGTTCTCCTTGTTCTGCTCACATCACTCTGCATCAGTTTAAAACAACCATGTTTCTCTGAAACTATCTATGAATGGCACAATTCCATTGCTGAGTTGCTTAAAATCTTGTAGCATAGCAGTCACTTATGGCGAGGTCAAAAGTTATAGGGGAAAATGATGATGAATGTGGCATGTGAAATCATCCCTGTATGAAACAGTATGTCTGTGCATACATACTGAAGACTATCATAAAAATAACCTACATTCCACAGAATGCCTTCTAGATTTGTTAATCTATAGTCTGGACTAGAATTCATGTTCATCCTAATTCCATTGGGACTAAACTTTTCTCTTTGATTAATTGACTCTTAACTCCTGTTTCTGATTCTTGAATTCTACTTAGTAAAAATGATAACTTGACACCTGGTCCTCCTCTAGAAAGATTTCTATGCATAATATAGATTCCAGAAAGATCTTATCATGACATGTTGATTATAGTCAGAGGAGTTTCATCAAAAACAACTGCTGGGTTTATACCCCCCAAAGAGAGCTAAAAAAGAGGAAAAGGATTCATAAATATAAAAATATTCATAGCAACTCTTTCTGATAATGGAAAAGAATTGAAAAATATGGGCATGTACATCAATTAGGGAACAGTTGAACAAATTAGGGCATGTGAAAGTAATGAATATTAACGGTCAATTAATAAAGATGTAAAGGATTGTTTTGGTGAAACCTAGGAAGCCTTGTCTGACCTGATGCAGAATGAAGAGAGCAGAATCAGGAAAATTTCTAAAATATAGCAATATGATAAAGTCAAACAAAATTTAATAGATCTAAAAATATCGACTTCATAGACTCCCTTATGAAATATCTCTTGGAAAAGGGCTGATGGTCTCAGGGTGCAGGGTAAGACGTTTTTTTAAAGATATGATTAATGTGAGTAATTATTTGGCTTAATTCATTATTGTTACAAGTATTGTGTTTTTTCTTTATTTTCTTCTCAATTGGGTGAATTAGGATAAAGTAAATGTTTGTTAGGTGAAAAAATTAATTTAAAAAAGAAGATAATGATCTGGCTCCTGTTCCCCTCCAGAAAGATATCCATGCATAATATGGTTTCTCTAAAAATCCTATCATCACTGGTTCAATTACTGAGCATCACAAAAATGAAGCAATGATTATAGATTCAGTATGGTTTGGGTGAAAGCAAATTGTACTGGAATTACCGTTCTTTTCCTTCTTTACATGTTCTACCATGGCCTATCTTGTAGATTAGGGAAATGTAAATATAATTTATAAAAATTTTGTAAAGTATCTGATAATCTCATTCCATTCTTGTCAAAAATGAAGAGAAATAATCTCTAAATAAGGATATAATTAGATGGATGAATGACAAATTACATGACTCAAAGCAGTAGAAAATGGTGTGATATCAGCTTGGCAGAAAGTCTCCATTGGTGGTCCTCAGGGATCTTTGTATTGCCCAGTACTGTTTCACATCTTGATCAATGACATGTAAAACCATGAATGACCAGTTCATCGAATTTATAGATGGCACAAAACTGAGAAAGATAGCTAACCTAATAGATGAAAGAATGTAGTAATAATCATAACTATCTTGTGGGTCAGTCACAATAATCTTCACTAGCAAAATATAGTAGAAATTATATTGTATTTGAAGTAGGGGACCTGAGTTCAAGTCCTGATCTTAACAGTTACTATGTGTGGATAGGGATAAAGTCATTTTGTTCTTCTGCATCTCAGTTCAAATCTGACTTCAGACACTAGCTGTGTGACCTTAGGCAAATCACTTAAGTCTGACTGCCTTGCATCCTGGGTCATTTCCGATCATCCTGATCCATATGTGGCTACTTGAACTAGATGGCTCCAGAGGAGAAAGTGAGATTGGTGACTTAACACAGCCCCCCTTCACTGAAATACAATCCATGTGCTTGTCATGTCATCACCTTCCTGATATCATGGTCTTCTTGGAGAACTAAGGACAAATATCATCAAAGGGATTAAACTAAGTGACTTCTGAGGTGCCTTTCATCTCTGATCCTATGATCCTAAATCAATAACTGATCTATTCAACCTATTGGGGTAAGAAGACGAAAGAGTTACTGGTCTCTCCTTAGTGGACACTAAAATACTAGAAAGAGAAATGTATGGCAGATGACCTTTTCAGACCTTAGGGCTGTAATTTCCTTGATCTCTTTTCAGCTCTGGTTTTTCTCTTTAAAAAACAGAATCAGAAACAGAAGAAGACATCTTAATACCCCTCAAATAAAAATGCAATTAATTTTATAGCTGGTCTTTGTTCTTTAGAAAGAGTTCTTTCTAAACCTTGTCCTGGTTCCACCTGTAACCGAAGTTTCCCATTCTAAGAAGTTCATAATTTACAGCCTCCAGATTCAGATGTGTTGATCATGCTAAGTTATTTTATGACATGCCCCTTGAGTTGAACAGATGGAATGAATAAAAGAACTAACAAGAACCTAGACCATCTCAGCCCACATATTGACCTTTGTTCTTTGTGAACCAACTTTTTATATGGTATTTTTAAGTCTTTCACATAAAAAAAAAAATCTTTTCTATAACAGCTTTTCCATAAGGGTAAAATAATTGGGCTATATAAAAAAGGTAGACTTAAATATGGATTTTTGGAATGTGTGTCTGACTCTGTGTGTGTCTGTATGTGTGTGTGTGTGTGTGTGTGTGTGTGTGTGTGTGTGTGCGATTTCACATAACACTCAAGCATATCTGAACAACTAAACAGGAGTAGTCTTGGGTTCAACTGCCGAGTATATTAGACACCCCTAGGCAGCCCCCTTTCTCTTCCTATGACTCAGGTTTTCACACAATGAAATGGACAGAATGACTCTTGTTAGAAAGGATAAGAGACAGGGGAGATGTTGGAGTCTAGACTGGGAAAGTGCTTTATATTTTTCCAGTCTAGACCTACACTCTTGAGGCTTAGCTGGAAGCTTGTTGGCATCATTCCTTCTAGACATTCACTCCTGCGATTCCTCAGACTCAAAGTCTTAAAAGCAATCAACCAGGGCAAAGACTAAAACTTTCATTACAATCTCAGAAATGCCCAGGTCTAGAGCAACCCTCCAAAACATGATCTCTGGACTGGTTTATTAGTTTCCACTTCTAAAAAAAGTTTTCAATTGCTCCATACAATCTATAGTTCCCAGGTCTCCCCTAAAAGATTTTCTGGCCAATTTATTTATTGGGTGTGACAGGAAGAGAATTAAAAATGTACCACCTCTATAAAATTATATCCTCATCTTTTTAAAGTCCACCTAACATACTAGGAACCTCAGAGAAATGGAAGTGCTGGGCTTGTCTTCAGAATGAGCTAGAGGAATTTTACGATCAGAGTTTGGAGAACTGAGTGACACTTTGAAGATGAAGTTTAGCTCTTCAGTGTTTTGTTTGTTTGTTTGTTTTGGGGAGGCAATTTGGGTTAAGAGACTTGTCCAGGTTCACATTTCTATTAAGTGTCTGTGATTTTTTTTTGAATTCAGATCTTGTTGACTCCAGGACCAGCTCCCTAACCATTGTGCCACCTAGCTGCCCCTTCCTCATTTTATTTTCTTTCAATTAATAAATCTAATTTCTCTACTTCCTATTGTAGACAAGGAAACAGAGGTTGATCAAATCAGTCCAGATCACAGTGATATGTGATATGTATTTGAATAAATTTTTGAATAAATATCTATTTGAATATCTTGAAAACACTGTCTTACCCATAATGTAAGGCTCTTCTTTAGTCCTTTTCAAGGTTACAGGGCACTCATTTGCTAGCCTTCTTAACATCTATAAAGATGGCTAGCTAGTCTTAGGGCAGCTAGATGGTGCAGTAAATAGAATGCCAGACGTGGAGTCAGAAAGACTCATCTTCCTAACTTCAAACCTAGCTTCAGACACTTACTAGCTGTGTGACCTGGGCAGGTCACTTAGTCCTGTTTCTCAATTTTTTCCATCTATAAAATGAGCTGGAGAAAGAAATGGCAAACTACCAAGAAAATTTCCAAAAGGGGTCATAAAGAGTCTGCTGTGATTGAAAATGACTAAACAACAACAAGAAAAAATGAGATTGACTTGCTCTCTATCCACTATGCCACCTAAATGCCCTTTGGCATTTTATAGATTAAGCTAAATTTTTTACTAATTTAGCATCTTCTATGGGAGAAGAAGAGATGCAACCAAATGTGATTATTTGAGAGTCAATCCAATGAATGATCTATAGCATGTTCAAATTATTTATTTTAACTAAGGTACTGGATTACTAAGGCAGGTAGGGGATAACATTTCCCTATCCATACAAGTTAGAGACAGAGAGGGCAGAGTGGATTTATCTTGGTTTTAATGAATACCCACAAACCAGCCCCAAAGGAGAAATAATTAAATGAACGACCATTCAATAAACCTGCTATTACTACCCCCCACAGGCAAACATAGCCTTTAGAAAATATATCTCCTTAAATAAGCACTTGTGTAGAATTGATACCACCAAATAGCAGCATTTCCGTGCCTGCCCACCCACCCCTTTCACAGCTTCCTTTAAAAGAGTTGTTTCTGGAGATCAGGGAGAAACTGTAATTGAAAAAGTGAGAACAAAGCAATAATATGAAATTGGATAAATCAGAACTGGAAAGTGTAAAATGGAAAGAAGTATTGGAAGGTACCTTGGTGATAATGAAGACCTATTGAGGTCCAAAAAGTTAAACTAATTTGCCCAAGGTCACAAAAGTAGTAAATAGCAGAAATGGGATTTAAATCTACAAGTGACTGATGATGATGATGATGATGATGATTTTGGCTCAAAGAAGTGCTTACAGTTATTTTTTTCTCCATTAAAACTAAATAGAACTGGATTTTGATATGTTGCATTTGGAGACGGGATATTTGTGACTGCCATCTATTATGTATGACCTTGCCATCTGTATGACCTTGGATGAATCACTTCATTATCTGGGTCTCAGTTTCCTTGTCTGTAAACAGAAAGGGTTAAAATAAGGGCCTCTAAGATCTAAATCTAGATTTCTTTCATAAGACTGAGCTCTTACTTTAGCTACTATACCATACTACCTCTTGAAGAAGATCTTAAGTTTAGGAAAAGGTTATATTAATTATATTATATTATATTATATTATATTATATTATATTATTACATTATATTATAATATTATATTATATATTATTTTATTATATTATATTATCATATTATATTAATTATATCACATCATATTAATTATATTTCTTCTCTTCTCTTCTATTATAAAAATGGGACATGAAAGGAAGAACTAATAGAGAGGAAGCAGTTTAGGGTGGAGGGCTAGAAATATTGGAATGTATTCTCCTCTGGATTGAAGAAGAAACTATATGTATATCTGGAATACTGTAGAAAGCTTCTGAACATGTAGAGAGGGGAGAAAACTGAGGGACCTGATATCAAACTGCAGACCTCATAGACGACAACTATATAGTCTGCCATTGAAGATAGAGGAACATAGAGAGAAATACTTATAGTTTCCTTCCAAACAGTTATATACTTGATTGCCCAATTGTACAAAAATTTCCCTGGTTTGAAATCTTAAGGACTTGGATCCCTTGGAGACTTTTATAGCTGTTGACAAAGTTGCCTGTTGATTAGAGCAGAGAATGGAGGAGCTGACTCTGGTTAAATGATAAATAGGGTAGTTTCATTAGCCTTTGGGATTCAATAAGTCATAAAATGAGTCATTGAACCCAAGATGACCTTGCGTACTCTTATTTCAGTACATTTTTGTATACAATTTGTAATTGCCAACTTCTTGGTGTCTATTTTGTTTTATTGGTCAACCTACCCATCTATTTGGCATATTGAAAATATAAGCTTTACTCATTGTATGGTCATAAGAAAGTCACTTAAGTTGATTTTTTTCAACACCTCTTCAAAATGGAATAATTCCATTTGCAGTACCTACCTCATTATATTATTACAAGGAAATTGCTTTGCAAATCTCATGAAGGAAGAAGGGAAGGAAATAAGCATTTATACTAGACATCTTGCCAAATGATTTATAAATTTAATCTTATTTGAACCGTACAATAACTCTTAGAAATAATTTAAAAAATATTAATTAAGCTCCTACTACGTGCTAAGTTCTAGAGATATATCTAAAGGCAAAAGTTGTTCCTGCTCTTAAGAGCCCACAGTCTAGGAGGTGGAAGGGAGAGACAGCATGTAAACAAATTGCTGCAAAAAAAGCTAGATAGACATAAATAAAAGGAAAGCATTAGAATTAAGAGGAGTTGGAAAATACTTCCTGTAGATGAGATTTTAATTACAACTTAAAAGAAGGTAAGTATAATTATTATTCTCATTTTACAGTTGAGGAAACATAAATAGAAGAGGTTAAGTGCCTTGCCCAGGGTTATAAGTCAGGAAGAATAATAGGCCAGATTTTAGCTTAGCTCTTTCTGATCCTCCTGATCTAGAGCTCTGTCTACTGAGCCTTGTAAACTTCTTGTGATTCATTATGGTATCAAATATACATATTTCAAGTCTACCTTGTTTGTTTCATAAGTTCTTATGGGATAATAAGTCTACAGGGTTAGCCCTGTATTTAGGAGGAAGTTGCTATTTACAATATGATTCATACTAAAAACTGAAGCATAAACTTCCCTCAAATTTAGGGATTGTGGGGCATTCATACATCTTGATATTATGCTATTCTGTTTCAAAAGAATACATAGAATTTTCATTACAGAGCAACTGTTACAAGAACAAGACTTGGAGAAGGTCTTTGAATTGTGTAGTATAGAATTACTTCATCATGGTCAGATGACTGGGCTTTGTCTGGAGGGTTTGAAGGAGTATAGATAGATAGGGTCACTAGTGATACTCCTCTCTCTTTGCTTTTTTGTTAGGTTCCTAATAATAGGACTTAGAAATTCATCAACTGAGAGAGGTTAGAACACAATGGTTCACTAGGGAAGTAGGGAGCAGAACCAAGAGAACATTGTGCACTTTAATAACAACACTATGAGCTGATCAACCCTGATGGATGTAGCTCCTCTCAGCAGTTCGGAGAGCTAGGACAACCCTATGGCCATCCACATTCAGAGGAAGAAAAACAAAACAACAATAAAAAAGCAAAGAACCCTAAAGAATGTGAATGGACATTACATTACATTCACTTTTTCAAAATTTCTTTCCTATCTCATAGTTTTCTTTCTTTTCACTTAGTCCTAATTCCTCATACTGAAAATGACTAATCTCTAAACATATTAAACACAAATGTATATGTACAATTTTCACTGGACTGTTCCCCACTGAGAGGAGGGGTGTGGGAAGGGAGGGCGGAAGGAAATTATGTAACTTAAAATATGCACATGCAGATGGATGAATGTTGAAAAAATTTTCATAATGTAGTTGGAAAAATAAAATATCAATTAAAAAACAAAACAAAAACAAGTGACTTCCTTGCAACCCTGGGTCAGTATGCCAAACTCATTTCTGATACTGCAGGTTTTTAAAAGGCTCTATTTCATAATTATTCTGCGTTGGAAGTGTACTTATTAAATGACTCCTACTCATGCCCCCAATTAAAAAGCCAAAACTCTCTACCAATGAGCTGGGGATTAGCTCTAAAGAGTTAATAGCTAAATTTTCAGGGTGAACTTTCCAGTGCTTAACAGTGCCTATAACAAATAAACTTTTAATAAATATTTATTAATTGATTGAATTGGCCTTTATAACTTGAAAAATCAGCAAATGCTAAAAATCAAGACTTGAGTTATTGTTCTGTTGATTATCTACACTTAAGGAAGTGTTAGCAAAGAGCATCAATAATGCAAATTAAATTTAAATGTGTAGATATATTTTTTCCCAGACAATCAATCGTTAAACATTTGCCAGCATACCAGAGTGAGGTCTGGGGGGAAGGGGTGGGCTATGGGGAATGAAGGGGCTAAGATCACAGCCCTGTGCTAGGAAAGGTCTGAAGATGTCCCATATCTTCATACCATGAACAAAGGTATACCAGGAAACATAAGGAGAAGGATCAACCACAGGTCTTTGTTAGAAATAGGATTCATCTGGAATATTTTGAAGCATGCAATTAGAAATGGGTGGCAGTCACATTCATCGAAGTTGGGTCTTCATATCACATTTTCCTTAGCACTTCAACTACCAGAACAAGTGCCCAAAATAAAATGTTTTAAAAGACAGTCACATTCCTCTCTACTTATCCATTCAAAGATTACTTTATATCATCTCTTGTGAAGGTTGAGGTTTGAAGAAGGGAACCACAGATTTCATTACCGCTGACCACTATGATCACACTGACTCCATTGTACGTCTGTGTGGCAGAAAGACATTGTCAGCTCCTTTGATGCTACCAACTCACTTCTTCACTCTTAGTTCTCTCTCCTCTCCTACTCAAGAAAGCCTAAAAACTTCCCTGTGTGAACTGAAAACAAAGAAATCTATCTTCAGAATCTGATCACCTGGTAACTGCCTCCCTTCTCAAACTCAGTAGTGGTTCTCTTCAAAAATGAAGGACAGGGGTGACTAGGTGGTGTAGTGGATAAAGCACCAGCCTTGGAGCCAGGAGTACCTGGGTTCAAATCTGGTCTCAGACACTTAATAATGACCTAGCTGTGTGGCCTTGGGCAAGCCACTTAACCTCCATTTCCCTTGCAAAAACCTTAAAAAAAAGAAAGAAGGAAAAACAACAACCTCCAAGCAGTAGTAGTTACACCACTAGATACCCAACTGGTTAGTTTACTTTGGGCAATGCTATTATTTTCTTCCTTCTTTTATTCCTTCCTGACTTTCTTCCTCTTCCTATCCCTTTGTGCACACAGGTAATCATACCCTTACCTGGTAGTACTTTACCTAAAGGAATATAAATTTTAATCTGGTTTGGCCAGAAACCCTGTGGGACTTCACCTCTCAGACTGATTTTCGTTTGTTTTTTTTGATAAGGTAAAAAAGATCATTCTTCGCACTATTTCTTACCTAACCTTAAGCACTAAATGAGTATTGCCTCAGACAAACTGAGACTTTGGAAAGATCTTTGCTTAAAAAGACCAAGGTCTCCCACTCCCACTCCAACTGGGGCCATCTCCAGTTGTCCTGACCTAAGTCTTGCCACTGGACCCCAATAATTCTGAAGGAAAGGATGACACTGATACCTTTGCACAGCTCTGCCTCACTTAAATCCAATTAATTTGCAAGTCAAGATATCACCCACATTATGTCATTGGCCCACTTTGAGAATAAAGGACCAATAATAACAACAAGCTAAGAAGAAGTATAACTTTCTTTATCTTTGTGGGTAGTCCAAGCCTTACAGGAGAGCTTCCTTCTGTCTCTGTATTCTCTGGAACACAAATACAGTTTCCACATCTGTTAAAAGAAGGCATTGGACTAGTTGGTCTTTAAGCTTCTTTTTAGCTCTATGTCTTCTGGTTCCATGACCCCTTGTATTTGTCTCTCAGCTGCTTGCAGAATACTCCTATACCTGCCAAAGAACATAGCTAACCCAACTCTTGGCATCTGTTTTGTTCCTTTAATAGATTCAGAGCATTCTGAATCAAGCTTTAATAAAAATGAAATAGCTACCATCATTGGTACTCTGGTTGTAAAATAAAATGGACCCCACACCCTCAGGACAAGGTTAGTAACTGATACATTCATAAAGAATACCTACTCGAGGGTGGCTAGGTGGCGCAGTGGATAAAGCCCTGGTGTCAGGAGTACCTGGGTTCAAATCAGTCTCAGACACTTAATAATTACCTAGCTGTGTGACCTTGGGCAAGCCACTTAACCCCATTTGCCTTGCAAAAACCTAAAAAAAAATACCTACTCCATGGATGTGTTAAATACCTACAGGAAAATTTCCCCAAAGTAGCCTATATTTTTGTTTTGTGATTTAGGGTCATGTAGCTAACTTCAAGGATGTGAAAGGATGTTATGAAGATGAAGGATTAGGTATATTCTATTTAACCCTAGGGGTCAGAACCAAAAACAATAGTAGGAAACAAATTTTAGCTTGATGTCAGGAAACCCTTCCCAACAGAGCTGATCAAGAATGAAATAATTTGCCTCCAGAGATAGCAGGTTTTCTCTCCTTGGAGGCCTTTGAGCAGAAACTAGATGACCACTTACTGTGTTTGTTATAGTGGGAATTCCTTTGGTGAGTACACTGGCTGCTGAGTTCCCTTCCCACTCTCCAATTCTGTATATCTATATAGATTTTAGGATTCATTTCCTTGCCCTGTGATATGATAGTAGTATCATAAACCTGGAAATGTAAGGGACTTCAGAGGCCTTTTAACCCCATCCCTCCTAATTTTGCCTACATGAAGAAATTGAGTCTTAAGGTAGCCAAATAATTTGTCTAAGAACATACAAGTAGTAAATAAACCTCAAGTTCTTTCCACCTTACTAATATTGGATGAATGACCCTTAGAGAGTCATTTAAATTCTCAAAGTCCCAGATACCTACAAAGAGATAAGCTGAAATTGGTAGACAGGCTCTCCTCCCTGGGAGTTCAGTATCCAAAGGATATCATGAGTCTGGTACAGAAGTATTCTCCCCTTCCACCTCCATATATGTCATTAGAAAGGACCCCATCTCAAATGTGATCGAAGAAAAATAATGTGGAAACTCTACAGAATCCCAACAGTAGAAGAGCATGGGTGTATCATATAGTCTGTGAAGGCACAAAATTCATCATGTCAGATTATAGACATTAAATAGATCTTTGAGTGATATTTTTAGCATGTTCCAAGAAGTTTATGGAGATGAAGTAATATAAAGATGAAGGACTTTTCTCTGATTTGAAGGGTTTTTAGAAGGCAGGGAAGACATTCGTGGCAATGCATAAAGGACTTGCCCAATCATCTAAAAGGAAGACTGATGAAAGTGGTGACGAGTTAATTGTACCCAGATGAGCAAAGCTCTGTAGATTTGCTATCACAGGCCAAGAGATTTGGTACACTCAAATAGATGATTAATGATGAGAATAAAAGAGAAAAAGTTAAAATTAAGAAAAATCAAATTACTCTCTTCTTAAAATTATTTTTATTGATGAGAGAGGTAGCCTAACATAGTGGAAAAAATCCTGGTCTTGAAGTGTCTGGAAAACTTGAGATCAAGTTCTCCCTCTGACAACTTCTGGTTGTATCTCTTAGGGAAAGTCATTCTCTTTGTGCTAGGCAATGCTCTAAGACTAAATTGTAAAGAAAATTCCCACCAAATATAGATTGAGGGCATTTCCTTATCTGAGAGTTCTCTCTGGCAATCAAAAACATAAGTTTTGTCCTTATTTTTACTGATATCTTTTGGTTTTGTTGTAGCACTTCCAATTCTGAATATTTCCCCTCCTTTCTTCCCTACCCAAAAAACCATCTCTAGGAGTAAAGAAAAAAAAAGAAATTAAAATTGTTCACCAAAATCAACCAACACAATAACTACTAACAGTATAGGAAATATTCTACACCATAGTCACCTACCTCCTAAAAGAAGAGTACATTTTCTCTACTCTCCTCCAGCTCCAAGATGGGTCATTATGATTAGATAGTATTCATTTTCATTTTTTAACAAATCTTTCCAAGAACTTGAACATGAAAAACATTTCTGTAAAAACTATACCACACATTTTATGAGATGAGCAGAAAGAGAGAAGATACCTTTTGTCCTGATTATTTTAAAAGCAGGTAGTCAAAATAAAATGTATTTGAGGAAAACAGTACCTAGGGATAAAATATAGCATGTTCAGAACAACCTAAAAATGAAGTATGAAAGCTGGTGGTAGAAAACTAGCATTTTTTTGGATAAAGATATGTAAATTTCAAGATCAAGAGGGATTTTTAAATTAACTATAGCGAGCACTCATTAAAGCCCTTGGGATCATAGATCTAGAGTTGGAAGGATCCTGAGAAGGCATAGGGGCCTACCTTCTCATTTTACAGATGAAGAAATTGGGACCTTTACCTGTTTTTAGGTAATTACCTGAATTAAGGACAGTTGGGTAACACAGTGATAGAAAGTTGAATGGGGAGTTAAGAAGACATGAGTTCAAATGTGGCCTCAGACATTTATTAGCACTGTGTCCCTAGACAAGTAAATTAACTCTATTTGTCTCAGATTCCTAATCAGGAAAATGAGATAGAGAGGGAATTGGCAAGTTCCTCCAATATTCTTGGCCAAGAAAACCCTAAATGGAGTTATGAAGAGTCATAAATGACTGAACAATAAAACCACCATCTGTAATTATCTACTTTGTGTATATGCATATATTCATCTCCACCACTGATGAGAACACATCGTACCAGTGGACTTTGGGATTGGAGATATGTGGAGATATGTGCACCCACACACATAAACATATACATACATACATATGGTTGTATATATACAGCCATATGTATGTGTGTTATGTGTTTGTGTATATATAAACATATATATATACCTGAAAAATGTAAATATCAACCATATGTATGTGTGTGTTGTGTGTTTGTGTATATATAAACATATATATATATACCTGAAAAATGTAAATATAAATGCACATATATGTATCTATGTCCATCTATCTGTCTTGCTCTATGACTTTAGCTCCCTATCTCTACCTCTATCTCTTTCTATCACTGTCAATTTCTCTTTATGTCTCTATGTCTCTATCTTTTTTCTATCTCTCTATCTCTCTCTGTCTTATAATCCTGGCAGGATAAGATACCAGACACTTAGGTCCTTTCTTGAGCTAAATTACTACAGAGAGCACAACTACAATGAGCTGCCCACACTGTTAGAATGTCAAATGAATGTTTGCCAAAAAGACTATTTTATAGAGAACTCAAACAGGGCAAGCACTCACAAGGGGGTCAGAAGGGCCCTCAGAAGGTTTCTCTTAAGAACTTTAGAATTGATTATGCCTTATGAAAGACATTAGCACAGGACCACCTGGCAGGGTGTACCATCATCAGAGAGGGTGCTGAGCTCTATAAGCAAGCCAGAAATGAAGTAGCTCAAAGGAAACATGAGATAAGTTAAGTTTCAAGCAAATACCAAAGGTGTTCACATGGACTATTTGTGTCCAACCTGCAGTAGAGAGAAAATTTTGAGTTCATAACGGTCTGATCAGTCACAGTCAGATACACTGTAATTTGTCTCAAACATAGTGATGTCACTTTGGTCTTCTTCCATAACAAAAGACAAGAACCAACTATTTGTTTACTTGTTGGCTTCTCCAATAGAAGGCAGGCTCTTTGAGGACAGGGATTATTTTTTTACTTGTTGATTGAGGACCAGGGATTTTGATAATCAGCTCAGTAAGCCATTTAATAAACATTTATTTAATACCTACTGTTTGCTAGGCACTGTGCTAAGAACTGGGGATATGAAGAAAGGCAAAAGACAGTCCTTCCTTTCAAGAAGCTCACAATCTAATAAGGGAAATAACATGCAAACAACTATATATAAATAAGATACATACAAGATAAATTAGAGATAGTCTATAGAGGGAAGATACTAGAATGAAAGGGGATTTGGGAAAGATTTCCTATAGAAGGCAGGAGTTTTGTTGCAATTTGAAGTAAGTCAGGAAAGTCAGGAGGTAGTGATAAGGAAGTGGGATTTGAATCCAGGACCTTTAATTCCAGAATCAGCAATTTCTTCACCTTACCATAATGCTTCCTTAATATGTATAGAGCACAAGGTTGTGTGTTGCAGTGTGATATAAAGTCAGGATAAGACAACAGCCCCTACAGCCTCATATTGCTGAGAACTAGTATAAATGTGTTATTGTTGTTCAGTCACTTCATTCATGTCCTCCATTTTCTGATCCCACTTGGGGTTAAGATACTGTAGTGGTTTGCCATTTCCTTCTCTAGATCATTTTACAGTTGAGGCAAACAGTAGTGTCTTGCCCAGGGTTGCTCACCCTTCATTCTCTATTCTCGAAGAGGAACAATGACATTGTAAGAATTGCATTTAATTTCAGTAAGACAGCTGTTCAAAGTCATCAGCTTCACTCTCTCCTCCAGAGTCATCAAAGTGGCAAGAGAAAGGTCAAGACTACTGATGATGACCCAGGATGCTTGTAGTTTAAGATAGGAGCTTTAGCCTGCCATTTAGACTTGCTGAAAATGTTTGTTTGGGGTTTTTTGTTTTGTTTTTAATTTAGGAACGTCTGAAATCAAAAATGAACTTATATGCTTCTGACTACAAGTCTGTCGCTTTATACATTGTTTGCCCTTAATACAATACATACCCAAATTAATAACAATAGTATTGAATTATATATGAAATTGGTAGGGTTTTTTAAGAGAGTACTCTGTCAGTACACTGTTGGAAAAAATAAAAAATAATCATGCCTTTTGACCAATAATCTCTCCATTGGGAATATAACCTAGAATATGATTTTTAAAAAAAGTAGAAAAAATTGCCATCTGTTCAAAGATGCTTATGGCAGCATTACTTGTAATTGTGAAAAATTGGAAACAACCTACATATCTACAACAGTTCATCAAACTGTAATATATCAATGTAATAGGATACCAGAATCAATTATTTAAGAATGACAAAGACAGAATATAAAAAAATAAGAAGATATTTTAAACAACATGAAGCAAAGAAACTAGAAATAGGAAATCAGGATATACATGAGTTACAAACCCGAGGTCAGAGAAGGTGGGGAGGGGGTGCATTGCAAGCTGTTGATTTCATCAGTATAGAGAATTTTCCTTCCACTGATACAGATTTGCAGCATTCATTAAAAAAAAATGCAAGGTCTCCCTTTGCATCCAGGGCCTCCAGTCAGCCTGATCCACTTCTGGCCACTGGACTCAGTTGGCTCTGGAGGAGAAAGTGAGGCTGGTGACTTTACATGACACCCCTCACTTAAATCGAATTTGTTTGGATGTCATGGCATCACCTCCCTGATGTCATGGTCCTCTTCATGAACAAAGAATATCTTAGAGAGAAGCCTCTGCCACAGAGAGGTTAATGATTTGATCATGATCACAAAAATAGTATGTGTCAGAAATGTAGATATAAGATGCACAGTCTGGGCCCTCCCCCAAATGGAAGCAATGTTAGGAATTCATCAGTGGGGAAAGGGAGCATGTTCCTGGGCAAGAAGGATCCAGGCACTGGGAGAAGTTAAGAAGTGGTGGGAAAGACCAGAAGTCATTCAGACTAACCCATACCTGAAGAATCCTCCTACTCTATAGTTGATATGTGCCCATCTAGCCTTCATAGGAGAACTACCAGAAAAGGGGAACCCAGTGTTTTCATAGGCAGCTCATTTCCATTCTAGAAGAGTTAGTTTTTAGGATATTTTTCCTGACAAGAAGCCCAAATTTGCTTCTTTGTGATTTCTATCCATTATTTCTAGTTCTGCCTTCCAAGGCCAATAAATATAAATTTAAATTCCTTAACATGTAACAGTACTTCAAATATTTGAAGACAGTTGTCAAATTGCCCTCAAGTCTTCTCTTCTCTAGGCTAATCGTTCCTAATTCCTTCATTCAAATCTCATATGGCATAAACATGAAACTTTTTCAATACTAACTGCTCTCCTCTGGGCTACAATTTTTGTGATGTGCCAAATCTCATCAAAGTTTAAAAATTTTTCCCAAATACTTCTGGCTTATTATTCAACATCATGGTATAGACAGTATCCCAGATTATCAATGTCCTTCATAAAATATGATGCCCACAACTGAGACAATATTCCAGATGAAGTCTGACCAGGCAAAATACTGTCTTCACTTCCCTAGTTGTGGAATCCATTTTTTTCAGCATAGCCTAAAAGTGAATTAATTTGGGGGGATGCCCTATCCTAGACCATTTAATCTGAAATCCACTCAAACTTCTCAAATATGCTTCACACAAACTCCTTTCTATCCATTTCTCTGTTAATTTGTATTTGTGTAACTGATATTTTAAACAAACTTAAAACCTTACTTTTATTCCAATTTAATTTTATCTACTTAGATCCTGTCCAGTGTTCCAGATCTTTTTGGATCCTTGACACTACCATTCAGCTTATTAGCTATTTTTTCTGCTTTTGGATAATCTTCAGATCTTTGCCTTTGTTTACTCCTTTGTTAAACTGGTATGAAGCACATGACCAATCACAGATACCTTGGACACTCTATTAGATTTCTTCTTCCATTGATATTAAACTAACTACTTCAGGTTCAGTCAGTTAGTCAATTCTAAATCCACTAGTGACCCCAAATGGTATTATCCAGTTTTATTCTCTATCTTCTTCATATGACTCAAACCTAAAAACATTAGATAGTTGCAAAAACCAACTCTACCTTCAGAAGATAAAGATTTGTCATTACTTAAAATATATAATGAATGTAAGCGTAGCATCAAATGGTCATAGATTTAGAATGGAAGTGTTCTTGGTAAGGCTGGTCTCAACAGATGAGAAAAATGAGAATTAGAAAGTCTGAGTCTTGCTTGACCACAAAGGCATTTCAGAAAGAATTTCAAGAATGATCTGAGCTATGACAGTGTTGTGAGAATCAGTGTTAGTCTATCAAGAACATTTTGAAATGTATAAATTTGAACATTTTGATGTATAAATCCTTATTTAATAAATTTTGTTAAGATCTCTTTCGTAATATCTATCTTTCTACCTGGATTCCTCTTCTTCTCTTCCAAGAGAGGCATTCCCCTTTAACAACAATAAAAATAAAAGATGAAGAAGAGAAAAATTTCAGTAAAACCATCCATATATCAATGAAGTGTAAAATTATGCGCTGTATTCTATATTCACAGATCCTTCCTCTGAAAAGGAGAGGAAGTGTCTTCTCAAATTTCTTCTTTGGGACTAAACTTGGTCATTATAATTTTCTAATATTCAGGTTCAGTTCTTTTTCTGGTGGTTATTCTTCCATAATTGTAATTTACAGAATTGTAATCCTTGTGTATGTTGTTTTCCTGGATCATCTTATTTCACTTTCCATCAATTCATATAAATTTTTCTGAGCTTTTCTATAATTATCAAGTTCATAATTTCTTACAACATGGTGACCGAATATGTAACTTCTTATAAGTTTGTGTTTTTTAAAGCTAATCTCATCACTTTGTTAGACACTCAGTATAATTATTGAAAATAATTGAAAATAAAATACTCATATTTAAATATAGCACTTGGAGGCTTTCAAAAGACCTTCCCTACAACTTTGTGAGGTACACAGAAAGTTGAAGGTGTAATGTCAGTTGTAAACAAAGAGGTAGTGGTCCTCAAGGAGCCTAGAAAAATGAGAGTTGGAAAGTGTGAATTTTTCAGTGCATCTTTAATGTCATCCAGGGGAAAGTATGCCTTGACCAGCCACCATAAATATCCAGTCTGCTTGGCAGGTGTTTCCCTTTAGTGGAGAAGGGTGAGCCACCAGGCTACCACTGCTTGATAAAAATATCCCTTAAGGATATCAGAGCCTCTTTGCTCTGATTCCAAACATACCAAGCAACCTTCTGTTCTGAATTTAGTTTTTCAAGCAGGGTCTCCGTCTGAGAAGAGAATGCATTCAATGGTCAATAGGAATCACCAGTGATATTGACAATTATAGCCTTATTCTACATTATTAAATTTACTTCTTTGTACAAATCAGTATTATGTGAGTTTGAGGGCATGAGCTGGTTTTCCCTAAGCCTGGTCATTTTCCAATAAGCTGATCATTGAAGTTCTGAACCAGTAGCACTGATACACCAGCCCTTGGATCTGCTAAACTGCAGCAGCCCCCCTCCCCAAATAAGATCTGGCTGAAAGCAGCCTGTCAGCTTCACCCGCCTCCTCACTACATCTAGAGAGTGTTTACAAATCCCATTTACACAGGGAGAAAACAGTTGGTAAAAAGCATTATCTAAGCCAAAACAAAGCAATGACTAGATTTTGAATTACCACATTATTTTCCCATACAGAAGTTGTTAATTTGCTTTCCCCACCCCCACCCCACATCTACCCCTACCCCCCTTTAAAAAAAAAGCTGTAACCATTAGCACTTTTTAATCTAATCAGCCTTCCTTTCATTTGTAATAGACCTTGAGGAGCTCTTTATACTGTGGTCATCTTCCTGAAAAAATAGATATTTCCATCATTGGGAAGGATTTTCTAACAGATTAATTTTGTAATAAATAATAAATAACTAATAACTAATAATAAATAACTATCATAATTATGGAAAAATTCTTACTAGTTTTCATTAAAAACACTCCATGTCATTATTATTCACCCAGGTAACTGACACATTCAGTTACCTTTATTTGAAGGACCTTTCTTATGAGTTATCTAGTACTTCTGTATTGTAAATTATGAAGACCATCAGAATTCTTTTTCATGAGGTAACAGGTGGATTTTATTTCCTGGTTATGATAATAACAAACAAACAAATCTTACATGATAGTAGGGTCAAATAGCAGAAGTCTGGCAGAGGATGAAATTGCAAAAGATTTCTAGGGAGAAACCTGATAATGAGGGTTATCTCTTTCTTGGTTTTACTTGATTTGTCTGTCTGTAATGATGGCAAACATTCACAGCACACAGTAAAGGAACAGGTTTGTTCATTTGTGCCTGGAGAGTCCTGGCATCTCTGTTCCCATACAGACTGCACAAAAGTCAATGTATTTAAGTAGGAAAACACTCCAATTATTTATAGGCATAGTCTAAAACTAGCCTTTTAGGACACCACAGACACAAAGTTTATGAAGTTTGCAGATGGTGTGAAGCTGGAAGGGATGGCAGAGTCAGTATTTCAAAATATCTGAACAGCCTGGAATTATGGGTTGGCTCTAATAAGATGAAACTTAACTGAGAGAAATATAAAGTGTTACTGTTACTCTGGGGTTTAAAAAATCAGTTTCACAAATACAAAGTGGGGATGATATGACTGGACAAGGGTTCATGCAGAAAAGATCTGAGAGATTTTAATGAACTAAAAACTCAATATATCAATAGAATGACATGGGAATCAAAATAGCAAATGGGATCCTATCCTGCATTGACAAGGATATTATCAAATGATAGATAGAAAATTTATTAAGCACTTACTATATGCCACTCATAGGATACCAATATAAAGAAAGCAAAACTCCTCCTAACATTAAGGAGTTTACATTTTAATAGAGGATTTAGCTGCCATTGTTGTTCAGTCATTTTTCTTTTCTTTTCTTTTTTTTTTTTTTTTTTTTTAGGTTTTTGTAAGGCAAATGGGGTTAAGTGGCCACCTAGCCGCCCCTGTTCAGTCATTTTAATTGTATCTGACCCCTCATTTGGGGTTTTCTTTGCAAACTATTGGAGTGGTTTGTCATTTCCTTCTTCAACTCATTTTACAGAAAAGGAAACTGAGGTGAAGAGGGTTAAATGACTTGCCCAGGGTCACATAACTAGTAGGTGTCTGAAGCTAGATTTGAACTCAGGAAAATGAGTCTTCTTGACTTTAGGTTTGACATTCTATTCACTGTGCCACCTAGCTGCCTTTTAATGGGGCATGACAACAAATAAAGAGAAGCTGTAAGGTTCAGTGCACATCGTGTTTTGGAAGTAATGTAGCTAAGAAGATAGAAGAAGTCTCAGTTCTAAGGGAATTCTAAAAGCATTCCCAGGTTTCTGAGCAATTGGAGGTAGTAGGGATAATACCCAGAGTGAAGGAAATATGATCTTGAACTTATGACCTAGAAGTGAGGCAGAGACTTGATTCAAAACAAAACAAGGCAAAAATTCTCTTTCATAAATCAAAGTGGTTCTTAAGTTCTTGGTGAGGTTGATGGCCATAGTAGAAGTGGCATGCTTTGGAAATAGAGGTTAGAAAGAAGGTAAGGTAGAGGTGTGTTTTCTAAAATGCAAGATGGGCAACTAGGTCACTCAGTAGATAAAGTACTGACCCTGAAGTCTAGAGAACCTGACCTCAAATCCAGTCTCAGACATTTGACACTTACTAACTGTGTGACCCTGGGTAAGTCACTTAACCCTGATTGTCTCATATCCAGGGCCATCTCCAGTCGTCCAAATCCATATCTGTCCACTGAACTCAGATGACTTCAAAGGAGAAAATGAGGCTGGTGACTTGCACAGCACTCTCTCACTCAACTCCAATTCATGTGCTTGTCAGGCCTTCACCTCATAATCTTCTTTGAGAATGAAGGACAAACAACAAAGCAAAAACAAGGCAAAAATCTACCTATCATAGGCCAGGTTGGTTCCAAGAGCAGCATTCAATGATGGCAGTGCTAATGCCATGTACACTGATATGTATAATTATGTTCATTTCTTAGTAACCTTTTTTAAAAAAGATCAATGAGAATACTGAATGAGCTCAAGGGAAGCATAACCAAGATGGTGGCAGAATTGGACATCATTCCACATGAAAATCAATGGAACAAAATAAAGCTATTTAGACAGCAGAAGATGAATCCTTGGGGGGGGGGTCACATTAGCTAAATTTGAAAGGTTTACATACGGAAGAGATTAGACTTACTGTTTGACCCTAAGAAATCTGAACCAGAAATGGTAGGTGGAAATTAGAGAGATTTTAGTTCAATGTAAGAGAAAATTTCCTAACAATTAATCATCCAAATGTAGAATGAAATGTAATGAGAGGTGGTAGGTTCCTCTTGAATAAAGGTTTATCTTCAAGTAGAGTTTAGATGATCACTGTTAGATGTAGTTAAAGGAATTCTTTGGTATAGGTTGAACAAGATGGCACCCTTTCCAACTCTGAAGTTCTGTATTTCTGGGCCAGATAGTGATCAGATTAAAGGATATGTGAGTTTTTCCCCTATGTCTTTCTTCATGTACTCTATGCATCAGCCGACCCTCTGAGGATAAGACCAAGAACACTCAGAGCTTTTAATTTGTCTGTGGCCATGCTGACATGAATCCCAGGGCACAGTGACATTACAGGAGTTATGTGTGATAATTCTGTGGGATACAATCTGTAGCAGTTGTAAATCTGTTAAGTTCCATTGAAACAAATCCCTTCATTAGAGACTAGGTCCTCCTCATGTGACAGAATGCACTTTGAATTTGTGAGAAGAAACCTGAATTGAAATAAATTAATGATAATGATAAAAAGCAAAGATTTCTTTCCACTGCATTTTTCTCCTTTTCTCAGATTCTATAAACCTCTTGATTTTAAATCATCAAAGTATGTTCATCTACAGTCAATTAGTCTTTAGATAATCAGTCAATAAATATTAAGCTCCTAGTATGTATCAAATAGAAAGTATTCAGCTAAAAAAGACAAAAGAAAATAACAGTTCTTGTCCTCAAAGGATTATCACCTAACTTGGGAAATTAACATATGTGCCCATCTATACTATAGTTCTATAAAAATTAGATTTCAGTTTGGGGCAGTGAGGGCACTAGCAGTCAGGGGTATCAGGAAAGCCCTTGTATATAAAGTGGTCCTTGAGTCTTGAAGAAAGCTAGAAATCTGCAGAGACAGAGGTGAGGAAGGAATGCATTCCAAGCCTAAAGGAGAACATAGACACTAATGTAGGAATTGAAACTCTGTGTGTTGAAAAAGTATCAAAAATGCTAGTCTATATGGACCTTAGTGTACATGGAGTATATTACTGTGCAGTAAGTATGGAATCAGCATGGTGGAATGAGTAGAGATATGACTTTGAAGCCAGGAAGACCCAGGTTCTAGGCCTATTTCTAATATATTGGCTAAATGACTCTAACCAGACTTTAGAAAACTAAGATTAGGGGCAACTAGGTGATGCAGTGAATAGAACACTGGCTCTGGAGTCAGGATGATCTGAGTTCAAATTCAGCTTTGGCCACTTAATAATTACCTAGCTGTGTGACCTTGGGCAAGTCACTTAACCCCATTGCCTACAAAAACCTTAAAAAAATGAAACAAAAACTAAGATTGCCACTTACATTGATAGAGATTTCCTTACCTGGGAGTTCTTTATACAAAGTCACAGGTCCAGTCACTGTCTCTGTCCCTTTTCTAGAGGATAGAAAAGTATATTGCAGCCAACTTGTGAAGGAATTTAAATACCAAACTGAGGTGTTTATAGTTGATCCTAGAGAAAAGAATCACCGGAGTTGATTTGGTAAGAAAAGGACACAATGATACTGGAACTTTAAGGAAAATCATTTGGAACTTGGATGAAGGATGATTTAGAGAAGGAAGAGATTTGAGGAAGGAATATCAATTAAAAGGCAATTGGCATAGTCCAAGAATATGAAGCCCTGAACTAGGGAAGATGTTGTATGAATGGAAAGAAGGAGGTAGACATAAAAAAATGTGGTATAGGTAGCTAAAAAACTGGGAAAAGAAAGGAGAGAGATGCAGGAAAAACATGAAAATGAAGTCAGCAGCTTAGTCAAGGAAATCCAAAAAAATGCTGAAGAAAACAGCATGCTAAAAACCAGCTTAGGTCAAATGGATAAAACAGTTCAAAAAGTTATTGAGGAGAAGAATGCTTTAAAAAGCAAAATTGGCCAGATGGAAAAAGAGATAAGAAAACTCTCTGAGGAGAACAAATCCTTCAGACAAAGAATAGAATTCAGAGAGATTGATGAATTTACCAGAAATTAGGAATGAATACTTCAAAACCAAAAAAAATGAAAAATTAGAAGAAAATGTGAAATATCTCATTGAAAAAACAACTGATATGGAAAACAGACTTAGGAAAGATAATTTTTTTATTGGAATACCTGAAAGTCATGATCAGGAAAAGAGCCTTGACATCATTTTCAAAGAATTACTACAGGAAAATTGCCCTGATATTCTAGAAGCAGAGGGCAAAATAGAAATGGAGAGAATCCACCAAGTCCCCAGAGAAAGAGATCCCCAAAAACCAACCCCTAGGAATATTATAGCCAAGTTCCAGATCTCCCAAGTCAAAGAGAAAATACTACAAGCAGCCAGGACACAGTTCAAATATCGTGGAGCTGCAGTCAGCATCACACAGGACTTAGCAGCAACTACATTGGAAGTTCGTGGGGCTTGGAATACAATATATCGGAAGGCAAAGAGCTTAGAATGCAGCGAAGAATGAACTACCCAGCAAGGCTGAATGTTCTCTTCCAGGGAAAAAGATGGACTTTCAGTGAACCAGGGGAATTTCAAATGTTCCTTTTGGAATGGCCAGAGCTGAACAGAAGGTTTGATCTTCAGAAACAGACTCAGGTGAAGCATAGAGATTGGAGGAGGGTGGGGGGGATATGAAGGACTTAATGAGGATGAACTGCATGTATTCCTGCATAGAAAAATGACACTGATAATAATTATATGAACCTTCTCAGTTAATAGAGCAGGTAGAGGGAGCTTTTATAGTTGAAGCACAGGAGAAAGCTGAATTCGAAGATAAAAATATGTTGTAAAAATGGAGTCAATAGAAAAAAAGGGAAATGGAATGGGAGAAAGAAAAAGGAGAGGGGGAATAGGCCAAGATATTTCACACAATAAGATTTTTTTTATTACAATGAGCTATTGCAATGATATGGAAGGGGGGAGGCAAGGGGGAATGAGGGAACCTTTGCTCTTGTCAGAGATGGCTAGGAGAGAAAACAGCATATATACCCAATGGGGTATAGACATCTGGAGTAAGAAGGAGGGGGGAGCAGGGGGAATGGGTGGGGATGTGAATAAAGGAGGAGAGGATGGACCATGGGGGGTAGAGTGGTCAGATATAACACATTTTCTTTTATACTTCTTGCAAGGGGCTGGTATTGGAAGGCCTGCCCAGGACCATGGGGCCAGGTGGATTCTGGGCCTAATGGGTGGTATGGGGGCTCAGGGCTTCTTGGCCCCAGGACCAGGGATCTGTCTGCTGCGCCACTCAGTGACCCTACAGCAGAGTCTGAGTGAAAGGAGAGAAAAAATATAGTACATGGTAGTGGAGAAATAAGAAAGGAGGGAGTTGCGATCAGCAATGGCAATGCTGGAAAAATATGGAGGTAACTTTTGTGATGGACTTATAAAGAATGTGATCCACCTGTGACAGAGTTGTTGGTGTTGGAACAAAGACTGAAGCACATTTTTTGTTATTATTATTTGGGGGAGGGTGCAGGGCAAGTGGGGCTGGGTGGCCTGCCTGGGGCCACATAGCAGGGTGATCTTTGGGTGTCTGGGGCCGGATTTGGACCCAGGTGCTCCTGGCTCAAGGGCCAATGCTCTGTCTGCCACCCAGCCACCCCTACTATTATTACTATTTTATTTTATTTTGGGTCTTTTTTTTCCTTTTCTTTTTTCTTTTTCTTTTTCTTTTTTTTCTTTTCTTCTTTTTGGTTTTTGCAGGGCAGTGGGGATCGGGTGGCTTGCATCACACAGCTAGATGATTGTTGGGTCTACAAGGCTGGATATGGGCTCAGGTGCTCGTGGCTCCAGGCCTGGTGCTTCGTCCATTGCACCACCTGGCCATACCTACAATTATTACTATTATTTTTATGTTAATTTTTTTTCTCTCCCCTTTACTTTTTTCACCCAAGCAAGTCTATCTATATTCATGGGGGAGGGGTATTTTGTTTACTTGTAAACAAGAATATTTTATTAATGTAAAAAAAACATTTGTACAAAATGAGAATAAAAAATAAATTTAAAAAAAGACATGTTGTGAACAAAAATACAGACAAAAAAATCAAAAAGAAAAATAAAGTTACAAAGGCATACTTCAAAAAAAAAGAAGCAGGAATTCCCACAAAGCTCTACCCAAGACTACTCCAAATACATTTAAATAATGATTCTAACCAAATTCTAGAATGGCAGAACCCACAAAAAGACTGAGTAAAACAATTTTCCAGGCAACTTGGAAGATTGGAAGGAAAGGTCTGTTAACTAGGATTACAAAGAGCCTGCAACATAGCTGAGGCCATTCTAGCTCAAACTGGCTCTGGCCATCCAGAAACAGACCACAGGGCATCTAGGTTCCTAGGGGCAGCTGTATCCATGGCAGCTGAGGCAGTTTATAGACCACTCAGCCCAGGGATCACTAAGGATAATTGGGAAGCTCAGCAGACCCCAGTTCAATGCAGGACTCAGTGCAGACCTGACTCTCAGGAACCAGGAGTAGTCTGGGGAGTCACTTGCCAGAGAGCCACCTGGAAGCTGCTTCCAGAGTGTTCAGCCCACATATAGTGAGGGGTCAAGGATATTACAGAGGTCTCTATGCTATATATCCCTGAGGTAGGGCTCTGTTTCTGATCTCTGTCACTGTCTGGGGCCACAATCTGAGGAAAACGAGCTTTACTACTATAGCAGAGCAGGGATCCTCCTCACAGATCCAAGACAGAGGGGAATGATTGTAGTCATCCACAGACCAGAGCACAGGCCAGGAGAACAGTCCAAGTCTTTCATAAGACCTTGAAGGAATTGAGGTCCTGAGGGGTGTTCCTGAAAACAGCTGTAAAATCCTCAAAAGTTTTGGACAGTACATCCTCCACCCTAGCAGCAGAGCTTCAACTTAAAAAGTTAAAATCATGTCACAGGTTGGAGAAATGAGCAAACAACACAAGGAAAAAAATCTGATCATAGACAATTACTTTGTTCCTGTGGAGAATCAAATTACACACTCTGTAGCTAACTAGGTCAAAGTTTCTGTCTTAGTCTAGAGAAGAGCTTAAAAAGATTTTGAAAATCAAGTAAGGGAGGTAGAGGAAAAATTGGGAAGAAAAATGAGAGCAATGAGGGGGATAATAAAAAAGCAAGTTAGCAGTTTGGTGAAGGAATTACAAAAAAATACTGAAGAAAATAACATCTTAAAAACCAGTTTGGGTCAAATGGAAAGAGCAGTTCAAAAAAGAATGTCTTAAAAAGCAGAATTGGTCAGATTAAAAAGGGAGGAACAAAAGCTCTCTAAAGAAAATAATTCCTTCAATTGTAGAAAGGAGCTAAGGGAAGCTGATGACTTCCTGAGAAATCAAGAACAATTAAACAAAACCAAAAGAATGAAAAACTAGAAGAAATTATGAAATATCTCTTTGGAAAAACAACTGACCTGGAAAACAGATTCATGTATCATATATTAAAAAATTTTAGACTACCTGAAGTTTTGACCAAAAAAATATCCAAGACTTCATTTTTTCATAAATTCTACTTGAAAATTGCTCTGATTCGGGGGTGGCTAGGTGGTGCAGTGGATACAGCACTGGCCCTGGAGTCAGGAGGACCTGAGTTCAAATCTGACCTCAGACACTTAATAATGACCTAGCTGCGTGGCCTTGGGCAAGCCACTTAACCCCATTTGCCTTGCAAAACACTAAAAAAAAAAAAAAAAAAAAAGATGAAAATTGCTCTGATATCTTAAAAGTATCAGGTAAAACAGAAATTGAAAGAATCCACTGATCATTTCCTGAGAGAGATCCCAAAATGAAAACTACCTGGAAAATTACAGCCAAATTTCAGTATTTCCAAGTCAGAAAAAATATTACAAGCAGCCAGAAAGAAAAAAATCATATATTGCAGAACTACAGTCAGAATTACACAGGATTAAGTAACTTCTATATTAAAGGCTCATATGACTTGAAATATAATGTTCCAGAAGGCAAAAGAGTTTGGATTATAACCAAGAATGAACTACCCAGCAAAACTAAACATACTTTTTCACAGGAAAAGATGGACATTCAATGAAATAGGGGACTTTCAAACTTTTCTGATGAAATAACCAGAGCTGAACAGAAATTTGGTCTTCAGGTCTGGGACTTATATGAAACATGGGGAAAATGGACTAGAAGGGTAAATTATGAGGGACTTAATGATGTTGAACTGCTTATGTTCCTGTATGGGAAACTAACACTGATAACTCATATGAACTTTCACATTTATTGCAGTTAGATGGAGTACATATAGACAAGGCACAGGAGGGAGTTGAATTTGAAGATATAATATATTAAAAAGATGGAATTATTGGACAAGAAAGGATTGTACTGGGAGAGAGGGAAAGAAGAGGTAGAATGGGGCAAGAGATTTCACATAAAAGAGGCAAGTAAAAGCTTTTGCAAGGCAGTAGAAGAGGGAGAAGGTGGGAGAGGAGTGAATGAACTTTTACTATCGGAGTGAATGAACTTTTACTATCACCAGAAATGGCTCAGAAAGGAAATATCATACACACTCAATTGGATAAAGAAATCTATTTTACCCTAGAGGAAAATAGGAGAGAAAAAAGGGTGTGGGAAAGGGAAGGGAATTTACATGCTAGAAGAGAGTGAAGATTGTGGAGAGGGTACAACACACTTTTGAGGACATAAAGGGAGAAAGGAGAGAGAGAGAGAGAGAGAGAGAGAGAGAGAGAGAGAGAGAGAGAGAGAGAGAGAGAGAGATACAGTAAATGGGGGTGGGGGGGATAGAATGCAAGGAAATACAGCTAGTAATAGCAAGTGTGGGAAAAAATATTGAAGCAAGTTCTCTGATGGACTTATGAGAAAGAATGTTATCCATCCCAAAGAAAGAGGTAATGGTGTCTGAAATACAGACCGAAACACATTATTTTTCCCCTCACTATTTTTCTTGAGGGCTTATGTTTACTTTTACAACATGAGTATTGTTGTTATGTGTTTCATGGCTACACTTTTTTTTTTTTTTTAGGTATTTTGCAAGGCAATGGGGTTAAGTGGCTTGCTCAAGGCCAAACAGCTGGGTAATTATTAAGTGTCTAAGGTCGGAGTTGAACTCAGGTACCACTGACTCCAGGGCTGGTGCTCTATCCACTGCGCCACCTAGCTGCCCCATGACTACACATTTTTAACCTACCCATTTTTAACCTACACAAAGTAACTTGCTTTCTCAATGGGGGGTTGGGGTGGGAGGAATGGAGAGAACTTGAAACTCAAGATTTTGGAAGTAAATGTTGAAACTTGCTTTTGCATGTAGCTGGGGTAAAAAAAAATAAAAGAACAAATTTTAAAAAGAAATACTTTTAAGTTTAATCTGCATTTTCTTCATGTCTTTCTTAAGTCTATACGATCAACAAAACAATAAATCAAGTAATGATTTGTAGTATTGTCATTAACCAAGGCATAAATATGTACACTGAAAATTTCACCATCATCTTTCTTGAACTTTAATGAGCTGGCTTCAGCACATGCTTGTTTTTGACTTTAGAGCTTATTACTGTATTATTAGCCTTTTTTTCAAAACAAAGGTGGGAATCATTATCAAGGTGCAGTCCATTTGGTATTCAGACCACACAGTAAAACATTGACATCAGCCTCATCAAGTCAACATATCAAAATTCATCATCACTCTAGTTTCTTAATGCTTCCATTGGACCAAATAGTGGCCACTTGGAAAGTCAGTGCATAAACCTGATGCTGTAAACTTAGAAAAGAGTGGGGAGCATCAAGTAGTTTTGCTGCTGACTTTCAGTAGAATTCTTCACTTAATCCCTATTATTCTTATGCCTCATATGTGAAAGAGGACCTATGGCCACCTTCCTCCCTCCTATCGATGTTATAAGGATTAATAAGTGCTACTAAAGTACCTTACAAATATAAAGTGCTTTGAATATCATAATGAGGTACTTGAGATGATCTGATTGAAGAGATCTCAAGACCATTGGCCTTTTCCACTTGATGCAACACTTGGTCCCATACTACTCACACATGGGCTCTCATCAAAGAATTACTGATACTGATTTTCATGCAGATGGAAAATTCAAGGACAGTCTTACCGGAAGGCAATGTCTAATATTTGCTGACCCATTGAGGTTCATTCCACATATATTAACCATTAATTGCATGTTGATGGAACAGAAACAAATGAATGCAGAATGAAGACAATAATAGTGATAGAAACAACAATAATAATTTCATTTATATAGTGCTTTAGGTAGTTAGGTGGTACAGTGGATAGAGCATTGGAGTGGGAATAAGGAAGACTTATTCTTAAAAGTTCAAATTCAGACTCAGATACTTACTAGCTGTATGACCCTGGGCAAGTTGCTTAACCTTATTTACCTCAGTTTCGCATTGATAAAAATGAATTGAAAAGGAAGTGGCAAACCACTCCAGTAGCTTTGTCAAGAAAACCCCAAATAGGGTCAGAGAGACTCAGACACAGTTGAAAGTCAACAACAAATATAGTGCTTTAGGGTAATATAAGGTCTGAGAAATCATTTGGTCTGGTGCTGCCAGGGCAACCACAGATGAGACTCAAAATTCAATAAATCTGAGAGCTTTTAGGGATGAATTAATTAAATGTTTGATCAAATATAGAAGTCTAATTTTTAAGTTTTGTCCCTTGGTAGAAAAAAGGTTTACCTCCCCTGATTTAGGTTCTGCAAAGTACTATACCAATATTTACTTGAATCTCACAACAAGCTTGAGAGGTAAATATTATTACCCTCACTTCACAGATGGGGAAACCCAGGTAGACTGAGGTTAAATGATTTACCCAGGGTCATGCAGCTAGTGTGAGGCTGAAGTTGAGTTTGGACTTAAGTCTGCCCTGAATCTTAAATCCAATTCTCTATCCATGGTGCAACCTAGCTGTCCCCTGGATGTAAAAGAGGATGGTGATCTGCATTGCTGAACCTTAAGTTTCACATCAAATATATATTAGCATGCATAATTTTGCAAACATTCAATTCTCAGCCTTGTTGTACTACACAAAACAAATATTCTCTTGAGCATATATGGATGATCTAATGTATAGCAGAAGACTGAGGAAACAAAACAGTTATAGAATTATTTCATGTGACATATTATGTACCAAAAATTTGACTTATTTTTCAACAATGTCTGTCAATAATTCCTCAATATCAACACAGAAATCACTGATGCACACAAATGTGCCAATCACTATGAAGGCCAATTATTTGAAAAAGGTGAAAACTTTATGCCACTCTCCAACATGACATATAACCTTTAAATACTGGAAAAAGTGCAGAGATGTTTCATATTATAGAATTTCTGAACATGTTTGTGGGAATTCTTTTGCATATGACTGTACTTTTTATTCAAATGGAAAAACATTAAGAAAGTTCTACTTGTTTCCCTGGAGATCCAAATTTACAACCATAAAGAAGCTTATTGAGGGAAATGGAAAGAATATTCCTCATGGGAGATTGAAGGACTAAGGAAGTTTATTTGCTTGTTTGTTTTTTCTTTTGCAGACAGCAATGTATGATGGATAGAATTCTGGGTAAGGAACACTTGGATTCAGATTCCACATCTGGCATTTATAAGCAGTATGACCCAGGAAAAGTAAATTAATTTCTATATACTTTGGACATCTACTGAAGACTTATCTATCAAGTCATAGGTCAATCAGTGTTATTGGAAGGAGTTCCCAAAAGGCTAAATAACCGGATGTATCACTGGAATAAAAGATGATCCACTAGAATTTAAAGAACCTACAAACAACTCCATTTTTTATTTATTTTCAGAGGGCAATTGTAGAAATTACATCTTATCCTGCAGAAAGTTGGAATCACCAGGGGAATTAGAATTGTATCCTTATTTTTGAACTATTTTGTGTCCTTTATACATTTTTGATATTGTTTGTGAACTTTGGTGAATCCTTTTATGCTTTCTTTCACATTTTCTGAAGAATGGAATAAAAGTTACTTTATACCTGATATATGTAGTGTTACTTTGAGTACTTATAAAGGATCTAGGGGTACTTTTTATATGGAAAATCAGAAACAATTACAGTTAGTAATTTCCCAGAATAAAATTTGGTTAGGAATATAAGCCAAAGAGTAAGCAATTTGAGGACTAATCTCCAGGAATGAGAGTAATATATACGAGGCAAGGACTTGGAGTCCTGAGTGACATTTTTGATGGTAAATCACAGCTCCTTTGAGTATTTACATTGTTTTCTGTGTAGTTGTGTAGAGACAAAGGAAGGGACTAACATCTATGGTGGGGTCCTTTCCAGATTTATAATTCAATATTGTCATTCATCTCTCAGTTTGCAAATATAAGTGTCAAGTTGCTTGGCTCAATGTCTGCCGTTCAATACTGGAATAAGGGCATAAATTACACTGAGGCACTTATTGACTTGAAGCATTACTTTATTCACTATTACCATAGTTGGCTGAGACATGCCATGCTTCTCCCCAGACATATACTTTAAATACATCGATTCAGTGTAATAAGCATCTATTAAGAGCCTACTATGTGCCGGACATTGGAGATACCAAGACAAAAGGATTCAGTCCCTACTTGTAACACTTAATACACTCACTGGGAAAATGTTCAATATATATTCAATGATAATTAGTATTTATGTGGAATTTTAAAATGAGCAAGTAAGTTAGTCAAAAAACAGTTATTAGGAATTTAGGTACTTTCGTGTGCTTTGTGAGGTGAGAAAGATCAAAGAGATGCAAAATGATCATCCCTGTCCTCAAAGAGCTCTCATTTTTGAGAGAAGACAGCATGGAAAAAATAAAGAAGACACTACAGACAGAGTAGGTCAGAAATTATCATTGGGAGAAAGCTTCTGCAGAAGGCAAATCTTGACAGAAATCAGAAGAGCTTACTCATTTAAGTCTTCCAACAACATTGTGAAGTTAGCATCTCAGATTATATTATTGTGTCTTTATAAATGAAGGGAGAAAGGAAATGAGTGTCTACTATGTCCCAGACACTGTGTACTTTCCAAATGTTATCTCTCTTATCCTCACAATTATGCTAGGAGGTAGATGCTATTATTATCACAATTTTATAGCTAAGGAACTGAGGTAGAGATTAAGTGACTTGCCCAAGGTCACACAACAAGAAAATGTCTAAGGTCAAATTTGAACTCAAGTCTTCCTAACTCCAGGCTCAGTCCTTTTCCTATTGTTCCACTTAGCTGCCTCCACTGAGACAGAACAACTTAGAATGAATATCTTTTATCTACTGTGTATATATTTTGTAAATTGTTCCAATGGCCATGAAGGCAGCTGAAATAAGTAATGTAAAGTACTTAAACCTTGGTCAGATATTGAATATGCCAAGGTTATCCACTGCGTTCCAGGACATTGTCAGTCATTCTGACTTTTGTCATATCACTGGACTTTGATGACAACTCTGTGCAACTCTGCCTCACTTAAATACAAATCACTCATAAATCAAGATAAACAAACAATAATATATCATGTGCATATGTAGTTTTTTTGCATATTGTCTCTCCCACCAAAAAGCGAATTCTTTGAGAACTATTTTGTCTTTTTTTTTATATCCCCAAGTAGCTGGTCCATATTAAGTGGATAATAAATGCTTATTGACTAAGACACTAATTAATGTCAAAGAAAGTATTTGAGTCCCACTTTTCTTGATTCCAGCATTCTATTTACCATGTCATTCTATCTTTCCTCCAATACTGAAGTTTTGATTTAGATTTATTTAGATCCATTGAATATTAACTCTGAGAAATGCCTTAAAGACCATTTAATCCAACACCCATTTTATAGACAAGAGAACTGAGAGCTGAAAACAAAAAAAAATGACTTCTGGGGGTGGCTAGGTAGCATACTGGATAAAGCCCTGGCCTTGGAGTCAGGAGTACCTGGGTTCAAATCTGGCCTCAGACACAATAATTACCTAGCTGTGTGGCCTTGGGCAAGCCACTTAACCCCATTTGCCTTGTAAAAACCTAAAAAAAAAAGACTTCCCATACTCACTAGAGACAGAGTCCCTAGAAAATTATCATAGAATTTCATAGGAAATTACTTCTATATTTGACTGTGGTTGACTCATGACTCAGGCCAGTGATGTGTTTCAGATAGATAGATAGATCAATAGAGATATATAATATTAGATAATATAAATGTGTATATATATATATATATATATATATATGTGTGTGTGTGTGTGTGTGTGTGTATATGTATTGAGTAATTCATATGTATATACATGTATATTCTGGTTAGTTCTTATCTTTCATTCCTGAAGACCAAAATAATACCACTATGTTAGAGATGAGTTACGACTGGCTGATCAGACTGATATAAAATTAGAATGTTCTACCACAGGTTGAGCACAAATTTGAGCTGCTTCAATTCTGCCTTAATGATAGAGTACAGCATCCTTTCTAATGAGGGCACGCTATGCTGAGCAATACTGTGCCAGGGTCTCCTATGCTACACAAGTGCATGCATGTGCAAGTGTATTGTATATGCATATGTGTGTGTGTGTATTTATATATGCATTCCACTTAAAATGAACTCATCCCATTTCTACCTCTCAAAATTCTACCCATCCTTTAAGATCTAGATTAAACTTTATCTCCTACATAATGTCTTTCCTGATGCTTGTTCCCTCAAGCTGTCATTCATTTCTCCCTCTTTTACTGTTTGTATCTTTCTTGTTTCTTTTCATGTTCACCCTTGATTTTAAATATTTGTCCCTGACTCAGATGTAACCTAATAGCATCTATATACACAGTATAATAGCTTTTGCATTATGATAACTCAATAATGTTTGTGGAATGAATTCATATGCAAATAGATCCACATATATCAAATTATATATATATATTTTTTCAGAAAATAACTACTTGACTCTGAAATTCCCTTATATTTTATTGACTTCATTTCAATATTTTAAATATATTCCATGACATAAATTTTCTGATCTCCCCCAGTGGTCAATGCTCTCCTCCCAAGTCCCCAAATTACTTTGTATTTACTCTGTATAAAGTTTGTATCTTTACTTACATTGTACGGTATTTCACCTAAGTAGTTTTTGTGCTCCTTGAGATAAAGAACTGTTTCATTTGTCCTCCACACTTAGTAAATACTCAATGGATTGCATTCACTTGAAGCAAAAGAACCTGCTGACAAGTGAAATAATCCAGCAATTGATTATTTAATCTATATAATACCCCATACCCTATATTGGGCTGTCCAAAACATGGCCCTCAGTATGGCCCACAGTGCGATTTTATGCAATCTCCTGAGGGTTTACTAAATTCTTTAGTAATGCAGAGCTCTCACTAAAATGGTAAATCAAAATATATTGTCTATCGTTTCAATAAAAACTTTGAAAAGTAAGGTTGGACAGCCATGGTGTATATAATCCACTGCCTATCTGTATAGACTGGATGTTTTGAAAATAATGTAGACACAAAATCAAGGAAAGATTTCTTTTCAGTGAATTTTTCATAACTAATCACACTAAGTACTCCAGGGGCAAAGTAACTGTGGAGTTAGAACTAGAGTAAAGGCGGGGAGGGGGAGGGAATGAAATGATCAAGACTGATTCTCTATGTCTTCTTATTAATCCTATTTGTGGTTAATTGACTTTGTTTGATAATTGCCTAAATCATGGTTCTCTGCTCTGAACTTTGTTTAGAATTCAGTTGACCAAAATGAATTAAGTTCAGAAATTCAGTTCTCTTGCTAATCACTGATCTATTCTTGCCTCAATGAATTTCACTAACCTTAAGAGATACATGAACACAAAGAAATGTGGTCTAGTATCTTTATTCCCCCAAGCCATTCATTAAGTTTATCTGGTTTGCCTTCCAAAAAGTTTGGTCCATTATCTTTTGATCTTGCAGCTAGACTCAAACAACAAATACTTCCTAATTGGGGGGGAGGGGGCTGAAGGGGAAGGTGGGTTTGTTGCTAGCCCCTTATTAACAAACTTTCAACCAATCATATTATTCCCCGTGCCTCAGCTGAATGACCATTTATGCTGTCTTCAACCCCATGTTGTCAGCTATTCTGTTCTTTGTTTGGTATGCACTGAAAACATTTAAAGGAAAACTATTTCCCTTATTTGGGATCTTAGATAACTGGGGAAGCTAAGATCCTATTGTTACATTCATGATTTACAAATAAATTGATCATGCTTATAATTTTGTGCCTTAGTTTACCTTCAATTGTTAAAGGAGCTGGGAGGTGGACAGATTTGCAAAGAAGCAAACTTCCTTTGCAATAAAGCAAAGACTTCCCCTTTAAACTATACCCAAGTGAAATAAATTTTCTTCAGAGGGGCCGTGTTACCCCTCAGTAGAGGTCAAAAAATCATAGATATGTAGTTGGATAGAATTTTAGTGACCATGAGTTCAAACTGCTCATTTTGCAATGAAGGAAACAGGCCAACAGAGGTTAATTGACTTATTCAAGATCATGCATGGAAGAAAGAATAGAAATCAGATTCTCTGACTCAAGTCTTCAAGCAAAGACTAAATGATGGTTTTTCAAGTATGTAGTAGAGGCAATGTCTGCTTATTCATGGTTCATAGAATCATAGATATAGCACTTCAAGGGTTGTCAGAGGTCATCTATTTTGTATTCACATATATGTACATGTTGCCTTCCAAATTTTGATGGCAAGCTCCCTGAAAAGTACTGATTCACATGTGTCTTTTAATTTCAATACCTATTCACTGTCATATATTGGGTTTTTAATAAATGTTTGTCAATTAGTTATCTGGAGGTTTATCTAACTACAGCTGAACATACTCCCATAACTAAAAACCAAACATTTGATAATAAAATGCTAGAATAATAATAATAATAAGTTGAAAGGAAACCCCTATCAATACTAATTCATATTTCAATTTCAGTTATACTTTTTGAGAATTCACAGGGGACATGATTGTCCAAGCTCTACATTTTATAAATAAAATAAACTGAGGATTACAGAGGTCAAGTGTCTTTCCCATGATCAGTGGGGTAGTAAGAGTACAGATTGAAATTCAGGTGCCTGGACTCTTGATCCAGCACTTATTTTTTAAAATTTTAGGCTAAATGAATTTTAATGATATTTCTTGATTTTAATCAAGTTATTAGGTAGCACAACTGTGTGATATGGTTAAATTGAAGTATTTACAGGTAGATGGATTCATTCTATTTTAAACAGTGAGAAAAGGCTCAACAATAATGAGTTGTATATTACAGTAGAAACAATTTAGGATCTGGGCACCAAGAACACTATCTTATAAAAGATCACTAGGGGAAAAAAATAGCTCCTTATACACAAGTTCCATTTTAAAAACAGATTGTGTTAAAGTTAATTCAAGGAATCATTTCTAATTTGAAAATGGAAATAATGTTATTGATGTCTAGGTCTTCAAACATCCCCGCCCCCTCCCCAAAGTTAACATAAAGTAGATGCACCAGGTAGCCAGGTCTCTCCCACCACCATGTTCCTGTGACTCTGAGAGATTTAAGCTAGGTAACCTTAAAGGTTCTTTCTATTGCTAAATCCTATATATGCCATTTCAACCCAAAATTTTATATACTATATCATATGTCTAGGGGCTATGTTTAAAGTTCACAATTCTTTTTTAACCTTTATAAAGGAAGTTACCATTTTAGTTTCTGTTTTGTTTTTTTGTTGTCTTTTTTTCTCTGCATCTGTTTATTTGGGAAATCCAGTCTGAAGCAACCCTGAACCCTTTTCTATTCTCTGCATTGACTGTGGGGAGCATTTTGGAAAAGAGAAACTTGAGTTTTCTAGACAACAGGACCAGTGTCTGAGAGATGCATTCTGCATGTGTATGTATGAGCACACAAACACAAACACACATACACACACACACACACACACACACACACACACACACACACACACACAAACAAACAAGCTTTTGGACATTTGAACTAGCAGCCGGTTCAACTCTTTCATTTCAGCATGGCTTCTATCCAGAGCCAATTACTGGAAACAACAGTGTCCCCACACCATTACTGGCAGTCATCTAAAGGAAAGGATTGCACCTTCTCAAGGCTGAGAACATATTCAAGAAGGTAATTATTTTCTTTAGTTCAATGCTTGGAATGTTCTTCTTACCTTCTATTATGAGAAAATGCCATGGGGTATTATTCGGGTAGAACATATGGGGTACTATATAAAACCAAGTTGCTGCTGATTTTACTTAAGATCAGTTTTTATTTTCTGTTTTATGTCTCCTTGTTTACCACTCATGGAAGCCTCCTCTTTGTTTGTACCATCCCAGATGCCTTCCATTTAAATGGCCCTCCTCTCTTTGGGGGGAGGAAAGCAGAGGATGAGGGGGTAGAGAGGGAGGCCCATCCTGTTCCCCCCCCCTCCAGGGTATGTGACATTGCTTACCCAGGGAAGGAAAGAGGCAATGCCCGAAACTCATTTTCAAATAAAATGGCAACATGATTAAAATGCATTCCTTTAAATTCAGTATCAATTAAGTTTAACGGTCACAAGTCCCCTCATCGATTTATAGAGCTGTGTATATCATGATTTTTAGAGGGAACATTACGCCTGAGACAGCTCCTCTAATTGAGAGAGGGTTTTTACAGCACAGAGACCTAAGATTCACATACTATGGAGATAATTTGTAGCCTTTTGTTCTGCTGGTCTCTGAGCCTGGTCAAACAAGGAATGCCATGAACAGGTCTGGGAAATTGAACTAAAGGGACAGTGGTCACTGTAACTAGATAAGAGCCACTGGTGGGGAATCTAGAGAAAGGGAGAGTAAAGAACCTTTTGTTCTAGGCACATTTGCTCTGGAAGATGTGTCTAGGGTAGGTCAAACTATTTAAAGCTTTGTAAACAGTAAATACTGGAAAAAATGTCTTCCCCCCCTCCTCTCTCTACCCAAGAGTTAGAATAAGAAAAGTGGACAGTGAAATATCCATTCTCTCTGATTGTGTCTTTGAAGGGACCAGAGGACATATATTCTTATGGAAGTGATTTCATTGTAAAAAGCATGACCAGCTAGGAAAATATTAAATTTCCTCTTTAACCACTGGAGGTCTGAAGAGAAGCCAAGAGGTAACAATGAAAAGGGTGTCAGTCTGCATTTGGAATCAGAAGGCCTGGATTCTGTGACACAGAGTCTCAGTTTCCTCATCTGTAAAATGTAAGTAATAACACCTGTTGTCTTTACTTCACAAAATTGTGAATAAAGCCTGAGTCACCATAGTTATTTTTTTTTTATTCTTGGGCCCCTCCTAGCCCTGCTTTGATGATCAGGTGCAACTTCCTGATTTTAGATATTGTGATGGTTGATAGGTTAACCCCTAAAGAACCAGTAAATGAAGTTCCTTTCTGTTGGACACTTCTCTAACCATTCTCCTCTGGCTTTCTTCATTTGGAGTACCCAGAACTAAGCACCTACTATGTATTAACACTGAACACTGGGCAATGCAAAGAAAGGCAAAAGCCAGTCCCTGCTCTATCAGTCAATAGGCATTTTTTAAGCACCTACTACAATCACTGGGCAAATTCAACAAAAGTGAAACAATCTCTGACCTCAGAGGAGTTAATCTTTTCACTGAGGAGACAATAAGTTAGTATTTCAGTCAAACAAGCAAGTTATTAAAAACTTGCTATGTGTTAACTGTTGAGAACAAAAAGAAAGGTAAATGAAATCCTTACCATCCAAGAGTTTGCTTTCTATGGGGAAAGACAACACGGTTCAGACAAAACTAGACATAAATACTCAAATGGATTTGTGATCTGGCATTGATTTGGATCCCAAGTGATCCATTCAGTTCATTCATAAAAACAAAGAAAAGTGAATGTGTCCATCCCTAACACATACAAACAAATATAAGGGGAGGGGTGAGGAAGGGACTGGAAGAGAGGGAAGTACTAACAGCTGGAAAATCTGGGAAAAAATCATGAGGAAGACATCAGCAAGGGTCTGATAGAGTTAGAAAGAGGAGAAATGAAATCTTTGGTCAAAGGAACTAGGACTACTTCTCTAGAAGAAAAGTCTGAGCAGAGGTTGGAAAGAGTCGGGCATTTTTACTTTCACAGCATCTATCACATCAGCCCCTATTCCTCCACTTATGTAGCTATCACCTTACTCCAGATCTTTATTGTCTCTCACTTAAACTCTTGCAAATAGCTTGCTGAGTTCCCCACTGACAAAGAAATGTTGCCAAATGCAGGTCTGACCAGCTTGCTTTTCTGCTTAATCAACTTCACTGACTTGCTTTCACAACAAAATACAAATGTTTACATTTACCTTTTAAAGCCCTCTTCAACCTGGCCCCAACCTACCCTTCCAACTATAAAGGACAGTCTTTCCTCCACTTCCTGCTTACTGTGATCTGACCAATTTCTCTTGCTCATACTGTAACCTCCCATATTTGTACTTGTCTTCAGCATTCTCTTTTTATTCTTACTCCACACAGTTCCACTGTCCCTTTAAGATGTTGTTCAAGTTCCATCTTCTACAGGAAGCCTTTGCTGATTCTCCCATAATGGCTAGAACCTCATCTTCAAACTACCTTATCTTGAAGCTAGCAAGTGTCCAGTGTCTGAGGCTGGATTTGAACTCAGGTCCTCCTGATTCCAGGACTAGTGCTCTGGCCACTGCACCACCAAGCTGCTTGCAAACCAGATATAAAACTGTATTATGAAACAGTAATAATCAAAACAGTCTGGTACTGACTATGGAATAGAACATATCTATCTATCTATCTATCTATCTGTCTACAGATTCAGATGATATAGAAAATATTTACAACTAGAAAGTTAATATAGATATAAAGTATCTGAATTTAACTCTACACTATAGATACTATATGATTATATCTATAGTGTTTGATATAACTCTATATAGCATACAATATAACTATCTATTAACTGTATTTATAACATACAGTTATCCTATATACAGATACTGTTACAGATATATAAAACTACAGTTATATAGATACTGTTTTTATTTATAAATAAATCAATTTTATAGTTGTACTTTATATGTGACAACATTATAGTTGCACTATAGATAAAGAGAACACATATACAATATAATTATAAAGTCAATATATAATTAGATGATAATTATGATCCTATAATTATATTTTCTCTTTATAGCTGCACTATATATATTTTATGTTTTATATATTTTCTGTGTAACTATATATCGATTTACATATAATATGGAATATAATTATAATGCAATTACTTATCCATTTTATAGTTGTACTGTATATATTTGCTATGTGCTTGCTTTCTTCCCCATTGGAATATAAGGTTCTTGCAAAGAAGACTTGTTTCATTCTTTGTATTTGTATTCCCAGTGCCTAACACAATACATAGCAAGGAGTAGGCACTTAATAAATATTTGCTGATTGATACAGTGGGAAGAGTGACTCTGGAGTCAAAAGATTGCCTTAAACATTGACTGTTTGACCTTTACCCTGAACTTCCTTAGGCCTCAGTTTTGTCATCTATAAAATGAAATGGTAGAACTAGCTTTCCTCCTGAGGTTCTTTCTAGCTCTAGACTAGAGAATGCTCTTTTGCTTCTGGGATGGACTTCCAAATGGCAAGAGCCATGAGCTATATAGTTGTTACCTCTCCATACACATTCTCTAAACAGAAAGGATTCCTTGAAAATAACTACCAGCAGTTTCACAGTTAACTGGCTTCTAGACTTCCAAAGAGGTAGGAAACCTATCCTTGTCTAGGGTGCTATGTTTGGTCTGGTCACCTTGCTTTAAAAGAAGCAGAGCTGAGATTGAAAACTCCTAAAGAAGGGCAGCAATGGTGCTTAGAGGTTGAAGGAGATTTATGTACTATGAGAGAAGCAAAGAATAGGATTAGCGAAAGATTAGGATGAATTTGATAGCAGGACTGAATGTTATGAGAGTGTAATAAAAACTCATCGTTCCTTCTTTGTCAACATAGCAGCAAAATATGAGAGCAAGAGAATGTGCCACAATATTAAAGGGCAGAAAACAAGAATCAATATGAGGAAATAGTGAATGTGTGGAACTCTCTGATGTAAAGGGATCAGAGACCAGGGGGTCTACCTATATTTTTTAAAGGGCTGAAGAGTTTTGTGACAACTAATAATGTTTGTGGCTATGCACGTCCACAAGGGTAATCAAATTTCATGCTTCAGGGAACAAATGAGTTGTAAAATATTAAGGGGGAAATCCCTTACATGTATGTCATTTTTTATCTAGCCAGGCTCCAAGAAGGGACTTTGGCCTCCCTGCTAGACCCAAATAAAATAGGCTAGCATAAAAGGGAATTCATTTAAACAAATAGGTCTTGATCTATTAGGCTCCAACTGTAGAAGGCTCCAACTGTAGGCTGGCTCATGGATATAGATGTTCTTCGAGATTATCACAAGGCTAAGGATCTTGAAGAAATTGGGGGCAGTTTGGGAAATGTTTGGCAAGTCAAGACAAGGATGTGGATCAGGGAATCCCCACAGGTTTGGAACCTGAGTTGCCCTGAGACTTTCCATGGTATACTTTCAACTAGGAGGACCTAAACTTCACCTTCTCTTGAATTCTAGTCCCATATCACCAACTACCTTCTAATTCTCTTCACCTGAATTCTCCATCGGTATCTCCAACTCAACATGACTAAAATGGAACTCTTCCTTTTCCCTAAACCAGTCCCCCCACACTTTCCTATTTCTCTTATCAGCTTCTACTTAGCTAGGCTTACACTCTCAGAGATATTATCAACTCTTCCCTCTTCCTTGCTTCCTAAATTCAATCAACCGTCATCCATTCTTCTTTCCATGTACACAATTCTACCCACTCATTCCAGTTTTTTTCTTATTTCCTTCACTTTAATGTTATAGGATGTTCTTTTGACCTCATATTTTGTTGCTGTTAACAAAGAAGGGATGATGCGTTTTTATTAAGCCTTTATCATTTTCAAGGGCAAGCCTCTATCACCTCTACCCAAACTTTAATTTAGGGGTCATAAGATTGGTGAAATGGTCATTTGTCTAAATTATTAAAAAAAAAAAAGGATGACTTCCAATGTCTCCCCTTTTCAATTCATCCTCCATAGAGATGTCAAAATAAGTCTGCTTAAAGTCCAAATAAGACCAGGTCACTCCTTTGCTCAAAAATCTTCAGTGACTCTATTGCTTCAATGATCAAATGCAAATTCCCTGATATGTAAAGCTTTTAACAATCTACCACAATCTACTTTTACATAGGTCTCTGGATGGTTCTAGAGGGAAAAGTGCTTGTCATGACATCACCTCCCTGATGTCATGGTCCTCTTCCAGAACTAAGGACAAACGGTAACAACACATCAGCCTTAATCACTCTTCCAGTCAAACTTACCTACTAGTTGTTATTAGAATTTGGCATTCTATCTCATGTTTCTACAGCTTCACATGAGCTACTGTATTTCCTTATCTATAAGAAGCACCCTCTTTCAAAAAATTTGGGGTCTAAAAACCGGAAGCATCTTACACAGTGGTTGTAGGTTCTTTACTTTCATTTGCTACTTCTTCGCACTTCTTGTCTTTGCACTCATTGCTTTGCATTTGTTGCAGATATATTAAGCTGCATTTTGCCACTTTCTGCCCAGAAATGAGAAAAGATTTTCATACAGTGCTGAATTCAAGTTCAAAGTGATCCAGTAGGCAAAAGCAATTGAAATTTATGCTGCAGAAGAAGGCCATAAGAGGCAAGTCAGCCAAATGACCTGATTTAGAGAGGGAATTGAAGACATGGATTGAAGAGCAATGGACAATTGGAATTCCTGTGTCCACAAAGGTGGTTTAGTAGAGGCTGATGAAAAAGAAGTTACTGATTTCAAAGGAGGACACAACTGGTACTTCAGGTTCATGAAATGGAATGTACTAAGCATGTGTACATACACCAGCCTTGCCCAAGAGATGCCTGAAAACTAGAGCAGAAGGTCCTTGGATTTCACGATGAATGAAACTCGAGTTCAATAACTTTATGTAATACATTTTTTTTTCAAATTTTGGGCCCCCCAAATTAAGCTGTGCCTTAACGAAGGGAAATACTGTAATTCTATGCTAGTATGTGTTTCTACTTCATTTCCACTCACCTCCACCTTTTTAATAATATTTTTCTAATTACGTGTGAAGACAATTTTTAGCACTCACTTTTACAAAATTTTGCATTCCAAAATTTTCTCCCCCTTTCCCCTCCCTCTTGCTAAAATGGCAAACAATTTGATATAGGTTTTATAAATGGACAATCATGTAAAACACAGTTCCATATTAGTCATAGATGTGAAAAAGGAAACAAGAACAAAAATGAAAAAAAGTGAAAATATTATGTTTCAATCTTCATTTAGAGTCCATCACTTCTTTCTCTGGATGTGGATAATATTTTTCATTAAAAATTCTTTGTAATTATCTCAGATCATTATATTGCCAAAAAGAGCTAAGTCATTCATAGTTGATCATTTCAAAATGTTGATTGCTGCGTACAATGTTCTCCTTGTTCCACTCATTCATTTTGCATTAGCTCATACAAGCCTTTCCAGGTTTTTATGAAATCTATCTGTTCATCATTTCTTATCACACAATGTTATTCCATTACGTTCATTTATCACAACTTATTCAGTAATTCCCCAATTGATGAGCATTTCAATTTCCATTGCTTTTCCACCATGAAAAGAGCTGCTATCAATTTTTTTTGCACATTATGATCTCTTTGAGACACAGACCTAATAATAGTATTGCCACCTCCACCTCTTTTTAGCAAAGGTATACTAATTTTTGTCCTTCATTCTCAAAGATGACCATAACATATAGAGGTGAGGTACATGAGGCACAAGCACATGAAGTAGATTTGAGTGAGGGGGTCCTGTGCTAAATCACCAGCCACTTTCTCCTCCAGAACCATCTGGGTCCAGTGGCCAGATATGGAGCAACTGGAGATGGCCTAGGATGAGTAACAATCAGGGTTAAATGACTTGCCCAAGGTCACACAGCTAATTAGTGTCAAGTATCTGAGGTCAAATTCGAACTCCTGTACTCCTGATTCCAAGGCCAGTGCTCTGTCCACCATGCTACCTAACTGTCCTAACTAAGGTGCTGCCACCTACACATTATCCTTGGTTTCTCCCATTGTTAATAGTCTTTCACCTTTTATTTATTTATCTGCAGACATGTGGGTATATCCTCTATACTATAAAATGAGTATTAGAATAGCACTCCTTTCTCAGGGTAGTCGTGCGGCTCAAATGAACTAATGTTTCTAATGGGTTTTGCAAACTTTAAAGTCTTATGCTAGTTATTATTATCATTAATGTTTCTTGCTGTTGTTTGTCCTTTGTTCTCAAAGGTGAATTATTGTGAATTATTACTTCTTTTTTTTTTAGGTTTTTGCAAGGCAAATGGGGTTAAGTGACTTGCCCAAGGCCACACAGCTAGGTAATTATTAAGTGTCTGAGACTGGATTTGAACCCAGGTACTCCTGACTCCAGGGCCGGTGCTTTAATCACTGCGCCACCTAGCTGCCCCTGAATTATTACTTCTAAAGAATGACCATCAGAAGACCTACCTGTTCTATCTGGCACTATTTGTTAAGAACAGTGAGGAGTTGTATGATTAGAGAGCAATTAACACCATAACCCCCAAAGACCAGTATTCCTTGCCCTGATATCTGCCAGACTAGTTGAGCAGATTGAGGTGGTGATATTCATCAAATTGTATCCAAAGACACAAAGACAATCTTGCCTCTATATCGAAAGGTGACAAGTAGAAAATGATATTTCCAACCCAGCACACCCTATATGAATACAGAGTTTTGCCATTCATTCTGTGCTATTCACCTAGGGACTTTCAGAAGATAAAAAACTATTTTGCAAAGACTGAACACATTATGGTATACTGACATTGGGATAAGACTGGGACTTTGATTTCACTGAAATAGGGAACTCCAGGAAGAGGAAAATCATTCTACCATTGCAAATTGGAATTCTTTGCAACTTAAAGTCATAGAAGAGGGGTTTTGATCTTATTTTTTGACTCATGAATTCTTTTGGCACAGTCAGGGGGGGGGACTTATGGACAACTTATTGAATAAGGTTTTTAAATGCACAAAATAAAATCCATAGCATTACAAAGGAAACCAATTATGTTGAAATAACTAAAATACTAAAATACTAAAAAAAATAAGTTCACAGAACCCGTTAGGAATTAGAGTTTTAGAAAATTGCCTATAGAACCTAAGAAGCTAAAGTGATTTTCCCAGGATCACATGGCCAATATGGGTCAGGATCAGGATTTGAATTCAGATTTTCCTAGTCTTCTAGCCTACTCTCCATCAGCTATGTCAGGCTGATTGTTCTTTAGTCCTGAAGTTATTTAGTTCCAGTCCTGTACAATGCTCTATGATCCCATTTGGTATTTTCTTGGCAAAGATATTGGAGTGGTTTGCCACTTCCTTCTCCAACTTGCTTTACAGATGAAGAACCAGAGGTAAACAGTATTAAGTGACTTACCTAGGGTTACCCAGCCAGTAAATATCTGAGGCCAGATTTGAACTCAGGAAAATGAGTCTTCCTGACTTCAGACCTAGAGCTTCATCTACCGTGTCACTTAGCTGTCCCATATGCCAGGTAGCTCTCTATATACATTAACATAATACAGGGTTTCTTAATCTGGAATTCATGGAACCCTTCAGAGTTCATGGAAAGATTTAAGCAGGAGAGATGTCCATGAACTTGTGTGGCAAAAACACATCTTTATATCAATATAGTTAATTTCCTTTGTAATTCTCTGTGTATATATATATGTATGTATTTATGGATATATGTATGTGGATATATTTACTTTTATAAATATTATTCCAAGGTGTCCATATCACACTGAAAAAGTAGTTGCAATGACAAAAAACAATTTAAAAACTCCTTATACAGGGGCACCTAGGTGGTTCAGTGGATAGAGCACTAGACCTGGAGTCAGGAGGACCTGAGTTCAAATCCAGAATCAGACACTTAATAATTACCTAGCTGTGTGGCCTTGGGCAAGTCACTTAACCTCATTTGCCTTGAAAAACCCTTAAAAAAGGACAAATATAAAGAATTCAATGCTTGAAAAAATGTATGAATTAATGCAGAGTATAACAAGGAAGACCAAGATATTGCATAATGACCATAATGTAAAGCAAAACAACTTTGATGAATGTCAGAATTCAGATACACAAATCTTAGAGACTTGAATAGACATCATGTCTCTCTCCTCCCAGCAAGGAGGTGGGGGACTACAGATACTGAATATGATAATCATAACTAATGTATCTGTCTATTTTGCTGATCTACACTCCTTTCTTACAGGTAAAGTCCCTATTGGGATTGGGGGTGGAGTAGGGAAATCATTAGGGAGATGACACTGTTTTTTTTTAAGTATTAATAAAACATTTATGGGGGGGAGGGAAAATCTGCCAGTTCTAGCTTATTCCAATGGCATGCTAATCATCTCCCAGAATCCTGCCCAGAATGCCAAATTGACTTAGGACATGTTCCACTGTGTGTTCCAACACCAACTACTTGCCAAGCTGGAAAGGGCCCAGTTTGAGAGAGAAGACCTGGAATTCTTAGAGCACATAATAGGCTATTGGGGAATCTAAGTGGACCTATATCCACTCATCATGCAGATGAATGGTCAATTAGGCTTGGATTCAGGAATATTTGAGTTTGTATCTTGCCTCAGACATTTGCCAGCTATGTGGCTCTGGACGAGTCACTTGACTGCTCTCAGACTCAGTTTTTTCATCTATAAAATGGGATAATAATAATCAGGATTGTTGTATAGCATTTTCAGGAGGGCCTCTGTGGGGCAATTGGGCTAAATGACTTGTCCAAGATTATATAGCTAGTAAGTCTCAAGTTTCTGAGACCAGATTTGAATTCAGGGCCTCCTGATTCCAGGACTAGTGCTTTATCCATTGTACTTTCTAACTGCCCCTACAGCATTTTAAAGATTGCAAAGCACTTTACAAAGTTTACATCATTTTATTCTCTCAAAAGACTTAAAATGGAGGTGCCATTTTTATTCTTACTTTACTGATAAGGAAATTAGGGCATATAGAAGTTAAATGATTTGCCCAGAGATATCTAGCTAAGCCTCTGAGGTTGGATTTGAATTCAGGTTTTCCTGAGGCTATGTCTAGGACTCTATCCACTTTGCCACCTAGCTGCCTAGCAGGGGTACTTAATTACCAAAACTGGTGGTAGATTTAAATAAGTTGACATGTAAAGTGTTTTACAAATCTTAAATCTTATGCTAGTTATTATAATATAAGGCAGAGCCTGGTAAAGTTGAAGATTCTAACCACGGGTGACAGACTTGGAATTTTTACTCTGATCTGTCCATTGGACACAAGAAGAAGAAAATATTACTTCATATAATGCCTTTATTTTGACCCCTGTCTTCTTAGACCCTTGTCAATCAATCCATCATTCACTCAGTAAGCATTTATTAAGCAGCCATTGTGTGTCACACATTGTACTTGAAAATAGGACTACTGAGACAAAGAATGAAATAGCTCTAAAATGGTTTATAGTAGGAACTGACACATTCATTCAACGGCTATACCTCCCTGGCATGCTGACCTTGGTGGAGAAAAAAGATCTATGTTTTAGAGGAGAAATAGTTCTTTGTGGTCATGTTTGGGTTATAGAGATTCTACCTAGAGGGAGATCCACATCCTTTATTGTCTTTTATGCTACAAAATTTGGAATACCCTAGCACTGCCCATTAACTAACATCATATTCACTGGGTTCTTTCGTTTTATTTTTCTTTGGTTAAGGTTATTTAACTTTGCCTTCTCCCTTGGGTGCCACAACAAGGAGATTAAATGTACCGTCAGGGAAACTAGGGAAATAGCCATTTCAGTTATAGTTCCTGCAAACCATATACATCACAGAGCTTCCGTCACACTCAGCTCTATCAACAAACATTTATTGTCTGCTATGTTCCAGGCCCATGTTAGAAAGTGAAACAACTCTTGCCCTCAGAAAGTTTAAATTCTCTCTACTTGCTTAAATATACCTATGGTAGGCCCCCAGGCACTTATACCTGAGCCAGCTGACTAAACTACAAACCAATAGAGTGTCAGTCACCAATAGAATCTCCCTGAAGAGAAAATTGAGAGAATAAAATTTCATGACAGCCCAGCTGCTACCACATGTACCTATTAAAAGCTTTACTTCCCAATGCCTAAAACAGAAGTGGGGAAACCTTATTTTTTTCTGCTAAGGGCATTTGGATATTTATGACATCATTTATGGGCCATATAAAATTATCAATTTAAAAATTAACTCACTAAATCCTATCTAAAGCTAAAGATGGATTTCACATCTATAAAGCAATTAATTTAAATTTTTTGTGATGTGCTCCAACAAATGCCCATTTGCATAAATATATTTATTTTATATTGTATATATTGTTAAAAAGTAGATATGATTCTGTAACTTCAGTCAGTTCAGATGTGTGGTTCAAATTATTAAGCAGGATGATGGTAGAATAATATTAAACAAGTTTCTACTTTTGGTTAAAAATCATAGTCTGCTATATTTTGTTAAACATTTAATAAATTCACCCCCCAAACCCCCTAGACTTATTGAATTTAGAGTTCCATTTGTGGTTGCTACAACAGAGCCAGAACAAATGATTTTGCTGGCCTTACACGGCCTTTGACCAGATATCCCCGAGCCTAGTCTAGAGATTCAGTGGGACTAGATATGTGAAGCACAAGGAATTTATGGACTGAAAGATCCTTGTGAAGCAATAAAACCATGTGTTTTACCTATTAATGTTATGAAATATTAGTACACTGTTAAAAATATAATGAATAACAAAAACAGAATAAAATAAATAGAACCAAGAAAAAAATCACACAGTGATCACAATAATGAAAATGAAAATGAAACTAATAGTAAACTAGACTCTGATCTTGAGGCTAGAGCACCATTACACCTCTAATTCTAGATTAATAGAAGCACTGAGCTTCTAGAACAGGCAGGGGAACCTCCACCCACCAGCGTATTGGTGAGGCACTGCTAAGGCAGCTGTTTGGAGGATCTGAAATTCAATAAATCCGGGAGCTTTATAGGGGTGAACTAATTAAATTTTTGACAAAATAAAGCAGACAAATTCTGATTTGAATATCCAAATGACCCTTAGCAGACAAAAGGTTCCCACCTCATTCTAGAGCTACTGGAACATTCATCTAGGAGGTATGATGTCTGAGGTGAGGCGGAGCCACGAGGTAGAAATAGCTAACACAATGTTGCCTTAGAAAAGCCTAGAACTCCAAGCATTTCTCCATTCATGTTTTTTTTTCTGACTTTATTCTATTTGGACCTCTTCTCATTTCCTCCTTCATTTCTCCTTGACCATTGCAGGTCCTTCACCAATGGTGGAATTTTCTACTCAGTCACAGTCTCTGCCTTAAATAATGATAACACTGATAAAGACAAAGATAATTAGTAGTCAGCATTTACATAGCACTTTAAAATGTCTTCATTTCTTTGAAATAAAGGACAAACATTAAGATTTGCAGAGTATTTTACAGGATCACTTTCTTGACAATATTTGAGAAGCTAAGGATATGTAACCCTGGTCCAGAATGTATTATTACAAGCCTTTGACCTCAGGATTCCTTCCCTGTTTTTCTTTTACTTCCCAGGAATAGGGTATCATACTTGAATTCTAACTTTTGATAATGCATATGATTGGATTATCAAAAGTTAGAATTCAAGTATGATACCCTATTCCTGGGAAGTAAATCCTTTCTTCTTCCTCTCCTATAAAGATTGGACAAACACATTCTAAAATGTATTCCTTTTTCTTACCTCCCCTCAGATCAGATTTTAAGATTGCAGAGATCATTTGGGACTAACTCCTGTACAGAATTCAGTAAATCACAATCCATATCCAGGAGGGCACATGATAAATATAAATCCATTAACCTGGAAATCCCTCATTGAAGCCCCCTTCTGCAGAATGACCTATGGTACTCTTCTGCTCAGATAGTTCCATGTGCCAAAGATCTGCCCTTACTCACTTCTGCAATGAGCTCCAGGGGGAAAGTGCTGCTGCCACAATCAGCACTCTAAATGATGCAAGGACTTGTGAGTGGAGAGTAATGAAGAGATTTAATAAGAGACAAAAATTAGAAAGGTGAAAGAAGGGGGAGAATCAGAGGAGACTGTATGGTTTTGTATCTCCAGTGGTGACTTGGTTCTTGGAGGACAGAACTTGGTAATGTGTATGGTGAAAAGAATTTTAAGCCAGAGAATCTGGGTCTCAATCCCACAATTATATTACTCATCTTTCTAGACCTCAGTCTCTTCATGTGTAAAGTGGGCAAATAGTTGTGACAGTGATGTCAAACACAAGGATTTTTTAACTGTACATTGACTGAGGAAGCCAAAAGTTAATATCATCATTGTTGTATTGTATTTTTATTTACTTTTTTAAACATTTCCTGATTTTTATGTATAGTTACTCCAAATGTATTAATTAAGCAGGTCACAGGTTATTGCCTAGGTAATGAGGTTGACAGTTCTGGACTAAAGGATAATAATGATTTATTTTACATATATTACTTATGTTTCATATATACACATTATATATAATCCTTGTAATAATTCTGTGAGGTAGGAATTATTATTATTATCTCCATGCATGTATACATATATAGTCTTTATATATTTTATTTTCCCCCAAATACATGTTTAAACAATTAAAAAAATTTTTTTAAGTTTTGAATTCCAAATTCTATTCCTGCATATATACTTTTAATCCATTTGTTTTGGATAGCTAGCCAAATCCTTTTGAGTGGGTATGGATCCTGTCTAGGATTGCTGCCACATTCTGGGGCTAGTTATCAACTAACTACAACAATACCATTCTAGAATTCCTTGGCATCCCACTTTCACTTGAATTCCATGATTCTTCTCCATTACAGTGGAAATACTTGGTGAGCATCTATCTCCTTTCTCTATGCTTTGCTTGAATTGATCGTCAAGATTATTGAATCTCAAATTGTTTTTGTTGTCATATCTTTCAAAAATCTTGCAGTTTGGACAATGCCTAGAACTGAATATTTGTTTTAGCAAAAAAATATAGGCTGGAGGGGTAAGGAGAAGAATGTTTGAAAGGATGCCTGGGCTATACTAGGGTGGTGCCAAAGGTAAAGGGAGGAGGGAGTAATGTGTAGCCAGCATACTTGACTAAGGACTGTACAGGTAGATCACACTAACAAGGACACTCTTTCTTTCCCTCCGTTTGAGCCTCCCCCAGGCCTGGACCACCCCCCAAAGCTCCAGCTTAAGGTCAACCTCTCCAGGAAACCCCCTACTTATTCCCCATCAGGATTTCAGACTAGACTGCCATTCAAATCAATCCACAAGTATTCAGTGTTGCCTTGTGTCAAAAGAGTCTTCCCTCCCCATGTCAGCTGAGTTTCCTTCAAAGCCATTTCTTGAGGAATGCATGTCTGGCTGTGTCATTCTTCATATTTTCCCAGCATTTCTACTGCCAGTCATAACAGGTGAAGGAGAAGAAACTGAGACCAGACTTGTGATATAGGGCACTACCAATTAAGGGAATTCTCCCTAACAATGTAGAATGGCACTTCCCTTATAACTTAGGGTCTTAGAGAGTTGTCTAGAGTACTGAGAGGTTAGGACCTTGGCCAGTCACACAGACCCATTTCAGAGTCATGACTTGACTCTAGATCGTTTAGTACTTGAGGCTACTCTCCATAGAATAAGAAAATTTTAATGAATTTATCTTTAATTGATATCAAGAATCAAGGGTCTGGGGGCAGATAGCTGGTACAGTGGATAGAGCACTGGCCCTGGAGTCAGGAGGACCTGAGTTCAAATCCAGACTCAGACACTTAATAATTGCTTAGCTGTGTGACCTTGGACAAGTCACTTAATCCCATTTCTTTGCAAAAACAAAAGAATCAAGGGTCTGAGTCATATATTCAATGTTTACAAAACTCTCTCCCCTAATGGATGAACAAGTGTGATTGTAATGGAATAATATTGTTCCTTAAGAAATAATGAGCAATGGGGTGGCTAGGTGGCATAGTGGATAAAGCACTGGCCCTAGAGTCAGGAGTACCTGGGTTCAAATCCGGTCTCAGACACTTAATAATTACCTAGCTGTGTGTCCTTTGGCAAGCCACTTAACCCTATTTGCCTTGCAAAAAAAAAAACCCCAAAAAAAAGAAATAATGAGCAAGTTGATTTCAGAAAAAACCCAGAAATATTTATATGAACTTATGCAAAAGCAAGTGAGTAGAGCCAGGAGAACACTGTACACAGTAACAGCAATGTGACTGTAAACTGTGAATGACATAGCAATTCTTAGCAATACAATGATCCAAGATGGTTCCAAAGGATTGAAGATGAAAAATACTATCCACTTACAGAGAAAGAATTGATGTAATCTAAATACAGATCAAAGCATACTATTTTTCATTTTCTTTATTTTTAGTAGAGGTTTTTAGGTCCATGTCATCATTCACAACATGACTAAAATGTAAATATATTTTGCATGATTGCATAGATAGATCAATAGATGGATGGATAGATATAGATATAGATACATAGATAGATATATAGATATATAACTTTTATCAAATTGTTTATCATCTTAAAGTGGAAGGAGAGAGATTTTGGAATTCAAATATTAAAAAAATAAATGTTAAAATTTGATTTTACCTGTATTCAGAAAAAAATTATTGAAAAAAACAAAACTGTCTGCTCTAAATCTAAGGCCATACCATGTTCCCTTCTTTTCTCAGTCAGAAACTATAATAGGACTTGACTTGGGAAGGCAAGTCAATTCAGAATTATATATTAAAGAATCTCAGGGGCAAAATGTCCCATGGGGACATCACTTGAATCAGGAATTCTCCATTACAACGTCCCCCACAAGATATCATGCAGGTGCTGCTTCAAGACCTCCAGTGATGGACAGCTCCTTCCCTTCAAGGTAGCCCATCCCACTAGCTTTCTACTCAAGGATTTCTGCTTCCTCTGCAATAGCAGCATTTAGCTGTCATTGTAGAAGATAAACTATCTTTGGTCTTGAAACTCTCTTAGTTCTTAAAGGGACCAGAAATTCCTGGTTGAAACCATGATACTTCAACTTTTGCATTCCCTATATATGGACAGGCAGCAGCTAGCCAGATTCAGTATTAGGAATCTACTGCAACAAAATACTTGTGCTTGATTTATGAGCTCTGACCATCAGAGGTCAATTCCAAATCCCAAGTGGTAGTGACTGCAAGATGATGTCTTACTGGAAACAAAGGCCCTAAAGAACTGTATATTTTTTCCTTCTTCCTGATTCCTTGAGCATTCCTTTAGAAATGGAATCTGTAAGATATTCTGAATAGTATTCTGATACCTTATCTAAATAAATAAATATATTGTTTATCATATATTTGAGACTGGCTTAATTTTATTCTCTAAATCATAACCAAAACCTGGTGGTTGAAGTATTTTTGTGTTGCCCACATAAACCTCTTCTCTCTCTTTCTGGGCCCTGACCCATAGACCATCCATCCACCTCCATTCTCATACACTACAGCAAGAGAGCAATAACTCAGCTCTTCACTCACTAACTCAGGGCTGGCTGCCTTACTATGCTGAACAAGAGCCCCAGGCCCCTGCCAGTATATGGGGCCAGGCCCAGAAATCAAACCTGATTTTCCTTACACAGCAACCACACCACTCACTAACGACAGGTCCAGCGGGCTTGTGTTCTTTCCATTTTAATTATGAAACAGGAGTGTAATGAGACTATGTGGCAGGAAACTGCTGTGGAACTTGACAAGGTATTTTATCAACATATTATTATGTCCAAACATGGGCGAGGGCGACAGATGATGTATGGCTCCGGATCTGGCAGAGATCTACAGTGAGCCCTGCTGTTCCTGCACCAGTGGGAATATCCTTGGAGAGAACTGTTTAACTACTCTGTGAGTGGATCTCCTGGGGCCTAGGTAGAGAGGTAAAAAAGTCATTTAAAGAAGAGATCTGGATCTCTCACCACATTTCTTCTTACTACTAGTAGTAGCAGCTAGCATTTATCTGGAGTTTATGATGTGCAAGTTTCTTTATTAAATTCAGTTTAATTATCTCTTCTGGTCCTCAAAATAATCCTGGAAAGTGGGTACTGTTATTAAATCCATTTTACAAATGGAAAAAACTGAAGGAAACAGATTAAATGACTCACTTAAGGTTAACAGGTAGTGTCTGTGGTCTATTAAATGTGCAACAGTTTTATATCTAAAAAAAATTCATGCTTTAGCTATAAATTGCTAACTATCATCTGAACCTTCAGCAACTTGCAGTATTTTTGCTGGTGGAGGGTCTTGCTTTGATGTTGATGGCTGCTGATGGATCAGGGTGGTGGTTGCTGAAGGTGACTTGAAATAAGACTCTTCCTTTTACTTGTACACTTAGAGGCCACAGAAGGGTTAATACTGTTGTATCTCAGGAATTAGGGAGGCCAAGGGAGAGAGACTGGGAAAAGTAGGTTGGTGGAGCAGTCAGAATGCAAATAGTATTTATCAATTAAGTTTACTACCTTATATAGGTTCTGTTCACGCTACCCCCAAATAATAGTTACAGTAGTAATATCAAAATTATTTTTTTCTATTATGTAAATCCAATGAATTATAAAGGTCTCTTGAAGAAAGACACTATCTGCATCCAGAGAAAGAATTGATAATTAGATGTATAGTATAATTTTATATATGTAAATGTGCCTACAAATATATACATAGATACACACATATATACATATTTATGTATATATTTGTGTCTAAAGTGACCCCACTAAAGTGGGGAGGAGGGGAAAAAAACAAAAGAGAAAAAAGAAAAAAGAAATTTACATGATAATTTGCATATTTAGAAGATAGCAAGATGTGCATAGTGGATTTTCAGTTTCATGTGCAATCATCTCTTTCAAAGCATTATGTTATAGAAATGCTCGTTTTATTCCATAAAATAGAAATAAAATATTTTAAAAAGGTTACTGATCACAGATTATCATAACAGATACAATGATAATGAAAAAGTTTGAAATATTGTGAGGATTTTGCAAATATGACACAGAGATAAGACACGAGCATGTGCTGTTGGAAAAGTGACGTCATTAGACTTGCACAACCTAGGGTTACTATAAATCTTCAATTTGTAAACAACACAATATTCACAGAAGTGCAATAAAGTGAAATAAAATGAGGCATTCCTATACTGTGTGCAAGGCACTAAACTGGATCTTGAGGAAAATACAAAGCATAAAGGCAGCAGCCCACATGCCATAGGAGCCTGAATTTTACCTCTTAGGCAGTAGGAAGTCAGTGAAGATAGATTTACTCATAAGGAAGATGAATCCCCCATAAATGAAGGAGGAGGATGGGTGGCAGAGTGGGGGAGGTGAGAATTCCCATTAGGAGATCATTACAATAATCCAGGAGTTGGTAATAAGAAGGGTGACACTGTGAACAAAAGAACACAAATGTGAAGATTTTATTGTTGTTGTTAAGTCTTTTTTTTAGGCTTGTCTGACTCTGACTATGTCTGAGTTTTGGGTTTTTTTTTTTTTTGGCAAAGATACTGGAGTAGTTTGTCATTTCCTTCTCCAGTTCATTTTACAGATGAAGGAACCAAGGCAAACAGGATTAAGGGACTTTCTTAGGGTCACATACCTAGGGGCAGCTAGGTGGTGCACTGGTGGTACAGTGGTGGTGCAGTGGATAGAATGCCTGACCTGAAGTCAGAAAGACCTGAGTTCAAATGTGACCTCAGACACTTTATAAGTGCCTAGCTGTGTGACCTTGGGCAAGTCACTTAAGCCCATTGCTTTGCCAAAAAAACCCTACTGTGCTAGGTTTTTTCCCAGCAAGTACCTAGCCCACAGCAGGCATTTAATAAATGTTTCTTTGGATTAAATGTGTTAGAAGAAAACCCTACAGAAATTCCAAGATCTAAGATATTTGAGTCAAGGTAGCCAAATTGATTCAGACTTGTATGGTTTGCAAAGTGCTTTATACATACATACATATATATATATATACATGTGTGTGTGTGTGTGTGTGTGTGTACATATATATATATATATATATATATATATATATATATATATATATATATATATATAAATTTCATTTGATCCTCACAATCATCTCATGAAGGTGGGGCTATTATTATCTTTATTTTATAGATAAGGAAAACTTGGGTTTCAGAGGTTAAGGGACTTGACCATGTTCATAGAGTTAGCAAGTCTCTTCATTGGGATTTGAAGATTTGAACCATGACTTTCAGATTACAAATGCAGGACTTTCCACAGTATCAAGTTTCCTTTGGAAGGGCTGCTGACTCAAGTAGACAAGTTAGGATGAAGAAATGGATAAAAAAGGAAAGGATAAACCATTTGTATCGTGTTGAGTTTGAGGTGATTATGCTTCATACAGGTGGAGATGTCCTGGAGGTCACTGGAGATGGGTTTCTGGAATAGAGAAGAGAGATAGGGACTGAAGAGGTAGATGTGGCAGATCTCCACATAAAGAGGTCATTCAAACTTTGGCTTTGAATGTCTTTGTCAAAGGCAAGAATGAAGAGGCAAGAAAGGTGGTAGGGGAAGCCACTTTAAAGGCTGATGGATCCAGCATGCTTCAGAAAAGTAAGCCTTGGATGATTGACCTCTGTTGCTTATGACAGGGTGACTTTAGTAACTTCATTTGCCCTCCTAAACCTCAGCTTCCCATTCAATAAAATAACAGAACTGGCTGCCACTGGCTCTAATGATCTATAATTCCTTCATCTGAAAGTTTATATAAAGGTCCTTTACCTGAAGGTGGAGATTAAGTCCTGGGAAGAAAATTCTAAGAGCTGGAGGTATCTAAGACCTGAGGATATTCAGAAATACAACCCTGCCTCAGGCTGGGGAGGCACAGGTACAATTCTGCATACACCCATCTAAATCCCAGCAATGCAGTGGATATAAATTCAAAGACTGGCTTAGAAAAGAGAGGTAAGAAATGCCACAAAATGAAAGTGAATTGTAAATCTGAGGGAAGCTAGGTGAGCTGCTGAAGGTAAATGACTCCTCCAATTCTAGGGAGGATAGATCAGTACTCTCTCAATCTCTCTCTCTCTCTCTCTCTCTCTCTCTCTCTCTCTCTCTCTCTCTCTCTCTCTCCTCCCACTTTCTTCCTCCCTCCTCTCCCAATTATTAGGAAGCAACAACAGCAACAAAACAACAAAAGCCAAAGATGCTTTCTTGCTATGCAATAGAGAGGAAATAATAATTTACATTTGTGAGTGAAAAGGACTTGAACAGTTATTACTTTTCAGATTTTTTTTTTCATTTTGTGCATTCTATTGCCTAAATGGAATGAAGTTATCCTTTTAAAAATTATCCTTGCAATCAATGAAAATGGGGATCCTTTTATTGAATTCTCTCCTCTCCCCCACTTTTGCTTTGTATGTATTGTTTTTTTTAAAAAAAACTATGTTATTTATATTTATTTTAACTCTAAAAGAATTAAACTAGTCAAACAGAATTCTGCAATGACACCAGAGATAATTGCCACCAAATGGGGGAAGAAAAGGAGAGGTGATGGCTTCAGAGACCTGATCCTCCAGGGTGACTCAGGATGTCACAATAGCCATGGGAGCTAGACTCTGGGTTCCTAATCCTCACTCTGGTTCTAAGGAAGAGAAGGAATCAAGGTCCTCTCCCTCATTGGCAAACAGGGAAGATCAATTCAATTTGGAGCCCCCTCCCTTCTTCCCACTTCCAGGGAGTGAGTGAAGAATGACTACAGATTCCCTCCCCACTCAGATGATTTAAAGGTAATTACTGGAGATGAGGGTGGCTAAATCCTGGGGCAACTGGAGGGGGTGGTGTCAGTAACACAGGTAGCAGCAGGCTTGGGAGTACCCACAGATAGCTCTGTAAACATCCTTATAAATCATAGCATTGCAGAGGGAATAAATTCACAGCTTCTGGAAGTGAGCAGTGTCTGAAGATCAGTAAGTCTTTTCAAAAGAAATTCAAGTACTTAGGGCTTCTGCTATCCCAACTCAACTAAGGGGTCTTTCAATGGGATTATGAGGCTAAGGCTACCTCTCTTTAACCTTTTGGGGCCCCTAGTCATAATAAAAACAATGAAGACACTTTTAAAAAAATAGGGTGTGGGGGGCAGCTAGGTAGCACAGTGGATAGAGCACCGGTTCTAAAGTCAGGAGGATCTGGGTTCAAATTCAACCTCAGACACTTAATAATTATCTAGCTGTGTGACCTTGGGCAAGTCATTTAACCCCATTTCCTTGTTAAAAATTGTTTTTAAATAGTATCAAAAAGGGGGGAAATAATATGGGTTTTTTAAAATGCTGTTCTAGTTTTTTGTGCAGATGCTGTAACTTGGGGAAGGTGGAAAGGATGGGAAAACTAACTTTTCTGTAGTGCTGTAGTTTATTTTAATCCTGGTGAGGCCTTGCAAAGGCTCTTGACCTATAATCCAACTGGGATTATTTTTAAAGGGTTAAATTTAAACCCTTCTTTGAGTTTATTTGGTCCCTCACAACAAACAAGATAATAAACTGAGGGAAAGGAGCAATGTAAATCACATAAATGGGCTCTTCTCCCTTCACAGCATGCTTTTACCAGTGAAGTCTGGTTCCTCTATTAACATCCTATTCTGAGACCTCATCATAGCAAGAGGGTGACCCTGGGTCCTTGAAGGCTATGTCAGTTGAAAACAAGCTCTGGCAGATCCCACCAAGCTGGAAAGGCTTTGAGAACAGACTCAATGACAGACTTTATTCATGTCTGCCATCTAAAGACCAGCTGTCACTAAATGTCACCCACAGTCACATGTACCCTCTGCTCTAAGTCCCCTTGTGCCCTCTTGGGCAGTTTCCAAAATGGAACTAGACTAGCTCAGAAAATGATTGATTCAGATAAGTGGTATGAGACCCAATCTGAAACACAGATTCTCAGCACTGTTTTTTGTTATTGATGTTGAGGAAAGGTCTATGGAGGAAGAGATAAAGGCATGGTGGGAGACTTCACAGGGACCCAGACTCCACATTGAAGTCTTTTTGTCTCCCTCATACAAATCACTGAATCCTCCTCTCTCAGTCTAAGCTCCAAGCCAATATACTTCCCCTAATCAAACTACATAAAGAATACCAGTCATTCAAAACTCTTTCACCTTAATCTAACAATGTTAACTCTTCCTCCATACTCAACAGTTTCTGATCACCAAGAAATCCAATAGCAGTCATGAGACTGTCCTGATAACCTTGAACAAATACAAGAAAGCAAATTTAGCTCTGTCCTTGCCCACCATCAGCCTCACAGATGTACATACCTCCCTGGACTTCAGTAGAAATATTCATTACTCAAAGACTGATTGCCAGACAATAATTTTGGGGGGGATGGCATTAGTAGTTCATGAGAACTACCTATAAAAGCTAGAGACCTTAGACTGAGGTCCGTAGAGAAATTGTAAGGTGACCACTTGGATGGGGAAAAATTTCATCTTTATTTCAGTACAGTTGGTTTCCTTTGTAATCCCATATATTTTATTCATTTTAAAACATTATTCTGAGAAGGACTCCATAGGTCCATAACATTCCCAAAGGGTTCTTTATATGAACAAGGTTAAGAAACCCTGGACTAAGGTATATAGACATTGTCATTTTCCTTAATGGCAAGGTCAGCAGCATAGATGAAATCACAAATCTTACAAATAAAAAGTTCATCTTTATATCACATTCTTAGGGATACAAAGCTCTTTCTTGCTGCCATTTCTACAAACTTTATAATTCTTATTTCAAAGAAGAGGACTATAAAGTCCAGAATAGTGAATGACTTTTTCTAGGGTCACACAAGGAAGGAAGGAGGGCAGTGATGAATACTAATGAACCAACATTTACCCTCAGTCACCAAACAACTCCAGTTCCTCACCCTCTGGAAGTTCTGTTTCCATTTTGCTATCCCATAGGAATGCTGTCTCAGTAACTCCTATCTTTTAAAAAAAATGGAGGGGGGAAAAAGAATGGAATCTTCAAATGCTATCCCAATTTCCTAATTCCTAAAATTAATTGTACTTAATTCAGTCTAGTGTAGCTTTACTATTTTTTTTTTTGCTATAAATATCTTCTCTAAAGGTTTCTAAGAAGGTGACCAGGAACAGTCATGAAATGAATGCAGATGATGGTATTGATGGCACCTTACAATAAAATTGATTCTCCAAGGCCCTATTTCTATATTCCAGCCAGACCTCAGCTTCTTTCTCATTTAATTCTCCAAGAGTTCCTAAAACTGCCTTGAAAATGGTCATTGATACACAGAAATTGAAAGTTGGCATAGTTTTCTACAAACATTTTCTCAGTCAAGGCTCATAATAAATTCAAGGGGGACACCACAGTGCTAGTAACTTCATTTACAGAAGGGTAAACTGAGATTCAAAGAGGTTAAAGTGACTTGTCCATGGTCACAGATCCAGTTAGGAAGTAACAGAGGTTGTACCAGCCACAACACACTGACTGCCTTTCTGAAAAAGAACAAAGAGAATACTGTTTGGAGATCTATCCTCTTTTTCTCCTGTCCCATGACTATTATATAGCTTCACTCATTGTCACAATCCTGAAGAATTTAAAATTTGAAAGACTACCTGAGTAAGCCTATAGGCTCTATAAATTGGTTCTCCATAGCTATTCTGCCTCCACCGAGGAAGACAAGGGGATTGGAGGAAGGGTGCATTAAGTTGGATTCCGAGGGTCATTTTGGCAGCACCACAAGGGTTTCCCTCTTATGAAACCTCCTGGGAAAGCTCAAAGGCTAGTGGAAATGAAATGTCCCAGTTTGAAGAGGGCCATTTGCTTCTAATGGTCAAGGCAAACATAACCCTTTAATTGCTTCCTGCTTAAATAAAGGTCACATGGCTTGCCTGGTGGGCATTTTTTTTTTAACCTTTGTTCCATCTGCTTAATCACACACCTTTTATGGCAGAGAGAGAAAAAATATTGTATGGTACTTAATACCTCTTTCCCCCTTCCTTTTGAGAAAAGCTTTCTAATAGCCATAGCAGGGGAGGAAATGCTTTCTATAGCTAAGTCACCAAGTAATGGGGCCAGATGGGATCATTCTGATTGGGATTCCTTTAAAACCTCTGCAATCCATTTATATATATATTCAATTATTCTGAATGCAAACACTGTACCAATGACCTGAAGTTGTTACCTTATTGGCAGGTGCCACAATACCCCCATCTATATTCATTTAGCGACTATTCTGGTCACCTGCTTGGAGACCTTTAGAGTTGCTACTTACATACACACCCACAAAAAAAAAATTGTGAGATTTGTAACAGATGCAAAGGGCAGGAAGAAATGATCCCATAATGGATTCATCCCTATCACCACATCCTTCACTGGTGACCCTCTGACCTCTTTCAAGGAACACCTGTAGCTATTAGTCAAGGCATTCCGCAGGCAAAGGGAATAGTCTCAAGTTCAAAGCTAGCCCTCTATTTTTATTCCCTTTACATAAAGCTGCTTTACTTCTTGGCCCTATTCACTGCATGAATGTTAGAATAATTACCCACTAAGCCAAAATCTAAATATAAAATATGGGAGCAAAACAATGGGCCTATATTAAGTGTGGGCACTCTTCTACAATCTACAAATGGCATAAGAGTTTGAAAGAGCAAAGTGTTCAAACAGATAGATGATTTTCTGCTTTCCCCACTTGCATTCTACCTTATTGTGAGGTGTAGAAAGGTCATGAGGTAGAACAGAAAGAGTTCTAAATTTGAATACAGAGAAACCAACTTTTTTTTTATTCCACAAATTAATCCATTTATTGTTGGACTATGGGCTACAGATAATAGATAAGAATATTTTACTGGTCTTTCAATTCCTTCAGTCTTCTGATGGCAGATTTGACTGTGACTGCAGAGGTGGCATTGTATGTCCACGCACCACCAGCTACTGTTTTCATACAAGATCCACAATGCCAGATACCCACAGCCCTTCTCTTCATTTTGGTCTTGCCACAGAAGGAGCAGGTATACTTGGCATGCTGGCTAATTTCAATTTTTTTCACCATTTTCCTGAGGGATGTACCATAACGTGTTCCATATTTACCAACAATCCCAACCTTCTTTGTACGTTTAGCCATGTCGCCAGTTGCAGGGCCATGGCTTAGAGAGGCAGAAACCAACTTTTGATCCCAGAATTATTTCCTACTACCAAGTGACTTTTTCTCTCACTCTATTTCCACTCTTGTAAACTAGGGGGTTTATACTCTATAGTTTCTTAAGGTCCTTGAAGCTATAACTCCTATGAGCTTGTTTGTACTTCTAAAATAACTTTTCCTATGGCATAGGCATCTTGTCAGTTTAAGAAAATGGATATGTAGAATGCAGCTGGACAACTCAGATGAAAATTTTTGCCCAGAATGTCCTTGCTATCCTAATTGTAGCTAAATCCACTGATTATACTTCTCAGTTTCTCTGAAAAGTCTTAAGTTTCAAAAGATATTACATATTTGAGGTGGAAAGTTTATCTTTCTGAATTTTTGTGGTTCATTCCACTTCAACCAACAGAGTGACTAAACCCAGGGACATGTGATAATTGGGGCAGCAAAAGAGAGGTAGTGATGAACCTCACATCTGATTGTGAAAGGTTTAACACATACACCTGGGCAAGAAGTGAGACTCAGCTCTGCCTCACCTATCTCTCACTACCCATCCCTGACTGAGAAAGAGCAGTGATAAAGGAATGGAGAGCAAGAACTATGAGAAATGGTTACTGGAACTATGATGTTGGATCTAAAGGAAGAAAAGATTGAAGAATGATTCAATAATCACCTTCAAGTAGAGAAGGGTTCTCACACACAGGATAGTGGCCAGCTGTTGTGTCTCTACTAAAGTACAAGAGGAAATGGGTTCAAACTACATCATAAGGGATTTAGGATGTTAGAAAGAATTTCCTGATTTTGAGAAATGTTAAACATTAGAATGAGTTACTCTTGGGGGTCTGTGGAATCTCCTTCTCTTGAGATTTTAAAGAACAGAATAGTTTCTTAGCTGTCTTGAATAATTTAAGTCAACCAGAAGACCTTTCAATCCACTGATTTCAATGTTATGACTAGTTACAAAATAGTTTTAAAATACAAAAGAAAGTGGTGGCTAGGTGGCGTAGTGGATAAAGCAGCAGCCCTGGAGTCAGAAGTACCTGGGTTCAAATCTGGTCTCAGACACTTAATAATTACCTAGCTGTGTGGCCTTGGGCAAGCCACTTAACCCCAGTTGCCTTACAAAAAAAAAACACCTAAAAAAATACAAAAGAAATTGAAACTAGATTTATTTCTCTTTATCTCATCCTGTCAATTTCATTATTCAGATTATAGTAGAAGACCTCAAGCTCCTTGAGGGCAGGAATTATTTCATTTTTGCTCTTGTATTCCAAATCTCTAGGAGAGGTCCTGCCACATAAGAGATATTCTATTAATATCTGTTGATTCATTTATCCATTCATTTAATATCCATTTATGCAAAGGGGAATATAAAAGCCTCAAGGTTGTAAGAAGTTTAGTCTGGTAGGGGATTGAGATAGAGTTGAAAGAAATAAGTGCCTTAAGAGAGCTCAAGAAGGAGTGATCTCTTCCAGCTGAGGTCTCAGGGAAGGATTCATGGAGAAATCTATGAAGTTTCCAATTTTAGGATCCTCATTCAAGGGCTACTTGAGTGTCACTGCATCTATGTATGGTCTTTCTAAACAAATCATCCTCACTCATTGGGGGAAATGATAAGAACACTAAGATCAATAACATGCCAAAAATAGATAAAACCAAGTATATCAAAATATATAAAAAGTCAATCACTATGTGCAAATGCACAACTCAAAAAAAGAAGAAACAATAACCTGGTTTTAGAATGAATGGTGTGAAACTTCTCTTCAATTTCATGTCAAATGTAGCTAAGATAAAATTATAGTTCTCATCACTTGGCCCAGAGACAATATGAAGCAGTGGATTTGGAGTCAGTCTTTCTGGTTCAGATGTTGGTTCATCCATGCCTTTCAAACATACTAATTGTGTGACTATGGCTAAATCTGTTAATTTCCCAGTGGCCAAGACAACTCTAAGATTACAAGTTAAGGGGAAGTTGCTAATTAGCATCTGTATGAATGGAAGGAATTTTCACACTGGGAGTTATACAGGATGATGACACTAGAGGCCTGATTTGAAAACAATAATTACTTGGGCACTCTGTCACAAATCTAAGCCAACTCTAAGCAAAGTAATTGTCTTTCTCTGAGCCACAGACATTTGAGAACTAAGAAGTTATAGTAGGGTCATGAGAACCAATTCTTTGTAAAGAAAACAGAGGTACACTTTGAGTTAGTACTCTCCACCCCAACCCACCATTGGATTGGCCTGAAACAGGTGTCTTCATCTCTTGTGATTAAATATAAATCTACATTGAGCAGGACCTTTCAGATCCAAAGTACAAATTCTTCAAAGTGGACTTCTTTTACTTAAGGGTCACTTTTAGTAGAAGACCAAAGGAAGTTCCCTTGACTTACAACAGCTTAGTGCTGGAAAATATTTACTTGAGCCCTTTGGTTCATATTCCATTGTGCCAGACAAAAGGACCTCCTCCACAAAGAGTCCACAAATCCATATTTTCACTGAACTTTTGTTGTTTTTATTTTCCTTAATTGTATAATTATTTTCATATGGCCCCTCACAGCTCTAAAATTATGAACCCCCATGGGCACACTTGAAATTTCCATGTTAAAACAAAACAAAAAGGTTATTCTACAAAAGGTTTCAAATTGACATTAGCTATTAAGATAGTGATGCTGAAGTGAAGGCAGGAATTCCCAGAGATTCATTTCCCCCCAAACTCCAAAAGTCATCAAATTATGACTCTAGCCAAAATCTAGGAGGGTTAGAACCCACAGAAAGACTGAGTGATACAATTTTTTAGTCCAAGACAACTTAGAAGATCTCTAAGACAGGTTTGTTCCACTGGAACCAGGGATTGGAAAAAGCTGGGTGCCTGGGTCCATGGCAGAGAGGGCAGTTTAATCATTGGGAATAGCTAGAAGGGGTGGTGAGAGAACTCTTCCTCACCAAAGTGAGTGCAGATTAGAGCTCAGGCCTCAGAGCAGTCCTGCAGTGAGAACCTGTAGCAGGAGTTGGCAGAACCACCCAGCATGTCCAGAGCTCTCAGCCCATAGATGGAAAAGGGGTCAGGGGAAACTGCAGAAGTCTCTCTGTGGGGTGGCTAGGTGGCATAGTAGATAAAGCACCGGCCCTGGAGTCAGGAGTACCTGGGTTCAAATCCAGTCTCAGACATTTAATAATTACCTAGATATGTGGCCTTGGGCAAGCAACTTAACCCTGTTTGCTTTGAAAAAACCTAAAAAAAAGTCTCTCTGCTCTCCCTGGGGCAGGACTCAGCTGTTGCCCATACTCAGATCCAAGCAGTGAGCTTCCTCACAGTTGCAGGGGCAGAGGGGAGGGCCTGAACACAGGCAAGAGAGCAGTCAGAGCCTCTCATAAGATCTTGGAGGAATTAAGATCCCTGTGGGTTATCCCAAACCCCCTCCCCCCCTTCCCAAAGCCTTGGAAGTGTGGAAAATCAGCCATAGTCCCAGGAAATGAGCAAACAACAGAAAAAGAAGAATAGGACCATAGAAAATTACTTTGGCTCCATGAAAGACCAAAATATACAATCAGATGATGACAAAATTGAAGCTTCTGTATCCAAAGTATCTAAGATAAATAGAAAATGGACTCAAGCTATGGATGAGCTCAAAAAAGACTTTGAAAAGCAATTAAGGGAGGTAAAGGAAAAATTGGGAGGAGAAATGAGAGTGATTCAGATAAATCATGAAAACCAAGTCAGCAACTTTGGTGAAAGAAATACAAAAAAATACTGAAGAAAATAATATGTTAAAAACCAGTTTAGGCTAAATGGAAAAAAGCAACACAAAAGGCAAATGAGAAGAATGCCTTAAAAAAGCAGAATTGGTCAGGTGGAAAAGGAGATAAAAAAGTTCTCTGAAGAAAATAACTCCTTCAAATGCAGAATGGAACTAAAGGAAGCTGATGACTTTGCAAGAACTCAGGAAGAAATAAGACTATCAAGAAAAAACCTCAAAATTAAAAGAAATTTGAAATATCTCTTTGGAAAAACAACTGACCTTGAAAACAGATCCAGAAGAGATAATTTAAAAATTATTGGGCTACCTGAAAGTCATGACCAGGAAACGAGCCTAGACTTCATTTTTCAAGAAACAATACAGCAAAATTGCCCTGAGATCCTAGAAGCAGAGGGAAAAATAGAAATTGAGGCAATCTGCTGATCCCCTCCTGAAAGAGATCCCAAAAGAAAAACTTCCAGGAATATTATTGCCAAACTCCAAAACACCCAAGTTAAAGAGAAAATACTAGTAGCTACCACAAACAAGCAATTCAACTATCATGTCTCTATAGTCAGGATTATACAGGATCTGGCAGCATCTACATTAAGGGATCGTAGGGCTTGGAATATGATATTCTAGAAGGCAAAAGATCTTGATTTACAACCAAGAATCAGCAAACTGAACATCTTTCAGGGGAAAAGATGGACTTTCAATGAAACAGGGGACTTTCAAACTTTCCTACTGAAACAACCAGAGCTGAACAGAAAGTTTGATCTCCAAGTACAGGACTTTCAAGTACAGGACTCAGCTGAACCATAGAGAGGGTAGATGAGAATGACTAATTATGAGGAACTTAATGATATTGAACTGTTTGTATTCCTGCATAGGAAGAAGATACTGATAACTCATATGAGCTTCCTCATTCATAAGAGCAGTTAAGAAGGAGCATGTATAGACAAGGCACTGTATATAATAGTATAATATAGTAAAAAAGATGAAGTCAATGGATGATAAAGGAAAGTACTGGGAGGAAGAGAAAGGAGAGGAAGAAGGAGCTAAGATATTTCACATAAGAGTCAAGAAAATACTTTGACAATGGAGTGGAACGGGGGGAAGGCAAGGGGGGATGAGTGAGCCTTCATTCTCATCAGAAATGGCTCAGAGAGGTAATAACATACATGCTTAATAGGGTATAGAAATCTATCTTACCCTAGAGAAAAATGAGAGGAAAGGGATGGGATAAGGGGGAATGGGGGTGGGGAAGGGGGGAGTAGGTGGTAGAGGAGAGGGAAGATCATGAATGAGGGTACTAGGATACAAAACACTTCTGGACAGGGACAGGATGAAAGGAGAGAGAGAATGGAATAGATGAGAGTGGGGAGAAATAGAGTGGAGGGAAATACAGCTAGTGAGAGCAACTGTGGGTGAAATATTGAAGCAATTTCCCTGGTGGCTATGATGGGGAGGCAACTCATCCCAGAGACAGAGTCATTGGAATCTGAACACAGACTGAGGTGCGCTTTTTTTTCTCTCTCACTATTCTTGATGTTTCTTTCTCATCCGGGGGTGGGGGTGGGGTCTTATGTTTACTCTCACAACAAGATTATTATAATAATATAAAATAAATAAATGAAATTTTTAAAAATTAAAAAAAGAGATGGTGTGGGTCATTTGCCTTCAAATAGGATGGAAATTATAAATTCTAAGTGCACATATGAGGCCAAAGGTCTAATATAAAGTCTATTACTAATAAATCCTCTGTGTACTGGACAAACATTCTTCATTCTTTGTTTAGTAATTGTGTCCATTATACTAAGAAACATTGTTCTTAATCTGTTACTACTCATTTCGAAGTCTAGCTTTACCCAAGGTCTTTGTTCCAAATGGTCAATGCCATTTGGAATACAGGCAAACCAGTCTACTCTGTAGTTTTCTGGTTGCTAACAGTCACCTAGTATCTCAAAGTGTCTGTGGAATACATCAGGAAAGAAAAGTACAGGAAGGTACAGTATCGAACCCAAACAAATCTCCTACTTTTGACAAAACAGGGAATCCAAGTCCCCCTGGCCAGGATTCAGCCTCTGAATTATGTACATTAAAAATGTTCTCCCAAGCCAGGTTTAAATCTGGTTTAATTCTGAGTTCCCTCTTCCTTTCTTGATCATTCTTTAAAAGTTGCTGTTAAACAATCAGAAAATTGAATGCTACAAAATTATATAGAATAAATATGACTCCAAAGAAAAGATATGAGAAGGCAATTCCACCTCACCCTTTTGTAGAAGGGGGAAGTCCACAAGAGTTGTACATTGCATATATTTTCCTACTTTTTCAATTTATTGATTAATTATGCTGAATTTTGAATTTCCTTTTTGTATCTATGATGAACTGTCTTTTTTCTCTGAAACTGCCCATTTCATTATTTTTTTTTTTATTTAGCTTGGGAGGTCAGTTTCTTTTTTTCTTTTTATGCTATTCATGCATAATCTTGTTAAATGTATTTCCAAATTAGGTATGTTTTGAAAGAAGAATCAGTACAGAAAGGGACCACCAGAAAGAAAGCAAAGTATTAAAATTGAGTGAAAATTGTTTTAAAAAGTGAAAAAAGTAGAAACAGAAAATCTTCATTCAGACTCCATCATTCTTTCTCTGGTTGTGGATAGTATTTTCCATCACAATAACTGATAATCTGATACTGATAATCACTGATAATGTATTTGCTACTGTATAGTGTGTTCTCTCAATTCTGCTCACTTCCCTCAGTGTCAGTTCACATAAGTCTTATTTTTTTTTTTGCAAGGCAATGGGGGTTAGTGACTTGCCCAACGTTACACCTCTAGGTAATTATTAAGTGTCTGAGGTCGAATTTGAACTCAGGTCCTCCTGACTCTAGGGCTGGTGCTCTATCCACTGCACCATCTAGCTGACCCCAGTTCATATAAGTCTTTTCAAGTTTTTCTGAAATTTGCCTGCTCATCATTTCTTATAAAACAATAGTATTAATATTCCACATTAATATTAATATTCCACATTAATATTCCACAACTTGTTCATTTTCCCAATTTGGGAGCATCCCCTCAATTTCCAATTCATTGCCACAACAAATAGAAGTACTACAAATATTTTTATACATGTGGGTACTTTTCCTCATTTCAATGATCTCTTTGGAATATAGATCTACTAGTGGTTGCTAGATCAAAGGTATGCTCAGTTTTATAGCCCTCTGGCCATAGCTTTATTACACTGATCTCCAGAATGATTGGATCAGTTCACAAATTCACTCACAGTGCATTGGTGTCCCAGTTTTTCCACATCTCCTCCAACATTTATTATTTTTCTTTTCTGTTATATTAGCCAATCTGATAAATGTCATATGTTGTCTCAGAGTTGGGGTTTGGGTTTTTTTTTGTTGTTTCTTAGTTTTTTTGCAAGGCAATGGGGTTAAGTGGCTTGCCCAAGACCACACAGCTAGGTAATTATTAAGTGTCTGAGGCTGGATTTGAACTCAGGTCCTCCTGACTCCAGGGCTAGTGCTCTATCCACTGTGCCACCTAGCCGCCCCCCAGAGTTGTTTTAATTTGAATGAAATATCTTTTTTAAAAAATATGAGATGGATCTCTGGGAGGAAAAGAATAAGAAATATTTAGAGAAACTATAGAGAAACTATTGATGTAAAAAATGACATCAATAAAAACTCATTAAAAAAAGAAGCTATTAGGATAACTTGCAATCTTCTGCCCATTTCAACTTTACTTTAAAATTTGAAACTTACAATGCAGGTAGAATCATAAAATCACAAAAATTCCTTCACAACACACTCAGCAAGTGACCTCTAGTTCCTGATGAGTAGCTGACTAACTGGGATGAAATGAATTCTTTCTTTTCCCTTGAACCACCCCCTTCAACTTTCAGTTAGTACTAATTAGAGTCAAGTTTCTCTTTGCAGTTTCTATCCAGTACTTCTCTGAGTCCAAACAGAACAAATTGATGACCTTTCAAAAAAATTTTTTTTGAGTCAGGAGAAACCAGGCTGATTTGTTTCAATTCATTTTGATAAATATTAAGTTCACATTACATTGAAGATACTGTGCTGGGCCCCAAACAAAAAAGAGAAACAAAAGAGAAAGAGTGCTGACCCTCAAAAAGCTTATATTTCCTATTATTATTTATTTGGGATTGGGAGAGCAAGCAGGTTGGGGTTGGTTTTTGATGTGGGGAGGAGACTTTAAGAATCAAATCAGGATTAGAAGAACTCTGAAATCCCAAAGTAAGCTGTTCTTGCAGCACCTCTGGCCCACAGACAAGAAGGATGTTTAGGGAATATTCCTTTGAAAGCAGCCTGTATTTGGATTACTTCCTAATTATTTGACAGGCCCAAGGGCTTCCAACTAGCATCTCAAACTCCTGGGCAAACATCTGAGTTCTAAACCACTTGGCCCCATGCAGGCTACATTTGGACCAGGTTAGCCAGGCCATCATGTTGTTTCAACTATTCCCATATGATTCCCCAGGAGAACAGGCATGAACCACAAAGTTTAGGAAAAGTTGTTCAAAACCCCCAGTTTTGGTTTTGATTTTAATGAAAACTCTACAAGTTATAACAGGCGGGGAGCATTCACTTGTCTAACAGGATGTCAGAAGGGACCACAGGGAATCCTTGGAGGTTGGGCCTTTTCTCCTCCTCTTTCACAATGAAATCTCTTTAATTTAGTGAGTGGCTGACTAATTGGGAAAGTGTTGATTAAGAAGATACATCAGTACTTCAGAGTCCTTCCCCATGGGCCTGGAATAAACAAAGAATTTAAGCTACACTTCTGCCTTTGCCTGTATTCTCCTAACCTTTGCTTTTCCTGCAGGATTTTTCTCCTAAAACTCTTGCCCACTCCTTTCCATTTCTCTCTATTAGCTGAGAAACTTCCTGATGTTGTTGGGAACACTAAACACTAACAAATGAGGGAGAGAGAGAAAGAGAGTGAGAGAGAGAGAGAGAGAGAGAGAGAGAGAGAGAGAGAGAGAGAGAGAGAGAGAGAGACTGACAAAGAACCAGAATCAGAGAGACAAAAATACAGAGAGATAGAGACAGAGAGATATAAACAGTGACAAGAGAGATGGTGAGAAAGACAAAGAGAAACAGCAGAAAGACTAAGATACAGAAAAAGACAGGGACAAGAGGTGTTTAGAGAGACTGAGACAAAGAGATATAGAGTGACAGAGACAGAGAGAAAGACAGAGAGACAGAGAGACAGAGGAAGAAGGAAGAGTACAAGAAGAAGAAGAAGAAGAAGAGAGAGACAGAGAGAGAGAGACAGAGTGACAGAGACAGAGAGAGACAGAGGAGAGAGAGAAGGAGAGAGAGAAGAAGTTAGAAGTTAGAGAAAACAATTCTTCACTAATAGGTGGGATAAATGGGTAACCTTTACTCCTTTAATCACCAACTCACTTGCTATCTTACTCATCACAAAATAGCAACACTCAAGTAAGGAAAAGACTTCTCTTTTAAACCTACATCTATATGGGCAAGAACATGTGATAGGGAGAGTCCTGAGGTAAGTATACCTCTTTAGGAAAGAACTGAATCCCAGAGTGCACCCTGCCAAAGATTTTCATTCCTGTCTTGGAATGTTTTTCCTTTTTTTTCCCTGGGTCTGATTCCTGACAGTGTTCTTCCTATCTTCCTCTGATCCCTTGGCAATTTCTTAGGTAAGGGAGGGAGAAGGGAATTTGAACAAAAACAAATGCTGCTTCAGAGGGAAATCCACATTCCAGATGAATTTCTGTTGTTTGTTTTTTTCCAAATTGCCCCCAACCCAGCCCCTTCCACACACACCATTTTTTTCCACCCAAGATGCAGTAAGGTCTTCTTCTATATTGCATATTGTTGGTAGAACTTGGCCTAATAATGCTATTAACTGAGTCAAATTCAAAGACAAGAACCAAATGATGATTTCTTGAGTTCCTACCTCTCCTTAGTTTTTAATTTCAAGTTTATACCTGGAGACAAGCCTATGAGTTTATTTTCCCAGGCTTTTAGATGCCATAGTGGGTTGATGGAAGGAAATTACATTGATGAAGCTGTTAGACAGTGATTAATATGAGCCATAACTCACTGGTATATAACAGTTTCAGCCTTCTCTTCTTCCCAAAGTGATGTCCAATTACTTACTATTGATCAGCTATTGCACTGCACCAAATGGAGTGGCAGCATCAATTCATTTCATCAGATTGAGTTTCAGCCAATAACAATTGATACTTGGCACAGGTTTCCCTGAGATGTTTCTTTCCCACTAGGGAGTTGATTAGCAGGTTGGAGGTTTGTAGGTTTGTGAAGAGGATGCCCTTCCTATTTTCCAGATGTATAAATTTTACTTCTGAGTTTGTTCTCATGCCTGATGAATAGGAAAAGAAAGAAAGAAAGAAAGAAAGAAAGAAAGAAAGAAAGAAAGAAAGAAAGAAAGAAAGAAAGAAAGAAAGAAAGAAAGAAAGGAAGGAAGGAAGGAAGGAAGGAAGGAAGGAAGGAAGGAAGGAAGGAAGAAAATGAATGGAAAAAGAAAGAGAAAGGAAAGAAAAGAAGGTAAAAAGAAGAAAGAAAGGAAGGGGTGGGAAGGGTAAGGAAGGCAAGGAATTATAAGGGAAGGATTACTACTTCCTCAGCTAAATTATTATTTACAATCAACTCTTTCCCCCTGCCTCTCAACCTGTTGACATTCAATATTGCTCTGCCCTTATTCTTTATTGATAATCATGTGAAAAAGGGCTAACAACTATATGAAAGATATATAAATCTTCTTTGGTATGCAAGTAATGGCCCTGTGCTAGGTCAAACCCAATTCACCATCAAAACCTTTTACTTATTTTGACTTCTTGCAAAACTGACTCACAGCAAGCCCAGTGACACTCCAAACATGTCGGCTGGCAGGCAAATGGTGCCTTGGAGCATCTCTACTCTCTCCCTCTACCACTGGGAACATGACTTGTTGGTTCCTTCCCTTCCCTTCAGCTGTTGGTGTGATAGAAGCAGATGACAAGCTATTTGTTGGTTTTGTTTTGTTTTTTAAATCCCTCTCCTTTCCCTCCTGCTTCATTTTCCTGTTCCTGCTGTGACTGGAGTGTTTGGTTCCATGCTCACTTTTTAAAATCCCAAGTAGTTCGGTCCAGAGCCATTAACCTCACTTGCTAATGTCGTCAATCATGTACTTGGCGTGTGGTACACTGCTAGACAAATCTAACAACATCTGCCACCCAGTCTACAACTTCCTTTTGATGCCTCACACTTTATTTTCACTTTCATCTCTGCTTGGGAGAAAGATTTATTTCAGATCCTTTTCAGATGCCAGCATGCTGGTGACTGTGCCCCACTTCTACCTATGTACAAGGCACTCTAGCTTAGAAAAGTTCAGGGTGGCAACAAGTTTTTGGAAGGAAGATCTGTTGCCAACCATCCATGATTGGACTGAGGCACTCTCTACCAGAAAACCTCTTTGTCTTCAAGTAGAACCACACCTGAAAAACCACCCTTACACAAGTGGAACAGAACAGCTGGCTAATTTGAGAAATCTCTGGGAAATGACTCTGGGAAGGGAGGAGGAGATTACACATTTTCTTCATTTCCTTTCCAACGCTAGTTTTCATGAAGAATCTGGTGCCAGCTAAATGTGTTCTTTGTTTCTCTGAACCATCTCCTCCTCTACTTCCAAAAGGTTTCAGTTTGTATCACTTTCATTCCTGCTACTTGCCCGACATCACCCTGTCTTCCAAACACCAGAGGCAATACCTTCATTTCCATTCGGTTTACTCTGATTTACTCTTTCAGAAGAATCCTTAGAATCAATGACTGTGACTTCTCTCAGTGATGTTAATGATTGTTGGTCCATTTCAGGAAGGAGCAGATGTTTTCCCTGACCAAGGATCATGCCACCATTAGGGTGGAGACTCTTAGGAGAGAAATTCAATATCCTGATCTATTCACTTACCAAGGTTGGGTTTATTTTAAGTGACTACCTGAAAACTTAAGCTTGTCATCTTGTGGCAGAATGTAGGAATCTTAAATTTAAAAAAAAAACCCTTCCCCCCAAACCACTTATATCATCATGAAAATGTGCTTAGGAATGAAGAATGTGTTTCATTGTTTCCCTCAAAGTATCTATGTCTATTTAAAATGATTGAAGAAACTGAGCACTTGTGCCTCACATACTTTTAAAATATATATTCAGGAATTTTATTTTGATTTGTTAAACCTAACAGTTATCTTTCTGAATCATAGGATATTTATTTGTATGACAGACACATATGTATATATACATTCATATAGACATTTATAAAGACATATACATGCATATAGGGTGATATATTTGTCTGTCTGCATATCCCACTCATCTTCATTGCAAAAGCCTTTTTTTTTTAATACTGTCTTCAAGGGAAGAAATGGTATTTTAAGATCCTATTCAAATGAACTCTAAAATTGTAGGTCTTCTGGTGAAAGAAAAATCAGGATCCTAACCGATTTAGGCAACACTCCATCCATTGCAAAGAGCATCACAATTCTAAAGGGCTCTCAAATATTTAATAAAAAATGCAGTAATAGGCTTAAGTGAAGGAGGCAGTGGGATAGCATCATATGATGCCTGTGATAAGAGAGGCCTGTAATTGAGCTAGTGTGAAAGAGCAGGGTCTGCCCTCAAATATAGTGATATTACATTTTTTCCACTTGGATGCCCTCCCCAAGCACACTAATCCATGGATCTGAAGGGGGATAATCCACTGACATCCAATTTTCTAAGAGAACTCTTTTTCCCCCTTTCTGAATGAGGCAATTTGTTCACAGAGTAGTCCAAGTGTTAACTCTTTCTCAGCTAAATGGAGCTCACAAAAGGAAGATTAATACTGGCATCAAAGATTAGGGTCAGTAATATAGAAAGCCTGATCAGATGTCTTCTTGATTTCTAACTGTATCCTCCTGCCCAGGAAAATAGCAAGAGAAAAAATCCACTTTCCTTCTAATATAAGAGCAATAAGAACAAAAAAGTTTAACATTAGCACACAAAATCTAATACCTTAGCAGTGTGGACCAGGAAGGGGTCCCATCATTCCCCTTCAATAACCCAAAGTTTGAGCTAATTAAAGTACGGAGATGTCAGGATAACAAAAGTCCAAAGACTAGCTCTAAATCCAGCACTCTCCATTTGGTTTCTGGGAAAGCTAAGCCCAAAATTCCTTATGAAATTCTATTATGGCAATTCAGATAAAGATCACAGTGGTTCAGAAATCAAAGTACTCACTGTCAAATGAGTATAAGGGTACAATGATGAATGTTGATTATGCCTTGCCACCAAAAGGATTCTCTACACAGTGGGGAAACTTATTGGTAATTTTAGGAAAACCACCTCTGATCTCTAATGTAGGGTTTTTTTTTATCTTGTTTGTACCATGAATGTCTTTGCCAACTTGATGAAACCTTGGAGCCTTTTTCAAAATGATGTTTTAAAATGCATAAAATAAAATCCATAGAATTGCAAACAAAATTAATTAGGTTAAAATTCAGTTATTAAAAACATTGAAAATAAATGAGCAAATAAATTGACAGATCCCTAGCACTTAGCATAATGCCTGAAATAAAGCAAGCACTTAATAAATATTTGTTGCCTTGACTTGATGCAGGAAATTTTTCTGGGCAATACTAACCAAGCTAAATGGGCATGTGATTGTGGTTGCTTGTCCATTTTCAAAGAGGAACAATGATATCCAGGGGTGATGTTTGACTTGTGCTGACATGTGATAGATTAAAACTACAAGGTCTCTGGATACCCTTCCAAGAGGTTAGTCTGACAACATTTGGACAAATCAACCAGAAGCTCAGAATTCAGAAGAAACAAATTGAGAGGATATGAGAGTTGGAAGTCTAAAATAGGAGTTATAAACCTGGAATCCAACAACTTAAAAAATTGATAACTATTTCAATATTATTGATTTCTTATCTGGCAGATTATTGGAGATTCAGTTCACTAATACAGAAAAACCTGTTAGATACCTTCCTAATTTCCAGCTACATTCTCTACTAGGAAAACAGCAAGAGAAAATAACTTCTCAGAGTTGCCTGTCCTCTTCCTGAAATTCAGTTGAAATAAATCTCCATCCATTTTTCTCATCAGTGAGAGGATAAATTAGTTGATCATTATAGTTTTATCAAATGAGGTTCTTCCTGGGGACAGAAGGACTTTGGAAATTCTAGCTCTAGACTAAAAAAAAAAAAATCAAGGAAAATGTAGTTTATTTTATTCATTAAAAAAGTTATTCTGGGGTTCCATGGCTCCACCAGATTGCCAAAGGGGTCTGTGAAACCACAACAAAAATGGTTAGAAAACTCTAGCTAGGGGATCAAGCAAGGATATCTCAGTGAAGCAAAGCTGTTTTCTAGAGTTATTGGAACTGGACCCATTAGGCATCTTCATACAGCTCTCCCAAGCAGGGGTATGATGACTAAGCACTTTAGGTGACTGCCAGAATATTTAGTGGTTCCTGCTACCAAATCACTTTCTGAATCAATCTGTGGCCTTGGCTGCTTAGGCGAGCAGTCCCTATGATTTATTCACCAGAAGAGTCATCTCTTTCTCTCGGAAGTTGAAAAGGTGCCTCTTAGAACAGAAAACAGGAAGTACGGCTCCCCACACCCCTCACCTGGCCTGGGGTCCCAGAAGAAATAGATGAACTCTAACACACCAACAATGCACTCCAATCCCCATTATGTCAACAGATATGAACGTCACTCAGATCCTTCTGTAGCATGAAAATAGGACTGAAACTTTTCACATGAGGAGAGGAAATGAGTCATTTAAGGAAGTCCTTCCCATCACCTAATTATCCTTCCCCCCCCTCCAAATCTTTTTTTTTGGGGGGGGGGTTGTACTTTCACTAAAAATACAGAAGTAGTCTAAAAGTAAGCTTTGTCAGCTTCTCCCTGCATCAGGAAATCCTGAGTAAAATTCATGACAATCCAACTGATACCATATCAAAAATGGCTCTCATTAAAAGAACTTCCCAGAGTTGCCTGTCCTTTTCCTGAAACTCAGGTTGAAGTAAAGCTTTATCCATTCTTCTCTCTAATGAATGGACATATAAGCTGATCCATAAGTTTTAGCAAATGAGTCTGTCCTTAGGGACAGAGCACCTTTGGGAGCTCTAACTCAAACTTGTATGCAAGCTAATTTTATTTCCTGTCTAGTTGACTTCCTCCAGTTGAATTACCAGGACACTGTCATTTTCCCAAAGAGGAAGAGTGTGCAGGAGAGCATGACCTTCCATTTGACCTGTAGGATTGAGCCCAAATTTGTTGAGAAGCATCCGACATCCTCTCTTGTCCTTAAAATCTGAGCTCTGAGGTGTTTGTTGTTTTTGTTGTTTGTTTTGTTTTGTTTTGAGGTGGCAACTGCATCTCCTTCACTTGAAGTCCCAGTTTTGTTTTTTGTCTTGGTAAAGGTTCATAAAATCCACTGAAGACCAAAGAGTCTCCTTAAGGTCAAAGCCATCCTACATGCATCATCAGAAAATCACCTAACCCCAAGCCCTGGCAGGGAAGAAGGGTGGGGAATGCAAGGATAATTCTTAGCCCTGACCCATGCTCCTGAGTCACTGTTAGATGATAGAAGCCTTGACCTTTTCAATGCAGCAGAGATACTCTAAACAGTATAATGAGGAGTCCGAAGTGCTTGTAATTGAACCAGAAAATCAACACCATTGTAGGTGAAGAACATTGGAAATTCTATAACTCCTTTTACATCCTCAATTGCTTAGAGTTAGTGCTCTAACAACTAAACAGCATTTCTATTAATTCTTAAAGCAGTTAACTTTATTCCTTCTTGTCTCAGAGAGGTTAAGGATAGGGTTATTTCTAGGGAGGTGAATTCAAGACATAATGCTACCATTTATGCTATTATACAAATGGAATCTGCTCAAAATGGACACCAAGAGAAAGGGATAGGAACAGATATGGGGCAGGGTAGGACCTAACCCCAGCCTGATATTTCACTAATTATTCTTGCTAATTAGGTTCTTCCTTAAATTCTAAAATTTCTATGCTGCTAAAGGAGTACAGTGTCCTTTAAATTCAAATTACTCTTCAAATCTGGGATCCGGGGACCGAACTCCTTCATCTCACCCTAGGTAGAGCTCTGCAATGAAGTTATCATTGTCTTCCATAGATGGATGCTTTCTATTGCAAAGAATTCAGAATTTGTGATCTGGTCCTTTCTCAGTCCCATTCCTTCTCAGTCCTATCTCTGCCACACATTCAAAATCAAAGTAGCAGGCCAAAAGTTTAAGGTTAGATAATAGTTCTCCAAAACCATTCTGCATTTATGTTTACAGTGCAGCCTTGCTGTCTGAATAAAGTCTAATGCTTATTTCTCATTTTGAAAAACCACAAACTAGAAGATGTCTCCATCCATTTATGTGAAGGGAAAAAAAATAAAATTGATAGTCAATCTAGTAAAAACCCTAGCAGGGAAAAAAAAAACAGTTTGATGAGAAGAGCCAGAGGGGCTGGGTGGGAGTGGGGGATGGGGAGAAAGGACCGAAAAGGTTAGGGGTGGCGTTCCCTTTAGAATGCTTTTATCTCTCACTCTATTATGGCTTAGTTAGTAAAGTCTAATGCAGATGGGGAAACTGGAAGCAAGTGAGTTATTGTTCCCTTGGGAAAATCCAAAGAGAAAGGACTATTAGGAGAATCACCCTGGTGGAGCCAGATCTTAGTTAGACTGGACTACTCTTGTCTGGCATTCCAAAGGATGATTATGGACTCTCTATAGAGGGATAGAAAGTCCCCCCATCACCACCAAAAAAAAAATCAGTGAAGTGGGAATGAAAAGCAGTTGTGAGGAGGGTGTTATATAGCCCTGATGATCTAATCCCATTGAATTTAGTGTTTTTCCTTCAGTCTTAAATTTGGATTTACTGAAGATGGTGGCAAAGTGCCATTTCCAGACCAGTTGGCACACAATATTTAAGATCACAGTGGAGATGGTGTTGAAGGGAACCAAGGCTTTAACTATAGTAGAAACCATAATTCTCAACACGTGCAGAAATCAGACCCAGGCTAAATATGTTAGATTCCGTTTCATAAATTCTAGTATGCCGCCAACCTGGCAAAAATTATTATTATTACCTAACATTTCTAGTAAGCCAACTGAGCGCTCTGAGCTGCACAGAATGTCTGAGTAAGATTTCTGCCCTTTCCCAGTGGGTTCCCTGGATCAACAGTTATTAAATGGGGGGGGGGGGGGAGAGCTTGTTTTGTTTGTCTGGTTCCTTCTGGTGATGACTGGCTATTTCCTCTAGGGGGCAGTGTGCACACAGATTTGAGATAAAACAGAATTAAAGCAAGAACAAACAGGAGGTTGGGGGGATTGCATTTTTTTCTTTTTTTTTCCCACATAAGAAACAAGATACAATACATGAAGTTGTTGCTATTCTTGTTTATTGTTGTTACTATTGAACAAGTGAAAGAAAGGTGGTCCGGGAACAAATGAGATAGAGAAGACCAGATGAGATAGGCATGTATCCAAGGATTGGCATCATAGACATTGCAGGCATCACCAAGCCTGGCACAACAGGATCTTACTTTTATCTGCTTGTGGAATTTGAATGTTTTCCATATTTCTTGTTTCCTGAAATCTATACAGAATAATACTAATTATTATAATATTATATAACAATGATATTTTATTGTAATAATTATATTTTTTAAACTTTTCAAGGAATTGACTCAAGAACTGAATAGAGGAAAAGGATGACATGCCCACTAGTAACAATAATAATAGTAGTTTTAAAATAGTAATGTAATATTAACTTTGTACAACTCTGTTTATACAGCCCTCTGTATACACGAAATCATTTGATTCTCATAACAACCCCTCAAAGTAAGCAAATCAGATAGAAGAATTATTTAGGAGTTTGAGGAAACTGAGACTTGAAGTTAAGCAACTTGGCCTAAATTCTCCATACTAGTTAGCAGATTCAAGACCAGCCCTTGGGACATAAGATCATCATTTCAAAGCTAAGAGTCAGCTTTAGATAACACTTAGGTTTAGAGAAGCATGGCAGTTTATTTAAAAACATAGCAGGACATGGTGAGGAGGGAGGGGAGAGAAACCCAATCAACAATAAGACCGAATTTGGAGTCAGAAGGACCTAAGTTTGAATTCTACCTCCTCCCCAACCATTGTGACCCCCTAAAACATGACTTCACTTCAATAGGTCTGCTACTTCATCTGTAGAATGAATTACTAGATGACCTCTAAGGTCCTTTTAGTTCTAGATGTATAAACCAAGTGAATTTATGGGCAGCTAGGTGATAGAATGGATATAGTGCCTGCCCTAGAATCAGGAGGACCTGAGTTCAAATTCAACCTCAAATACCCAATAGCTGTATGATCTTGGATAAGTTACTAAGTCCCATTTGCCTCAGTTTCCTCATTGTTAAATGAGCTAGAGAAGAAAATGGCAATCTTTGGCAAGAAAGCCCAAGAAGGGTTCTCAAAGAACTGGACAGAACTGCAACAACAACACCAACACAACACAACAGCAACAACAACCAACAAAGCAAGTCAATTTGGATCCTCCACTGTCTTTCCTTAACACAGACTGGAGCCCAGTGGATAGAGCACCGGTCCTGGAGTCAGGAGTATCTGAGTTCAAGTCCAGCCTCAGACACTTAATAATCACCTAGCTGTGTAACCTTGGGCAAGTCACTTAACCCCATTGCCTTGCAAAAAAGCAATCAAACAAAAACCCCCCACTAGATTGATGCCTTCCTTCCCCCCACAAATTGCCTCTGGGTAAACCTTACTTGATTCTATAATATCAGAAAAAATAATCATAGAAAAATATACATCTCGGGGTGGCTAGGTGGTGCAGTGGATAAAGCACCGGCCCTGGAGTCAGGAGTACCTGGGTTCAAATCTGGTCTCAGACACTTAATAATTACCTAGCTGTGTGGCTTTGGGCAAGCTACTTAACCCCATTTGCCTTGCAAAAAAACCTAAAAAAAAAAAAGAAAAATATACATCTCATTGATTCCCACAGTACCCCCACTGCTGTCCCTCCCATTCCTCCATCTTCCTTCTGGTGTTCTTAAACCCCAAGTGCTAGATTAGGACCTTCAAGGAAAAGATTGTAATGCCATTGTTCTATCTTGCCATCCTTGATGGAATCTGGCCAGTCATCGATCCACAGGAGTCATCTCAGCAGTGCTCCTACTCTCAGTCTCTGATTCCAACTTGTATAATATTTCTGATAATAAGGGGACCTAAATGAAGCATCCTTTAAAAGGCCTTTACTGTTAATTTGGCATAGGGAAAAAAGCCAGCATATTAGACAAGGTTTTCCAGTCACACTGCCTGGGCTGTATAGACTCTTTGAATAGATGTATGTAATGAGATTACCCAAAATGGAATTCATTACCTGACTTAAGATTTATTGCTTTTTAACTAGAAATATTAGGCTACGCACTCTCCCAGCAGAATTGGTTAGGAGACTGTTCTCCATTTCTCTATTCCAGGCAGCATAAGGGACCCCAATGAAAAGTAACAATGAGGTGAAAGCAGAGGTTATTTAGTATTCTGAATGAAGTGGGCAGTGTTGTAGCTTCATTGAGGCTGGATTGTGAGGATGCCTGGCTCTGGTGGCTCAGCTCTATTTCTGCCAACCTCCCTGAAGAGCACAGAGGTGAGTCACCACCCACTCACATAATTGGCAAGGCCCAAAGGTGGAGAGGAGTTCTCAAGCATTGCTAATTAATGTTAGATGGAATAGCAATATAAATTCTCTACACATGCTAAAAAAGAGAGTCTTCCCACAGGGAACTTTTCATGAAGGGTTTCTGGGGGACATTTGTCCTATATGACTTGTCCATCATGGCCAAGACCTCCAGTTGTGATCATGGGTTGAGCTTTTTGGCACTTCCACAGTAACAGTGTGGCACCCAGTAGGCACTTAAATGTTTATTAATTGATTGATTGTTAAATCTACATTTTCAGGTCTACTGTGGATGGTATGGAACTAGACCTAGACAAGATAAATACAAATGCTATATCCTTGCCCTCTGTGGCATCAACAACTCTTGGCGCAGATGCAAAGAAGGATACATTAAGCTGATATGACCTGTACATTAGTTTGTACTATTGGGCACTTCATCCCCTTTGAGGAAGCAACATGGTACAGGGGATATCTCACCAGATTTAGCAAACCTATGTTCAAGTCCTAATTCTGTCACTTACTGCCCAATATTTCCTTGTCAGAGTCAATCAACACCTGGGACTCAGTTTCCTCATCCCCCTAAGATGAGGGTGCTTTACTATATGACTTGTAAGGTGCCTTTTAGCTCTAAATCTTTAAATCTATAACCTCAAAATTGAACTTTTTCTGTTTGCTACAATATCTAAACATCATAAGCAGGGTGAGAATCACAGATGATCATTGATTATGGATCATTTAATCCAACTCTGCCTTGCACAGATGAAAATACAGAGACCCAGAAAGATTGATTTGCTAAGGTAAATCATCCAGGACACTCCATATCCCTCTTGGCTTCCATTGTATAATAGCTGTCCCTCCTCCTTGGAATATATTCCCTCCTCCTCCTCTCCATCTCTTAGCATCTCTAAGTTTCTTCAAGCCTCAAAACAGGTGCTAGCAACTGGTCCTGCCAAAACTATTTTGGTTTTATGTATAATCTATTATATTGTGTTTATTTGTATAACACCTTGTATATTCCCATTAGGAGATAGATAGATAGATAGATAGATAGATAGATAGATAGATAGATAGATAGATAGATAGATGATAGATAGATATAGATATATATACGATCTGTGAGGACAGGGACTTTTCCCATTTTTTTTTTCTTGTTTTTCTTTTTAATTCTCCGTTCTAGTATAATACAATGAAATAAATGTTGCATTGAACTGAATTAAATTGACTTTTGCTCCAAGGGCAGCTACTGCTCTCCCTCTTTCCCCCACCAAAGGAAATGCATAATGTTAAAGTATTTTAATGGAGATAAAAGAAAAAATGAAGGTAAGAAGGAAGGTTGTACAAGCAAGGCAACTTTGGAAGTTACAGGTCAATTTTATTAAGTAGTGAAAATGAAAAACAAGGCATCATTTTTGTAGAGTTTTGAAGTCTCGTGTACAATCCTCTTTCTGTTCCATTTATATGGACAAATGCTCCTACATCCATAGATGTGTGTGTGCATATATGTATATGCATTTAAAAGCATACTAGGCACAGTTAAACACTATTAGAGTGAAGAAACCAAGTCATTGCCTCCCATTCTCTAATCTTCTGTGACCTCATAGTTTTAGATACATTATCCATTCTTACACCTTAGCACAGGACTAAGCATATATTAAATGCCCAATAAATACCTGTCCATTGATTATACATTTTTCCCAACTGTGAAAATCAAAGCAAATGGGTAACCCTTTTCAAGCTTCAAATGCTCCTAATCATGGATTTTGTCAGACTTCCAGGAAAGCATGTTTCATGATGGAGTCTATACAAGGCAGCATGATAGAGTCAAAGGCCTGTGACTCAAGTACCAGATAGCATACTTGCATCAATTTACCCATCTTTATAAACAAGGAACTTCTGAGGTCAGATCCAGCTCTAAATCTATGCATCTATTAACTCATATTTCTATCCCTTAGTCTCAATACCTAAGCATTGGAATTTTTACCTTTGCTTAGTCTAGCATAATATGTGCTTTTAGATATATTATGTAATGTGAACCTTGAAAAAGTCCTTTGGATCCAATATGTTCCTCATTTTACAGATGAAGGTTCAGAGGATTTATCCAAGGTCACATGGAACCCAGTCCTTCTGATTTGTAGAACTGAGGTTTCCCAGAGTTAGAAAGAACTTCAGAGGGTAACTGGTCCTAACTCCTAGTCATGCTATATAGTTTTTCTATAATATCTGCAGAATACTTAACTGCTGTCCAAGAACATTGTCTAAACCTAGATTCTCTTAGTTTCTAACATGGGATAAGGTTAGACCCATAGCCTGAAAAAAAAAAAGGCTAACCAGACTTTCTCTGAAAAAAAGAAGTACTTTATTCCAATACTCTGCTAGTTCTGGGGAAAGAACAAATCAAAAAAGGTAACAATCTAATTCAATAAACATTTGTTAAGCCCCTACTATGGGCCATCTCCATCCTGATTCATATTGGATCACTGAACTCAGATGATTCCAGAGGAGAAAATTAGATTAGTGACATTGCACAACCGTCCCCCCTCCCCCATTTAAATCTAATTCACTTGTATTTTATGGAATCACCTCTCAGATGTCATGGTCTTCTTTGAGAATGAAGAATAACATGCAACAACAGCAACAACAATTATGTGCTAGGCATATTTCTAGGATATCTCCAACTCTCTCTCTCTCTCTCTCTCTCTCTCTCTCTCTCTCTCTCCACAGATATATTAGATTACCCATAATCCATCTCTATTCCTACTTAACTGGAATATCTCTTCTGGCATACTGAAATTTCCTAGATGCTATCTTTGGCATCACTTTTTAAGACCAGTTGGTCAAAAGGAACATAGTATGATCTATTTATGTCTGCTTTGCATCTCAGCATTGTCCATTAGGTCACTCATAATTCTAATTAACAGTTGCATTATGCCATGATACATAGTCTTATCACATTACCAGAAGAATACTGGTGTTTAAAAAAATACATATTTCTCTCTGGGAGAAGCTTGAGTGTCAAACTTGAAGCTAAAGTGTCAAACATATTCATTCCCAAGTTGGACCAGAATGAAATTAAAATGTAATTAGGAAATATTTAGCAAAATAAATAAAAATACAATAAACATAGATAATGTTATTATGCAGTTTTCTAAATCAACATGGAGCCTGCCAGTATTGTTTTGTGTGATTTAGTGGTCCCACTTCTATTTGAATTTGACATCATTGACTTAAAAGTATTGAAAAACTTTCCAAATACAATGCAACCTGTTCTCAATCTATATCCAAATATATTGAAGATCTATCCAAGATGTGTATATACAACACATATAGTATTCCAAAATTCTTAGTGCAGTTTTAAGTTAGTAAAACAGTTAAATATGTGCATTGTGTATACGTATATACACACATATATTAACATCATCATCTGAATAGTCATTCTTTATCCATTCAATTTTTGTTATTTGTGTCTTTTAGCAGATCTTTTTCATCATCATTTTGTATTTCATTAAGGGGTCTAATATAATCAGCACAATCTCATCTATGAACAGAATGTTCTAAAAGACATATAGCCACTAATAAGGATGCTCTTCCATTTAGATTCTGTGAAGTGATAATCACATTTGGGCACATACATCAGCCTATTTTATGCTTTCCATGAAATTGATAATTGGAGGGTCAACAAAGTTGTCTGTGATCAGAGTTAGCAAGGAATCATATATACATATATAATATATTTATGGGAAATTCCTAGTGAACAGTTTGAGGCTGTATTTTGCTCTATCATTTCAAATTACTATTTTAAAAAGTCAGTGAACAATAAATATGGCAGATTTTATATTCTTTATCTCTCTCAAACAACTATGTGATCCTGGAGATGTAGTTTACCATAGAAAATTATTTACAGGGGCGGCTAGGTGGCGCAGTAGAGGGGTGGCTAGGTGGCGCAGTGGATAAAGCACCAGCCCTGGAGTCAGGAGTACCTGGGTTCAAATTCCGTCTCAGACACTTAATAATTACCTAGCTGTGTGGCCTTTGGCAAGCCACTTAACCCCATTTGCCTTGCAAAAAAAACCCTCCAAAAATAAAAAGAAAATTATTTACAAATGTTTGTCATTGCCAATATTCTCCATTTATACCCATATATTAGTTTAATAAAGATTTTCTCGAGATGAAGAAGCAGGCATGTGGGTATAGTTGTATCTGTTGACTTGAAAATCTGTGTAGCATGTTAGAAGGCATTCTAAAGCTGAATAATGGGAAGAACTGGATTTAAATCCTACCTCTGACATGAGGTATATGACCATGGGCAAGTTATTCATCCCCTCAGCCTCAATTTCTGTAAAATGAGAGTAACAATACCCAAGTTCATATGAGTTTTTGTGAAAATCAAGTTAGATGGTAAGTATAAAGTAGTTTCCAACTTTATAATGTTATGTAAATATCTACTGTTATTATTCAAGTCTTTCATTATCTTTCTTTTTTACTTTTTTTCCAAATACTGAAAATCAATCCCCTGGTGCTTCTGAACCTATGTTGCCTTCAACCTGGATTTCTTCTGGTATATACACTGATCCAACTCTCCAGTTTTATCTCCTTTAATGGCATTTCTATTTCCTCTTCTAAAAAATGAGGACTGAGGTGTTAGAATCCAAATGAGATAGTTCTGCTCTCATTGATGAAATGCTGACAAGGCTGTTCCATTTTGTGTCTGTTAGTTATCAGTTTCATCTATATCTATGCTCTTGGAATGCTCCAACTTAGTTGATTCCCTCAGCAAGTTTTCTAAAGACTAATTTTCTCTTCTTCTCATCATTGTTTTGCAAGATATACAGCTGTTATTTTTTTTCACCATTCTTCTCTATAAAATCTGACAAATGTGTTTTTATTCTGAACCAGTGCAGCCCTTGGCTATTGTTATCTCTCCACATGGTAAAGAAGCCAAATGGTTACTAGCTGAAGCAATTTTCTGAACTCTTTGGCCTCCTTGTAGTAATCTCTTTGTATTATTTAAATTTATCAAAGAAATAAAATATTCAGAATTAACACCTTTCCTGTTTTCTGTTATCAGTTGCTGATTTGAATGTTGTTTTTATTTGCTTTGTTGTTGTCAATCCTTTCTTTTTCAAAGAGAACCAGTGACAGAGGCCATATCTTGCTTGTAAATTGGATTAAGTGAGGCAGAGTTGCTCAAAGCTGTCAGTTTTATTCTCTCTTCCAGAATCATAGAAGTCTAGCGGCAAGACAAAAGTCCAGAAGTCTGATAATAGTCCAGGATAGTCTGAGGATAATCCAAAATGACCTTCGGATCTTTAATGTCTGACCAAACTCTAACTAAATTCATAGCACCAACTTCAGCTGCCCTCATACCCATAAGAGCAATTGTTCTCATCCACACATTCTGCTAGGAGAAGTCTTCACATGCTTGAAGTAGATACCCTCCCAACTCACAGACAGGTTTGAGGTCCATCATTTACTCTCAATTTGGTTTAGTCCATCTGAAGAAATGATTTACCAGGATAAGACCATTATGAACCTACAACTTCTTAGAGCCATAAATGAGAGTTGAATGGGAGGTGGATACCAAACCTGAAAAGGGTTATCAAGCTCTGACACCAGAAGGACTAGTCCTCTCAGAACATCCCATACACCTTTCTAGTTTAAAAAGGGCAGGAATTGCTATTACTATAAGCATCATTTTCTCAATTTTATTCTTACTTCTAATTTGGTATTGATCTTGCTCTCTCATAGAAGTGATCAATGTTCTGAGTACACACAATCAGTGCATTTGAAAACAACTCTCTCATCAGGAACTACGTGTTTCCTGTTTATTAAGATGTAATCAATTTCATTTTTGTGTGTGTGTGTGTGTGTATAATGTCCTATATTCTTCACATTCATACCTTTCCAAATACCTTCTGAAAGAAAGGACTTATTGGGGCGGCTAGGTGGCGCAGTGGATAGAGCACCAGCCCTGGAGTCAGGAGGACCTGAGTTTAAGTCCAGCCTCAGACATTTAATAATTACCTAGCTGTGCGGCCTTGAGCAAGCCACTTAACCCCATTGCCTTGCAAACCACCCCGCCAAAAAAGAAAGGACTTATGATGTAAATAAACTTATAAGGTTTCTGACCAATCCATAAATCTTTGGTATCTTTCTTAATTCTGAATAATATATTTCAATGTATTTTTCCCCTGAGCCCACCTTATCATTGAAGCCATCTAGTAATAAAGTATGAGGAGATATTTCATTTTGGATCAGAGAATTCTTAGACATTTTGGGTATATTGGATGCCTTTATCAGTCAAGTAAAACCTATGAACTCTTCCTCAGAAAAAAAATAATACATACAATGAAATACATCAGATTACAAAGGAAATGAGTTATGTTTAAATACTATTATCACATTTCTAATGAAGAATCCTTTGGTTGAAGGATTTTGTCAAGTTCATCAAATAATTTCCCTACCTCTCGATTCTCTGCAACAGATGTTGGTATATAAGCTATAATTATCTTTTTACTTATTCTCATTAAAAATATTGCAAGGCAAGATGACCACGTGTACTATGAAATGATATTTCTTGTCCTTAGCCATATAATAAAACCTACTTTACGAACTTTCATTTTCTGAACCATCCTTAATAATAATAGAATTTATATAGAAAGGTTTGCAAACTGCCTTGCAAATGTTATTTCACTTGATCCTTATAGCAACCCTGAGAAATATTACTATTATGACTATTTTACAAATGAGGAAGCTGAGGTATAGGTTAAGAAATATACAGTTATTAAGGGAGGGACTGTGACTGTTTTAACTCAGGACTTCATCTAACTACTTGTGTTACAAATGTACTTTCTTATGTTTTCTGGGTTTACTTAGAGATTGAATATCAATATTAATTCAGCTCAAGTCCTTATGAAATATATCAGTGATTGAACAAATAGCTCTTAAAGTACTAAAAGTTATATAGTTTATAGATGGTCTGAAATAAATGTGATCCCTAGCACAGTCTACTTCCTTTTCTGGCATTATGACATCACCACTACAGAAGTGGAAGCAGGACTAAAGGTCATTTTTCGTAGGTTTATAGGCAAACAATTAAATACCATATGAGTCATCAATTGGTGAGGAACTTCTGAGTATTTATCTAGGCTAGTTTTCAATATCAGGCACAGGTGAGGCTAGGTGGCGCAGTAGATAGAGCACTAGCCCTGGAGTCAAGAGTTCAAATCCGGCCTCAGACATTTGTCTTGCAAAAATCCTTTAAAAAAAAAAGTCAATATCAGGCACAGAAGAGATCAAGACATTCCTTTTAACTCATCGTATATATATATATATATATATATATATATATATATATATATATATATATTTAGTTTTTGCAAGACAATGGGGTTAAGTGACTTGCCCAAGGATGCACAGCTAGGTAATTATTAAGTGTCTGGGGCTGGATTTGAACTCAGGTACTCCTGACTCCAGGGCTGGTGCTCTATCCACTGCACAACCTAGCCACCCCTATCATATATTCTTATGATTGAATAAGAAAGTTGCCTTGCTAGTAGGCACCCATCCAACCCTAGGTATGGGAGAGTAAATGCTTTTGTGGTCTGAATTTCATTTTTCATTCATTCAGAAAAGTTTACTCACTCTTTACAACCTTGGCAATTAGAGTTCAATTGCTATTACAATAGTCTTCAACTTTCTGGAAATCCTTCTTGAGGAGAAGCTATGTATTTAAATTAATGTTTCTCATTCCATGCCTTGGCTTTCAAATTATATGCTAATATCAGTTGCAGAGAATTGAAAGGTAGAGAAATTATATGAAGAACTTGACAAAATCTTTCAGGCAAGGGCTTCTTCATATGAGGTAGAAAACCTATTCAAGCCTCTGATATTTTAGAGAACATTTGCCACATTAGCCTAGGTTAGTACCACTCATTTATGATCAAGAAATCATTTGGGGCTTGTAAAAAAGAAAAGGTTTGCAAGTCTCCAATGTCCAGTGATTTTCATCTCTCTATCCCTTGTCCCATCTATTTAATCTCTTTCTCAAGTACCAGCTGCCAGCTTCTGAAATATTACAATAAGTATACACAAAAGCAAATTGGATTAGCCAATTTTATTTTTAAAATAAACCTAATCCAGAATTTTTAATCTTTTAGATTAAATCTGAATTTTTAATCTTTTAGAAATAATAATAATATTGAGAAAACTGAATTTTTAATCTTTTAGAAATAATAATATTGAGAGGCATGTGGAAATCAGATTTTAGAAGAGAATTAGAATTAGGCATTTTCCATGGGTAGACCTTTTTGGATTCTCACAGAACTACCATAGGGTAATTGCACATAATAATGGACAAAATTACTCTGAATTACAGTCAAGATTTCCTAAAAGACTTGCTGCTATTTCCCTAACCTCAACTCCAACCTCCTGAATCTAACATGGCAATCTCTTTTTATGTGTTTATACAGGATATAGTAATTTCTTTGTTCTTTGTTGTTGTTTGTCTTTCATACTCAAAGAAGACAAGAGGGAGGTGATAGTATGATAAGCAAGTGAATTGGATTTGGGTGAGGGGATCCATACTATGTTGCCAGCTTCACTTTCTCCTCCAGAGCCATCTGGAACCAATGGCCAGATATGAATCAGAATAACTGGAGATGGCCCTGGATATGAGGCAATCTCAAATTCAGACACCAAGTAAGTGTCAAGTGCCTGAGGAGTGATCTAAACTCAGATCCTCCTGACTTGGGACACAGGGCTCTATCAACTTTTCCATCTAACCACCCAGAAATTCCCATGAATTGAGATGCAATGAATCAATGCTATTGATTATTGGTGCAATGGAATACCATTCCATAAAAAAATAGACTTTTACACATGACAGGATTATCTTAGACTTTAGCAGAGGGCTAAAATACTAAAGTAGTCAATGGATCTCATCATAAGGTTCTTTCATCTTAAAGTGTTTTTACACCATGGAAACCAAGGTCAGTGTTATTATGATTCTCCAGGTATGGTATATGAAACATGTATGTTAACACAGCATAGAATGTCAGAGAGCTTTAGGGATCATCTAATCTAACATATCTCCCATGTAAATTATAACTTCTTTTTCTTCCTTTCTTTTTTTTTTCTTTTTGGTATGGATCTGTGATTTTATCAGTTTAAGGCAGAAGTATTAAACACATTACCCACTGGAGTAAGATCTGAACCAGATGTAAATGGGAAATAGTTAACAAAATAAATAAAAATATAACACAACATCATTTTCATTTGTGGTTTGGTGAGTCGATATGCAGCCCACAGGGATCCATTTATACTTGGGTTTAACATCATTGGATTAGGACACTTCCAAAGTGAAAATTCTCTCCACTAATACAAATCTGCAACTCATTTGCAAATTTAGAGCCTGGGAGCCCTGGGCACTAAAGAATTTAAGGATGGTCACACTATTTGCATGTGTCAGTGGGAGGATTTGGTCTTGCTGACTCCAATACCAGCCCCCCATATTCCATTACATATTCCCTCCCAGATTATAATTATGCTGAAGATTATTAACACTAATTAGTGGTACAGTGGATAGAGTTAAGAACCTGTAGTCAGGAAGACCTGAATTCAAATGTGACTTCTTACATTTACTAACTGTAGGATCCTGAATGAGTCATATAACCTCTGCTTGCCTCATTTTCCTCAATTAGGAAACCCACCTTGCAGAGATTTTGAGTATCAAATGAAATAATAATTTTAAAACACCTCACACAGTGTCTGGGACAGAGGAGTTATTATAAAGGCTCCCTCTTTCCTCCCTCTTCCCCTAATTAAAAAAAATTACTAAATGCTAGAGAGGTATAGTCACACACAAAAGTCATATTTACCCTAGAACACACTGAAACCCTAACTAAGAGAAGCCATATCCCCTAATATCTTGTCCATTACTCTTTAAGTTTTGCTCTATAAACTTGACGGCAAGTTTGAAAGGGTTTTCCCTTTCTCTTCTAACACACACACACACACACACACACACACACACACACACACACAGAGTACTCTTAAGGAACACCTCAGAACCCAGCATCCCTAAAGGTAGCTTTACTGTTTAAGTGCTACCTATCTTCAGACCAGTTGCATGTCTGAAATGAATCCTTATAGCTCACAGGATCTGCTCCATAATTTCATTTGACTGAAACAGGAGACAAGTACCTCATGTTAATTAGAATTTCAAGTAAACTGTACTATATTGTTGTGCTATATTCTGAAGAATATACCACATCAAGGACAGCTGTTGATGGAGGAAAGCATCCTGTTTACTATGTCTAGGAAATAAAACTCTTTCATTGACTTCATAAGCTCTTTCAGGCTGTTACTCCAATTATACCCAAGAAACAACAAGAACAACAAAAAACATGCCTCAAGGCTACCAGCCATAGTAATGTGTTAAATAGGATGCTGTGTAATAATCACAGGGTCTGTGAAAATGTAGTCACTATGTCATTAGTGGGAAAATTACAAGTCCTGTCCTGCTCTTTGTCTCAGGTGGCTTGCCATAAAGTGTCAGTCTCCACAGCAAAGGACACACTGTGCCATTACCAGCACAGGGAAGGTGTTGAGATTGTGAGCACTCGGGTCAAAGAGTAAAGGGGTATACTGCTCTGGACAAATCCATAATTAGAGCTCTCCAGGAAATCCATAAATGAATCCTTCCAAGTCATAACCTAATTTATTTTCCCCATTTTCTAAACAATACCAAGTTTGGTATATTCATCATTTTAGACTCACTGATTCTAATTTCTAATTCAGATTTGTTTGTTCAGTCAAAAGTAAACAACCCCCCAAGCTATCACACACCCCACTCCCATTTATTTGGAAGGGGAGAGTTTCAGTAAAAGAAAATAAATAGCCCATCAAATATGGTTTGGAGGGGCTGCAGCTGAATAATTTCTAGTTTCCTCTGCCTGTCTCCAGCTGTTGAGTCCCACTGTGACTCTGGCAGCTGTGTGCTGGCTTGCGTGACTTGCTATTTAGTCAAATCAGATCAATACTTCTAAGTACTAGTCTGATGTAATAGTTTCTGGCTAGCCCAGGAATTCATATTTTGAACCAATCTGGATGAGGAAGACTGGCTTCTAAATTATTGGCCCATCCATACACTTGAGTACCTGTAATATAAAAATCCTTTGGAAAAGGTTGGCCAAATTTAGGATGCCAAGAGGAACATGATGGTTACAATTAGGTCCTAGGCCATCAATAAAAAACACCTACTTTGTATCAGATATTGTGCTAATTAGTGAAAATACAAATATTAGAAAGGACCCCAGTCCTTTTGGTTCTTGTATGAAAGACTCTCAGAAAGATTTTGCATAGATGGGAGAAGTAGCCTTAGGTTTTTCAATTGCCTTTTTGATATTAATATGGTTTGAATTTCTTTCTTTTGGTATCTTTCAGATACTTGAGGAAACATATTTCTCTCTCTCAGTCTTCACAACTATAACATCTCTGGCACATCTTTTCCTGGCTTTTCATTGATCACCAAGGAATCAAATATGGATGGTCTTATCAAACTCTTTGTAAAATTCTTCTCTACACAGTGTGCTAAGCTGCAATTACTTGTGTGGCATTCTTTTTTTTACAAATACTTATACAACAATAGTACTAATATATGAATGATTATATACACTTGATTCACTCTGGTTGTTTTTTCCTAATTTTGAGCTCTTCTATGTCTTTCTGATCTCTCTTGTATGACACCAGAACTATGATGTTAGAATCCAAGTGGGATGGCTCCATTATCACAGATGTTGAAAAGTTCACTCTAGTAGTCTGCACAATTTTTCCATTTTTCTTCTGCTTGCTATCTTCCATCTTCTGTTTTTGTCCTTAATTAAGCCTAGGGTGACTTTGTTTAGTATGATCACTTACTAATTTTAAGTTCACTTTACCTGCTGCTGACCCATGAAAAGATGGTAATCAAAATCAACCATTATCCTATTACAAACAAGTTTGTAGTCTAAACTGGCATTGCCTTTATCTGCCATCACTCTTTGACAAAGAAGTGAAATTTTTGCTAAGGAAGCTATTTTTCTAAGTACATAATTGCTGTTATGACAATAAATTGAAATAGTTAAACACATGTAACCTAATTATAATCTGTCTTTGCCATTTCTATTGTCCAATTTCCATTTTTTTCATTTTATTTGTTTTAATAATTCAAATTTGAGTTACTTCAGTTGTGTACCATATAGTTTTCCCATTATTCTTTCTTCTTGTTTTTATTAATTCTGATCTTTGTTGTGACAAGTCAGTGGTCTGATTGTATATAGACAATTTATTCAGAGTTAACTCTGAAGTCAAAAGTAAATCTTTTCCTAGCTGTTAAAACATATTTTATCGTTATTTTTGTGGTCCTTTCTGGTGTTTGCCATGTTCAATGCTTTCTAATTATTTTCTCAGAAAAGGATTCATGATACAAAGCTACAAGGCTTTAGTGTCCTCTACACATCTTTGTCCTATTTCTTTCCTTCTTCTGGAATCATGTTTTCCCATATATTTCTCACTATCCTCATACCTTTTCCCATTTTTTTTCATTAATGTGCTAAGTTGCAATTTCTTTCATAGTGCTCTTTTTTGCAAATATTTATATATCAATAGCATTAACATATGTGATGACCAAACTTAGGTTAGTTTGTATTTTGTTTCATGGGTTGCCATTGTCAAAAAAATTGATAACTAAATAACCAGCTTCCTAATACAAATCTCTCAAAAGGTTTGTCCTCATAAAACAGACTCAGTCCCATTAACTGGAGCCACACTTGAAGCTTTTATATAAATATATATATATATATATATGTATATATATATATATGTATATATACATATATATATATATATATATATATATATATATATAGAACCTATCAGCAGTCACACACCACTGACATAGGAATAAGATTTAGACAATAACCATTTAGAAAACACTAAAATAGTTAAGTGAGTTTATGCTCTATCTGTAGCAGCCAGGTGAATCAAAGAATGAGAGTGAAAGACATCAAAAGAAAAAAATATGCAAGTAGACCTATATCTAGAAGAAATCATAAAAAATGGGAAAACTACCACATGTTCCAAAATATTCGTAGAAGCTCTTTTTATAGTGGCAAAGAATTGGAAATTGAACCCATCAGTTGGGGAATTGGTTGAACAAGTTATGATATATGAATGTAATGGAATACTATTGCTCTATAAGAAGCTATGAATTGTTTAACTCTAGAGAAGCACAGAAAGAATTACAGGAACTGAGGTTGAGTGAAGGGAGAAGAATAGAAAGAGCATCATACACATTGACAACAATACCGTGAGTTCATCAACCATAATGGAAGTAGCTCCTCTCAGTAATTCAGTGAGCTAAGAGACTTATCATGGATAAAGCTATCTCTAGCCAGAGGAAGAAAAACAAAACAAAACAAAACAAAACCAAAAAGAAATCCTACAGAATCTGAATAAACACCAAATCAGCTTTTTAAAAAAATTTCTCTTATGTATTTCTCTCCTATCTCATGGTTTTCTTTCTTTCCCCTTAATCCTAATTGTTCGTACTGAAAATGACTAATCTGTAAATATATTAAACACAATGTGTTTACCTGACTTCACCTGACTGTTCACCACTGAGAGGAGGAGGATAGGAAGGGAGGTTGGAAGAAATTATATAATTTAAAAATATGCATATGAATGTAGATGAATGAAGAAAAACTTTCATAACATGTAATTGGAAAAATAAAATATCAGTTTTTAAAAAAGAAAAATATATTGCACATTGGATGGTTAGGTGGCACAATAAATAAGAGTGCTGGGTCCAGAATCAGGAAGATTAAGTTCAAAGTTGAGCTCAGAAATTTATTAGTTGTGTGACCCTGGGCAAGTCATTTAATGCTGTTTATCAGTTTCCTCACTCATAAAATTAGCCAGAGAAGGAAATGGCAAACCACTCCAGTATCTTTGCCAAGAAAACCCCAAATGGGATTATGAAGTGACTGGAAATGACTAAATAATGATAACATAGGGCATGAAAGCATGCAGTTCATCCCAACAAAATAAAAGATCGAAGAACCAAGGAGCAAGAAGCTTAACTGCAACAATTGATGAAGATTATTAGAGGGATCCTCCCAGGCTAAACTGTGATTAGAAGATTTGTATTTTACTAGCCACCAGAGTCACTGACAACAGAAAATTTTCTTTTCTTCATGGGCTTCCTGTTCATACCTGGATCTCCACGATGAGCTAAACATATTTTTTCAACTACAGAACAAGAGAAACTGACTCTTCTATGCCATGTGGCCTAAATACCAGAAGGAAAAATATATGCTTTTTTTTGCTACAAAAAATAGCAATATCACACATGTCCAGGAGTCTTAAAAATAACATAAATGGCCAAATCAAAATATTAATAAAAATTTAAATACTTCCTACAATTAAAAATGTGTAGAGTCAATTCTCAGTGATTATACCATTGATTAATCTAATTATCTATGCCCTTAGCTTCTCTCTACTTCCCTCCTACTGTTGTTTGTTCTCTTTAGTATTCATTAGCATATATCTAAGAGCAGACAGGAAAAGGAAAAAGGAAGTAAAATCAGAACTTTTGAAAAATTAAAGCATGTCCTACTTAAGTATGTCTAGAATAAGCTTAGGATGAAAGGAGGTGGTTTAACTGAGCTTTTTTATATTATTAAAGTTTACTTACATGTATTTTTCAATACTTCATAAATAACAGATGTAAATTAAGAAGTCTCCTTATGTTACTTATTTGTGAAACAAGTAAGGATTATGAGACCAATGCCTGGGCCTCTATCAGCATTCGAGACTGTGGGAAAATATCTGTTACTCAAGAATACTATCCCCTCAACCATTACTTTTTCCAACTCTTACCTATCTTTGTTATTTGTATCCAATTCTTTGTGAATCCATTTGTCTTTTTTTGACAAAGATACTGGAGTTTGCCATTTCCTTCAACTCATTTTACAGGTGGGGAAATTGAGGTAAAGAGAGATTAAGTGACAGTTATTAAATATACGAGACTGAATTTGAACTCTGCTCTTTATCCACTGTACCACCTAGGTGTCCATTTTATTTATCTAGAACTTTGTTATCATTGTATCTCTCTAATATTTCCAAATCATTTACTTATCAGTATATATGCCAATCAAACTTCATAGATTTGATATCATAGAAAGCTGGTTTAATAGATATTTAATGCATGTAAAATTCTAAATAAAGGTAGAAGCTTGAGTTGGATCCATCCTCCCTAAAAGAAGAAGCCATCTAGAAGCCCATTTATTTTCTTCTTCCTTCTTTCTTCTTTCTCTGCTTGTCTGTCCCTTACACATACACACACACACACACACACACACACACACACATATAAACACACAAACACATGTCACTCCCAGGCACAGCATGAGATTAAGAATGAAGGCTATCAGAAGCCTGGAGGGATTTGCATGAACTGATGCTGAGTGAGATGAGCAGAACCAGAAAAACACTGTACACCCTATCAGCAACATGCAGGTGATGTTCAACCTTGATGGACTTGCTCGTTCCATCAGTGCAACAACCAGGGACAATTTGGGGCTGTCTGCAAAGGAGACTACCATCTGTATCCAGATAAAGAGTCATGGAGTTTGAACAAATTTCAAGGACTATTCCCTTTAATTTAGGAAAAAACCCAGATATCTTATTGTCTGATCTTATTATCTCTTATACTTTTTGTTTCTTCCTTAAGGATGTGATTTCTTTCTCATCACACTCAATTTGGATCAATGTACAACATGGAAACAAAATAAAGACTGACAGATTGCTTTCTGTGTGGGGGGGAGTAAGATTGGAAAAAAAATTATAAAACTCAAAACTCAAATAAAATCTTTAAAAAAAAAGAATGAAGGCTATCATGATTATACATTTAGGTCTTATGTTGAATTGCTTTCTATCAGGAGGGGAAGGGAAAGGAGGTAGAGAGGGAGGGAGGGAAGGAGAAAAATATAAAACTCAAAATCTTACAGAAAAAATGATTGTTGAAAGCTTCCATTTCATGTATTTAGAAAAATAAATTAATTTTTAATAAAGAATGAAGGCTATTCTAGAAATCAACAAGGCAAATCCGCAATCACTAAGTGTTATGCTAGGGACTGCCAAGCATTTTACATATACTAATTCACTTGATTTTCACAGCAATAATGTAGAGGAGTTCCTATTATTTATCCCCATTTTACAGTTGAGGAAACTGAGACAGAGGTGAAATGGCATGCCCAAGGTTCTTGTGTGGGATAGATTGTTGTTGTTACTGTTCTGTCAGGTCCAACTCTATGAGTCCATTTAGAGTTTTCTTGGCAAAGATAATGAAGTGCTTTGTCATTTCCTTCTCCAATTCTTTTTTTCAGTTGAGGAAATTGAGACAGAGGTTAAATGACATGCCTAAACTCTCACAATTATTAAGTATCTGAGCCAAGATTTGATTTCAGGTCTTCCTGATTGCAGATCCAGTCCTCTACTATTATGATACCCACCTGCCTCAAGGCAATAAAAAAAGAAGACACAGTTAACCCCAAAGTTCAAAATTAGCTATAACAGCTACCTAATAAATTTGCTTCATTAATAGCAACTGTGATGTAGATGATCCAGTTACGACAAATTAATGTTTATAGGTCCAGAAAGCTGTATAATTTCCAGGAAGGAAAAGGAAGAGACCAGAAGGTTACTAATGCATATGTGAAGATCAGAGAATGCTTTAGAAGTTTGCATATGGAGAAGGGACTTTGTCTTCCAGGTAATCACAGATAAGATAGTATTTCTAAAGGACATGAAATCATTAAGGCCTCCAAGGAAGGTGGGGAAGGTGATTATATGTTCACCAGGGAGAAATTTTGTAGGTCAAAAAGAAAATGCCTTCCTTGATCAGGAGCTTCAATAAGTCCCTCCAAATCCAGCCTAAAGTCATTTTTTTTTCTAATGATGTAATTGCCTTGGACCCTCACTCCTAGCACTGCAAACTGTTTACTCTCTAAAAGAGTTTTGCATCCAGTAATATCAACTAGGTAATTTTTATTTTTGAGTAATAGATAGCAGCCTCAGCAACTCTGACCAATAAGCACTGTGAGAAAATGAAATGGCAAGGACCTTTACCTGTTATCAATACTGCTATCACAATGAGAAAGACAAGGAAAATGAATTATGTAATCAGAAGGCAAAAACAATTTATAATACCCTAAGGAGTATACCAGTCCCTCTATAATATTGGGGTGCCCTGAAATCAATATGTACAGTCAGAGAGAAATAGTTTTTACTTAGATTGAATAGGAATCATACCTGCCCTTGGAAGAAAAAGAGAGATCATCAAGTGAGAATCCATTAGAGGCAATGCAACATGTAGTTAAAGGAACATAGCATTATCAGAAAGCTTTCTCAAGATTCTCTTGTCTTTCTTCTCTTATATCATGTATGCTTCTGGAAAAGGCCAAGGGGGCCTGAGTTCTTTAGCAGATAGAATACTAAAGGGGTTGATAATTTGTCAATTTGAGTAAAAGAGTCAATGATAGCTACAGCCTTTGACTCTGTCAAAAGGTGGGGGCACTTCATGAACTCCATGGACAAACAGATCTCAAAACACATCAACTTTTCCCCAAAATTTTCAGTGTTGTGACATTTGTGTAATTTTAAAATATCGTTATTTCCTTTTATGAAATTTACATCTCTGAACAATAAGTGACTAGTTTGAATAATAGGCATGTTTTTCAACAATTCCTGGGGTGGCTAGGTGGTGCAGTGGATAAAGCACAGGCCCTGGAGTCAGGAGTACCTGGGTTCAAATCCAGTCTCAGACACTTGATAATTACCTAGCTGTGTGGCCTTGGGCAAGCCACCTAACCCCATTTCCCTTGCAAAAACCTAAAAAAAAACAAAACAAAACAATTGCCACAAATTCATTTAGGTGAATCACAGGGTATTAAAATAATGTATAATGGAAAATTTTTGGCAATCCAGTCTGTCATAAGTATATCTACTCTGTTTAGGTAGAATCAAATCTGTTTAGGGCCCTTTGTTTGTTATCAGGTAGAATCAACAGCATTCTTTTAATTCTTTTAAATTTCCATTTAGTAATATCACATATTATTCTGAATTGCATCTCTGATTTCAAACTCTTCAATATGCTTGAAAGGATTCATTTTAAAACACAAATTTGCTAAGGTTTTAGGGAGGTGATAATATTTAATTACTTAAAATAATAATTTAGAGTGGTATTTAGGTTGCTTGGGGTGTTCAACCTTAAAGAGATGTCATCTTCAACCATCTATAATAACCTATAAGGTTCAACATACTAAAAAACTGAAAGGGGATAATATCTCCATATTCTAACATAACATTTTCTCACACTGACTAATAGGTATGAAGGTATTTTATTGACTCTTCAAGTCTCCAATAAAGTAATTTTCTTCCTAACTTTTTATTATTCTAAAATATGAAGACAAATGAAGTTGCTACATTTGTTTTTCAGTCATTTTCAGTTGTGTCTGACTCTTCATGACCCTATCTGGAATTTTCTTGACAAAGAAACTGGAGTGGTTTGCCATTTCCTTTTCCAGCTCATTTTACAGATATAGAAACTGAGGCAAACAGGGTTAAGTGACTTGCCCAGAGTCACACAGCTATTAAGTTTGAAGTCAGGAAGATGAACCTTCTTGACTCTAGACCCAGAAATCTATCACTAAGCCACCTAGTCCCTCTATGTATGCATAAATGCATACATTCATGCATATATTTATTTATATATACACATACTTACATGTACATATATAAATATATATCTACATATATTTTCTCATTCTATTTTTACAATAACCCTGTGAAGAAGTTACAACTGGTATTACCATTATACAGATCAGGAAACTGAGGCATATAGGGATTTTTGTTTTTAGTGATTTGACCATGGTCACATGATTAATAAATAAGATAGATGGAATTTGGGCAGAACCTCCTCCTGACTCCAAATCCAACACTCTTTCTATTAAACCTTTAAAGAAACCTGAAGGGGAAAAAATGATTATATTGGCTAAAGAACAGTATAACAACCACAGACCCTGATTCATAATCCCAGTTTTCCTCTTGTTTAGCCTTATCTGCAAAATAAGGGAATTTGGCAAGATTATCTCTAAAGTCTCTGCTCAAAAATATCCTATGATTCTATGATTTTAAGCCACAACATCTGTGCCTCAGTTCCCTCATTTACAAAATGGGATTGAGAACATCTGTTTGGGATCATGGTGAAGTAAAATAAAACAATGAAAACCACTGAACGTTTTAGGAACCTTTGCCAGATCACCACTGGTAGCCTAAATCAGGAAAGAAAATCATGTCTGTGTCTGCCTGCTGTAATCAAGGGTGTTGCCTAAGAGAGTACAAAGAATAGATTCCATTCCCTTCCCCTTAAATTTTAGGACTGGAAATGTTGTTCTCGTGAATTTTAACTCTAATACAGGTTTGGTCAAAGATTCCACATATCCTTCATAACTCCAGTAAAACTAGCTTAGATATTTTGGCCCTCCTTCCCCAAACAGAGCAGTTATCTGAAAATGAGTGACATTTATGGGAGGAACTGGTCCAAAATAAGTCATCCTATTTCCCCCAAGGAATGAGTCTGCCTCATAGGAGACTGTTTTATTTACTCATACATATTCCTCCTACTCATCCTCTCCCTCACCTCTCATGGCCTCCTCCAGGCCAGAGGAGGATCAGCAATGTAGATAGTTAACTAGCTCTGAAAGCTGCCAGCTGTCCACATCAACAGCATTAGGAGATGAACAACCTTGATGGAAGCAACTCCTCTAGACAGTCCAGGGAGCTTGGACAACTGTATTAGACTGGTTATGGACTATATTATCCCCATCCAGAGGGAGAAAAAAAAACAAAAGACCCTGGAAAAAAAAAACCACCCCTACTGAATATGAAGAATGATCTCTTATATATCTCTTTCCCTTAATCCTAATTCCTCACACCAAAAGTGATTAAGCCATAACCATATTTATCAAAAATATGTATGTGCAATGCTAAACTGTTCCCTACTGAGGGGAAGGGGGTGGGAAGGAAGGGTGGAGGGAAATTTTGTAACTTAGAAATATGCTTGTACAAATGGATGAAAATTTAAAAATAATAATTATAGAAAAAAAATAAAGTGAAAAATGAAAAAAGAAAGGAAAAGAAAAAGAAAGCTTCCAGCTGCCAAAGAGGATGGAGGTCAGGGTGGTGGGACCAAGATAAGCTGCTGGTTCTGAGTTCTGAACTAGCCAAGGAAGTTCAAAGCTCAGTGATATCTGAGATGCGTGTCATTTTTGTTTTTACTTTGCCTTGGATCAGGGAGGAATATGGGAGAATCGTCCTATATAGTGTGACCTGTGGCAATCTGTTTCTCTCATTCCATGGTTTATGACTGGACCAAAAGACCATTTTTCTTTCCAAAAAGAAAAATGCTACAACCTGCAGTAAACAATGATTTAAACCACTTCCAAGGAGGAGCTAGCCCTGCACATAATCCTTTCCCTGAATCAAGACCAGTCTGATAGCTGTCTGTCATAGAATGGATTTCATGCATTAACCAAGGTGGAAAGGAGGTAGGGGAGGAAAAGAAGGATAGAGAAGGATATTTCCTTTTAACAACAGAAAAATAAAATATTCAGTATACAAGTGTCCACATTAAGCAGCTAAAGGAAGCAACTTGAATGTAGCAATACTCCTAAGAAGAACCATACTGAACATCAATAATTCAGGCAAGTTTATGACCAAAGGTAACAGAAAACAGCATAAAAATTAACTATCCATGTCTAGGTTTTTGAGGCCAATCTTTTTCAAAATAGTATAGTGATGCACAGAGTATATAAATTGTACATATGTGACTTAATGGGAGTGTCCAAGTCAAGATTAGGTAGCTATTCTAAAAAAAAAAAACTATGAAAGTTTGGAAGTAGAAGAATAATCCATTTTAAATAGTGTAATAATTATAATTTATAGAGACAATTACTACTGTAATAGGTGGGGATCTTCATGCCTTTGTACTGATTTTATCATATGTGCCTGATACATACCCTCCTCAGTAATGCACCATAGAATCTTTTCTTTCCTTCAAGACTGAAAAAGCACCATCTTCTAGATATATCCTTACCTGATTGTCCTCAATTGCTAATGCTTTCTCTTCCAAACTACCTCATATTTACTTATTTTTCATTTTTTTCTTTTTATATGCATATATATGAATACTCCATTTTACCTTGTTTATATAAAATCCTTGAGAATAAGTGACATTGTTTCATTATTTCTATTTGTACCTTCAGTGCTAGAACATAGTAGGTGCTTACTGATTGATTGACAAAGGACTAAATGACAGTTAGATATAGCTATACCATTCACAAGTTGGACTTGTTGGCTTGAAGTGAGCTGTCACTAAGCCCCAAGACTATGTCCAAAATTCAGTTCCCAATAGGAATGGATGACAGCCTACTAACATACATCCTGACAAGTGATAAATTGGATGCCATGAGGCAGAGATGAATAGAAACTTCTAAATTTAGTATTCATTACTGGTCAGAGTGAACTCAAGTGGATGCAGATGTCTGATTTTGTATAACCTATGCAACTGAAATGATGACCATTCCTGTGAAGAGGGTGAAGACAATTTGTTTTACTCAAAGATATAAGAACTTAACCTAAGAAAGTCCAGTTGGAGCTTTGAAAGGTCCTCAGAGAGTATGTTATTAATGAGAGTAAATATACAAACTTTGAAGGCATAGTTCACTGCCCAGATTGACCATGAATAGGACTGGTGACAAGCTCAGTTGCTGAATAAGGATCTTTGGGTGGTGATGTCAAACAAGGGAAAAATCAAGATTGTAGAGAGCCAGCCACTGGGAGTGATATGCACATATCCTTGGTGACTTTTTCCATCAGATATGTGTGGATTATTGCTCATTGTATGGATCCATTGTCCCACCAGTGAACCCTGACCTGGCATAATCTATGGCTCTGGAAGTGGTTTTAAAAGGTTTTTCTGATAGAGAAGTATGCAGATTTCTAAGAACAGATATTGTAAATTTATCCAGGAAATTATGAAACTGGGTCTTCCTTTAATGGGTCATTCCTGAGATAAGTTTTTGCTATAAAAAGTCTGAGTTTCCAAAAGATAAAGTTGGTATATTTTCACTTCCCAACCTTGCATGTTTGAGTATGTTTTTCTAGCCAACTTGACTCTTGGGAGTTCATGTCCAGACCCACACCAGAGCTATTGTGGGAGATACAAGATAAGCTCTCCTGAAGCACTTTAAAAACCCTAAGACATTTAGCATTGCCTTATGGTTATTGTCTTCTTACTGAAAGCCTCCTTCTATATGGATTTGAAAATCCTAGATGATGACTTTGGACATCTGGACTGGGAAAATCAGGCTTTCTCAACCTTTAGAGGGGGTCATGGTCACAGACCTTTATGATAGTCAGGTGAGGGATAATAAATCCCTTTCAGAATGTTGTTTTTAAATGCAAAAAACACCATATGAAGAATTACAAAATAATCAATTCTTTTGAACTATAGTTATCAATTTAAAAATAAAATAGCTCATCCCAGGTTAAGAACAGTTGACTTAAGACTATACCATCTAGTATGAGCCATACACATGCCCAAAACTGATTCTTCTAACCAGTAGGATGGAGGAGATTAGCTTGTTCACAAAAGGTGTGGGGAATGAAGGTATAAGTGTAGCAGTGGGTCATGGAAGGAGCCTGATTATTTAGCCAGTGACTGGGCTAACATATGATTCCAGTTAGATGATGGAAGAGGATGTCACCCATGTTACTTTAGAAGAGTCTACTGGAATAAAACCATATTTTTTTCCCAGGATGGGAAATCCTTTGCTATAATACTAAAGGTAACTCTAGTTTATGATAATATATAGCTTGAACCTTCATGTGATTTTTATATTTGACCAACTGTATCTTATATACTTGAATCTGATCTATATAAATCAAATAATTTACAAGTTGCTAAGTTATGTGGGAACTTGATAGATGTTATAAATGATATATAGGCAGTTAGGTAGCACAGTGGATAGAGTGCTAAACCTAGTGCCAAGAAGAGTCATCTTTCTGAGTTTAAATATGATTGCAGATGTCACAACACTGTCTACCTCAGTTTCGTATTTGTAAACATGAGCTGGAGAAGGAAATGGCAAATCATTACTTTATCTTTGTCAAGAAAACTCCCAATGGGGTCACAAAGAGTCAGACACAATTAAAAAATGACTGAATAACAAAATGTATGAAAAGTTATAATATAACATAACATAATATTGTACAATATAGCATATTAGAATACAATATATATGATATGATAAGATATGATACAATGTGATACAATATATAATACAATATAATAGAATATATGATATAACATAACTTAATACAATGTAGCATAATATAATATAATAACATAATGTAACCTGGCATAACACAACAGCATAGCATACAATAAAATTCAGCACAATATATACCTAGTATAATTGATAGGTATTTAAAAAGCTTTATATTAGGGGAATGGGAGGAAGATTGTAACAATGTACTGGAGTTGGTATTCCATTCACGATGGGAGAATAGATGAACTAATTAGTGGAGAGTAAAGACAAGAATTCCCAAAATGTTATGGGCTAAGGTATATAGAAAACATACACTAGTGATCAATTAAAAAGGAAGAAAGGAACATGAGGATGACAAGAACAAAAAGTCAGAGCATTTCCATATTAATTTGTCAGCTTGAGGGTGAATGGGTTTTTAATGAAACTTAAAACCACTAAAGAAGCAACAACAGACAAAGAGAATGGTAGTTATAGTCATAGTCACTCACAGAATCAGATGAGATAAGGTAAAAGTAAAGAAATTCTAATATTCCTAAGATAAACTCTGAGTGGGAACATGCTTTATAAAAATATATTATTGATTCACTTCTATGACTAAGTTTGGACAATCTACCCCAAATTAACATAGAGCTTATTTAAAAAAACACTAGCTAGTAGGAAACGAATAACAAGTGGTAAAGAATAATGGCAACCATTAGATTAGGACAAGTCTTAAGGATAGGAAGAAGGCCAAAATCCATTTTTTTAGGTTTTTGCAAAGCAATGGGGTTAAGTGTCTTGCCCAAGGCCACACAGCTAGGTAATTATTAAGTGTCTGAGGTCGGATTTGAACTCAGGTACTCCTGATTCCAGGGCCAATGCTCTATCCACTGTACCACTTAGCCACCCCCTAGAATCCATTTCTTGAACTAATTTCCCAGACCAAGGATTTTAATTTTTTTAATTTATTTATTATTCCAATTATATTTAATGACACTTTCCAACATTCATTTGTGAAAAATTTTCTTCCACTCACTTTCCCTTCCTCCCACCTAAGATAACAAGTAATGTGATATAGATTATACATGCACAATCATGACATGCATATTTCTATATTAGTCATGCTGTAAAAGAAGAATCAGAACAAAAGGGAAAAACCACAAGATGAAAAAACAAAAATCAAATTTAAAAAGTGAAAATAGTATGCTTTGATCTGCATTTAGATTCCATAGTTCTTTCTCTGGATGTAGGTGACATTTTCCATCACAAGTCTTTTAAAATTTGCCTTTGATCACTGTATTGCTGAGAAGAGCTAAGTAGGATTTTTAAGAAATAAAAGACATTGGTAAATAAAAGGTCTCAATTCTAATTTATCAGTTAAAACCAACTTAGAGTTGTTCTCTTTGCCTTAAAAAAAGGGTAAGAAAGTGTTGACAACCAGGTGATAAATTTTTCTAAGGCAGAGTGACCCACAAATACCATCTAATAATGTGTAAAGAGAACACCTACACCAATAAATCACGTATTCTTGAAGTACTGAAATATCTTTCCTTTGATATTTTCCTAATTTGTGTATTTTTACCTGTAGACACATCTTCTATGAAGAAAATTAAGAAGAATGCTTTCTCCCAATAATTCCCCATTTTGTTCTAAGTGTTTTGGGGGCTTATTTGAATTTGCTTTGAACAATAAATTTAACTTTGTGTTCATATATGTGTGCAATGTTTTTACGCATATATATGTATATAAAGAAAGACAGAGGGGAAAAGAGAGAATTGTATTTCAGAGTATTGGTTTCCTTTTTCATCCAATGTATTTTTTTAGTTCTTTAAAAATATTATTTGAGAAAAGGCTCCACAGGCTTTACTAGACTGACTTCCAGAGGGGCCCTTGACCCAAAAAAGGTTGAAAGCAGAGAAGATGGTTTATCTTTGTCGGGATAGCAAAGTATTAAATTAAATCCATAGGTAAAGTGTTTTATAAATCTTAAAGTAATATACAGAAATTCATGCATTATTATTATTATTTTTATTATTATTATGCTAGCATATTATTATTATTAATTATTGGGGCATCCAGGCATGTTTCTATGTACTGTACCCTTGGGATGTTAAAGAGAGACGGTGGAAAAAGGAAGGGGAAGAGGGAAGGAGAAAGGAGAAAGAAGTAAGTAATCATCAGCCACTTTTCATTCTTCCCCTCCCCCCCAATTAATTCTTACTTTTATCTCCCCTGAGCCAAGGGTGTAAGGTTGCTAATCTCCAAAGTCCATGAGATCATTTTTTTTCCTTGAAGAAAAGGTGCTTAAGTCCCCAAAAGAAAACCTGAATGTAAAGAAAATCCAAAGTATGAAAGTCAGTTTTCAAATTATCTGCAAATCATTTTCCTCTTCCTCACAAATATAGAAATTCAAAGAGGCTTATTTATACAGTCTTTCACTAGAAGCAATGAGGAATGACTGAAACCAGGTAGATATGTTGGAACAGTTAATTTTAATTAACTTTGCCACTGATTGTTGTATAGCTTTGAAGAATTTCTTTCTTTTTTTCTTTTTCTACTTTCCTTCCTTCCTTCCTTCCTTCCTTCCTTCCTTCCTTCCTTCCTTCCTTCCTTCCTTTCTTTCTTTCTTCCTTCCTTCCTTCCTTCCTTCCTTCCTTCCTTCCTTCCTTCCTTCCTTCCTTTCTTTCTTTTTCTTTCTTTCTTTCTAAGTAGAAATAAACATTTCAAATATTAGTGACTGTTGACCAGAAATGGATAGATGAAGATGTACATGTGGCCATATATTCTTTCCCCTTTATTTTAGAATGAAAGTATCAAAAGTAAAAACTAAATGATCTCCAAAATGCCTTCTCACTCAAAGTAATCTATGATTGTAGGATTTTAAAACTCTTCATATCTATATCTCAAGTGAGAAATGTGGAATTGTGCAAATAAAGATGTTAATCTCCCAAATCTTTCAAACATTCTCTCCCCATTTTCCTTTTGCTTCTGTGGCTACCAGAGACTGGCTTCCTTCACAAGACTTTTTTGTTTTTCCAAACTGAACATGATACAAGGATATTTAACTCACCTCCTTTATATATCACATTTCAATCCCCTAGACATTGGGGACATTACAGAGGATAAAAGCTTGAACTGACTTTAAAAATTATAGACTAACCTCTCACATTTACAAATAAGGAAATTTAGGCCCAAAGAGAGGAAAGTCTTAGGTCATGCAATTAGTAGCAATACCTTTATACCATACCATCTTGTAATATAATATAATATAATATAATATAATATAATATAATATAATATAATATAATATAGTAAAATATAATATAGTAAAATATAATATAGTAGTTTAGTCTTAGTTTAGTATAATGGAATTAATATTGTTATTAATATTAATATAATTAGTAAATATTAATATAATTAACATACTAGCTCAGTTTCAGTTGAGTATATTAGTATAATATTAATATGATTAATATTCATATAATTAGCAAATATTAATAGAATTAGTATAATAGCTTAGTCTTTTTCTGTCTTGTCTATGTTCATAAGTTTATGGTTATGCAGCTATGATTTTTCCATTTCTTTTTTTGGTGTGGTAAGGTATTCAAGGGTGCTGGTATAGTGATTTCGACAGCATGAGGATATCCCAGTGTGGAAACTTCCTGAACAAATACAGATCAGCAGTTTATCTATAAATTAAAGTCTTACAGAATTATTAGGGTGCAGAAAAGTTAAATGACTTTGGGTAAATCACAAGGCTTGTATGTGTCATAGGCAAGATTTGAATCCAGATCTTCCTATCTTTAAGGTAATTCCCCTCTTATCCTAAGTTTAATCTCTATAGCAATCGGCAGAGTTCCAAATTCATCCAGTTGGTTCCCTTTAAATATTGTTTACTGTTGAATAATGTTCAAAATTATTTAGGCATGTGGTAAGAAAAAGGTCAAGGTCAAAGGTGAATTCTTTTCCTCTCCAGAATGAGCTTATGGTTTCTGTGAGGAGCTTACAATGTCCCTTGGGACAAAAATGACCCTTGTGGGCAAAAAAAGAAGTACAATTATTGGGTTCCAAAATGCTAAATTAAAGACAGAATAGTAGAAATTAGCAAGTTGTATAATTCAGCAAGGAATATTAATGAGATTTATAAGATAAATGACATTTAGTGACATTAATTAACTGATTAAATTAAACCTGATATTTTAATCAGAATTTGTTTGTGCAAGGCTCTGGATAAAATGAAATGTAGTTTAACCTAGTTACTTTTAAAATTTCAGTTACCATAACAACTTCTTGTGATTTCAATTAAAGGTGGTCTTTTCTTTACATTATTTTTAGAATTTTAGTTACCATAACAACCAGATGCAGGGTACTTCATCAGTTAATTCTTTCCCAAAGAGTTAAAATCTGGTGTTCTCTTGGAAACAATCAAATGATGATAAGTGGCATGTCAGGAATTAATGTCCAAATGGTAGCACAAGCAACATTTTTCAAGGAGCTGGCTTGTGAAATAAAAGACCGATGAATCTTCCTTTGTATGTTGGACTCAGTTGCTGAAATCAAAAAGAGATTATTTATCAATTGGAAGAAAAGTGGAGACGTCAGACTCGGTGGTGTTATGAATTGTCAGAGTTGCAAAGAGAAATGATGTAAATGATAAATTCATTTTCTCTAGGTATGGGAGAAGCTGTAGAGGATATTGTGCATACCAGAGCTTTTCTAAGGCAAGGGAACACTTGGTTTAAAAATACACAGCACACAGAGATATCTTAAATATTCAGCATTGATGTTTTCACCCTCACCCCCATCAACAGATTTTTGAAAGAATTCTGTTCAAGAAATGAGAAGCACATATCATGATATCATTTAGTTTCAATATCACGTACTAGCTTCTAGAATGAGAAAAGGTAGAAGGGATATATAGCATTGGGGAAATGACAGGCTGAGAATCATGGGTAAAGCAGCAAAAAAAAAGGAGAAAGAATAAAGAAGTTGGTACAAACCAGGGTAAATGATAAGAGATTGGGAGAAAATAAGAAAAACTGCCTCATTTGGGGCCATATGCTGGTAATAAGTAATAAGGAGAAATAATAAGTAAAAAATGCTGATGGCTATATACATCCAATCATGTGAAAAGATTCCTAACATATTGGACCCAAATGCATGGTGAAGTAATGTTAGTAAAATTCCCTTGCTTGTGGAATTCAAATCCTCACCTATTTGAGGTAAATTATCCCCCCAGGGCAGATGTCTTGCTTTATTTGATGGGCAGCAGTCCACAATGGAAGTGGGTAAGGACAAAAGGCACATCTGGCTGCCCTGAAGGGAGAGCCAAGTTGCCCATTAAGTGACGGATAAAGATTGCCTTTCCCTGTTATCACCCTTTGCCCATAAAATGAGGCAGGGAGACAGGCTGTACTGCCTTTTTACCCATATCCTGCAGCAGAGGCAACAGTCTGATAGGAGGAGTGGCATCCCCAGATTCCTAGTTTAATTATAGTCCTCTCACTTAATGAGGTTTCATGAGGAGGAGGAGGTGGGGGATTGGTGTGTGCTTGTGTGGCTGGGGGTTATTTAATTAAAAAACAATAAAGCTGCCAGCTGCTGCTGGTTAACAATCTGGAACCCTCTTCGTCCTCCTCCAACAAGACGGGAGAACAACACAAAGAGAGAAGGGGTCCAATAACATGCCAGGGAGGCCGTTTCCTGCAGGGCTTTCTCTTAGGAATCTTAGGAACTGTACCTCAATTTCCTCAGCAGCTCTTACTTTGAAGCCAAAGAGATGATACTGTTGGTGTGAAAAACCACCCCCACACCTGCCAACAAAGCCATCATCATACAACAATAATAATGATAAAGATAAGGAGAGATACCTTAGTATAGCGTATAGAGGACCAGCCCTAGAGTCAGGAAGACCTGATGTCTGACACATTCAGGGTGTGTGACTCTCCTCATGCCCCTTAACCTTGCCCAGGCAAGAATTAACCTGAATTGCACAACAATGAGGCAATGGAGAATACCATTGGTATCCGGAGAAAGAATTGTGGAGTTTGAAGAAAGACTAAAGGCTATTACCTTTAATTTAAAAAAAAAGTTATCTTATTATGTAATTCTGCTATATCTCATATTATATGTTTCTTCCTTAAGGATATGATTTCTCTCACATCACATTCAACTTAAATCAATGTATACCATGGAAAAAACGTAAAGACTAACAGACTGCCTTCTGTGGGGTGGGGTGGGAGGAGGAAGCAAGATTAGGGGAAAAATTATAAAATTCAAAATAAATAAATAAATTTGCTAAAAAAAGAATTAGCCTGAGTTAACCTGTGAACTGATCAAGAGGTATATCCAACCTAAATTCTTTAAAACAAGAGTTGCTTACAATTGCATTGATAAGAAGTTTTCTCATCATACCTTCACTCAAGATAAAATCAATGACAGGTCCCAATACATGTATGAAATAGCAGTTGAATGGATAAGTGCCAAAATCTTAATACAACCAGCCATCCATGCCTGTAGTTTAGAGCTGAAGTACTCTTGAATCCCCTCATCAGCTATTGAGTCAAAAAGAGGTGACCACCTTTGGAAAAGGGAATACTCCTCTCCTGTTCTTCTCTTCTTATTGCCCTCCAAGTGACATCATGTAATTCTGTGACTTCCCAGGAAGGATAGAGTGAAGAGCAGCAGCTCAGTTTACCCCCTTGCCCTGGTCATCACACAGCCTTGAATATCTGTCAGCTAAGATCCAGGTCCTGACTAGGAGAACTGGATCCTGGATTGCCTCTTTTGTGTTTATTCTTTCTGGATCTTAGGTGAGGGAACATTGATCCCAAAATGAATATATTCAGAATTGGAGGCAATCTTATGAGCTGGACATGTCCTAGGATCCTGAATCTACAGAACAGAGCTTAAGAGTGGCAAGAGAATTTTCTGCATGAGAGAAGGAAATAGAAAAGCTACCTCCAAAACTTCTATACAACTGGGATATTTACCTTGTCCACAAAGTACTAATGCCATGTGGCTGGGTATATTTTTTGACCAGAACACAGGTTAAAACTCTGCAGAATTTTTGAAAATGAATTAGCAGAGACTCATCAGACTATCCACCACTCTTCCTGGTACCCTGCAACTGTTGATCAAAAAGATGGGATAACTAGGGCATTGCCATGACTACAGAGCTCTAGGTACCATTATAACATAGGAGCAGTGCCTTGCTCTTGATACCTAACCATTTAGAGCAATGGTATTCACAAACTAGACCTTCAACAGTCATAGAAGCTGATATGGAAACAGTAAAAAGATGGATTTTGAGTTCCCTGAGTACAGGGACTATCCTTTGTCTATTTTTTTATATCTCCAGTATTTAGCATAGTGCCTGCACAAAGTAGGTATAAGTCACTATTTCTTTTGAATATGTAATAGTTATCATATAAATATCTTTTATTTTCCTTGCCCCCTTCTCTGAAGATGGCAGATATAAATTTATTCTATTTAACAGTTCTTTCTGTAGTAACAGTTTCTTTCTGTAGTAGTGGTAATCTCTATATGTCTTGTTATACAAATCCAATAAAGCTAAGATTCAAAGGGAAACAATTGTGAAAAAAAAAATCTTTGAACTAGGAAACTTTAATAAATAAACTCATTTTCTAATTACCTAAGGAACTGATTCAAATTCATAAAAATAAGAGCTATTCATCAACTGATAAATGACATAAGGATATGAACAGGTAGCTCTTGACTAAAGGAGCCCAAGATAACTGAAATAGTATAAAGTAGTCTAAATCAGTATTAATTAGTGATGTAAATTATAGCAACCTAAGGTTCTATTATCACATCTTTTAAACTGGCAAAGATGAAAAAAGGAAAATGGCAAATTTTGGTGGAACTGTGGACAAACAGACATATTAATGTACTGTTGCAGGATGAATTCAATCATTTTGAAAAGTAACTCGAAATTAGTAAATCGTGCATACCATTTGACTCAACCACCTCTAGGACTACACTCCAAAGAGATCAAAGAATAAAGAAAATGTGCTATCTATACAAAATAGACTTAACACAGCTCTTTTGTGGTGGCAAAAAAAACCCCATTACAACAACAAAACAACTAGAAACAAAGGGTAAGTCTATCAATGGAAGAACGAATGAATGAATATGATTAAATATTATTTGTGTTATAAGAAATTATGAAATAGGTAATTTTGAAGAGATATAGAAAGACTTGAGTGAACTGATACAGAGAGAAATAAGAACGTGAAGAACAACTTATACTTTAGTTCACTATTATAAAAATGAATGTTGAAGACTTTTCTAAACTGATAAAGAATAAGATGAGTAGAACCAGAACAATTTACATAACACTATAAAGATGAACAACTTTGAAAATTGTAATTTGTGTGGAAAAGCTATCATTCACTGGAGTCTTCTGCTACTCCCCTATCCCTTGATTTTGAACCATGTTTCTGACCTTTGTTTCTCAACTCTTTAATCCCTAGGTATTGATGACTTTTTTTGGCATAACCTTGGAATAGAATTCTTTAAGATCAGAGCTGGAACTACACTCTTTTTTCTTGCCTATTTTCTCCCTCCAAGAGAGAAATCATCCTTGATCAGTGGTATGAATCATACCCATTAAAACGGTGTAGACCAAAAATAAAAAAAAATGAAAAAAATAAAAAAAGTGTAGACCTTGAAATATATGCATTGGTTAACATAACAGCTTCTGTGATTATAAGCTACTATAAGCTATATTATTGCATATTTCTATTGTTTTTGTTCATTTTGTGAACTGACAAAGGAAAAAATATTAACTGGTAGTCAACCTTATAGTGAAGAGCCTCACCACACAAAAATAGGTTGTCAGAGAATACATGCTCATATGCAAGTGTATATACATATCTATCTAGCTAGCTAGCTAGCTACATCTATATAGGTATATAGACATATAAGCTTCTCCTTTAAGACTTTTCAACTTGATAACACTTACTATTGCCTGAGTATGACTGGCATGGAATTGAAGAACTCAAGGTGACACCCATGTTTCAAGAATGAATCAGAGTAGAGGGCAGCTAGGTGGTGCAGTGGATAGAGCACCAAGCCTGGAGTCAGGAGGACCTGAAATCAAATCCAGCCTCAGACAATAATTACCTAGTTGTGTAACTTTGTCACTTAACCCCACTACCAACAAAAACAAAAAAAAGAATAAATTAGAGTAGAACTTTAGCATAAAATAAATTATAAAATACAAGTATGACTAATAATAATGACAGGTACTATTTAATGAACTATGAATTCAATGAATGAGTTGTAGTACATGAATATTTTCCAGGCCCAAGAACTTTATAATATTTATCTGATTTTCACAACAACATTGGGAAGTAGATGCTATTATTATTCCCATTATACAGATGAGGAAACTGGGGCAGAGGTTAAAGTGATGTGCTCAGGGTCACCTTCCTAAGTTAGTTTCTGAGACCATATTTGAATTCAATTCTTCCTGACTTCCCAACTTTCTGAACCATAGTTCTATCTACTATACTACTCAGTTGCCTAGACTAGAAAATAAGGTAGGTTAGTTGCTTAACCAAAATGGAACCAAAGATAGCCATGTCATCAGTATTAGTGTATTGGTACCACTTAGATACTAAAAGAACTGGGTTACAGTAAAGTGACCACAAGAATCAAAGTCAGAAGATTTGGGTGTGAATTCTGGCTCTACTACTAATTATCTGTGACTCTGGTCAAATCTGCCTCAACATCTATAAAATGGGGGTGGAAGGTTGGATTGGATGACCTCAAAGGTCTTTTCCAGGTCCAAATTATGATCCTATTGTCCTAATACATAACATGTAAACCCTGTTAAGGGAGATGTAAGGAATAACACAGAGGAGAATCACATGAGTAAATCAAGTGAATATTTGCTGCAGTGAAGGGAATACCCCCACTAATTAAGTTGTGGCTTCATCAAATCACCAAGTCATAATGGTATCATAAGCCTACTATGATATAGTAATAGGCTATGTTCTCCCACAAAGTCTACAGTGTCTCATCAAGGCATGGAAGAAATCCTGGGTCCTTGAAGATTACACCAGCAAATACAAGCTGTAGCTGGTTCTCTACCAAGCTGGAAAAAATGTGGTCCCAGTGAAGGTTTTGAGTATGGATTAGGTAAGATGAATTTTTATCACCAGCAGATTGACTAAGCGGAGAAGAATTATCTGGTCAATGGTCTAACTGCACCTTAGCTTATTCTGAGTTTACATCCCATTCATAATCAGGTGTTTTTGGACAATTAAAATATGCTCCATTTTATTTGCTTGTGAGTATACATGTATCATATATATATATATATATGATGCCATCAAGTCTTAACCTCGTCCAACAGCTTCAAACTCTCTTTTTGATAGAAGTCAGACTTCTTAGGACAATTATCCCTTCCATATCATGACTTTCCCTATTGTTATGTTAGGTCAGCATAAGAAGTTAAATGGAATGGAAGCCACAGATAATACACAAAGGCCAGCAGAAGATATAGAAAAAGTTTAGAAACTCAGTAATCTATAAAATATATGTATAATATTATATAATATCAATATATTTTATCTTTTAATACTATAATAATTCAGACTTCTTTAGTATGAAGAGAGGACCAAAAATTTTTTTGCAGTTTTTTCCAGATCCTGGGGATTGTTGTAGACTATATATCTTTCATCTTTGAATTCTGAACCTCATTAATTTTTTTCCTTTCTCCTCTTTGATAACCTTTCACATTGAAGTCAAATATTGACTTGGTGTAAAAGATTCATTAATGTTCTTGATAAAATTTCTCTACATTTTCATCTTTTTTCCCAAAAAATTATGTTTTTGGTTACTGTTGCTCTCATGCTGAAATTAATAATACCCATTCTTTCATCTACTGCATGGTGAAGAGACTATGAGTCATTCTTCCATTTGGCTGCCATCTTTAATATCTTTTTCTTCCATGAATGAGTCCATCAGTAAGAATGAACTAGAATGAATTCACCTGCCATTGCACAGAGATTCTCAATACTGCAATATTTGTAAATGACCTTCCCAGTCCTTTCTACCTCTTTTCCTACCTCTCAACCAGTGTCACTATGGAAGTCTCTCTTCCTTAAGAGTCTTCCTGCCTCCATGACAACTCCAGGCAATTAATTAAATTTTTTTGCCATTTCCATGTAATTTTTTTTCATGTATTCTTTTTCCTCTCCAGTTTCTTAATACTTAAATTCTATATGAAATTTCCTTTATTGCTTCATATCAACTCTCTGCCCTCCATTTTAATCAACTCTGTTCTCTCAGACACTATTACATACACAACATGCTATAGTGATAGAATCTGGAAATGGGAATCAGAAAACCTTGGTTCAGGTATTGTTATTACTACATACATAGTACACTGGAAAGATTAAAACTTTAAAAGCCTCAATTTCCTTTTGTATAAGACCAGAGATTGGTTAGATCAGGGTTTCTTAACTTGGGTCCAGGGTTCAGGGTCCCCCAGGGCAATCCATAGATAGATTTTTAGGGGGAAAAGTGAACTTGATATAAAATGGGATATTTATTTTCACTAACCTTTGGTGATTTTGTAATATTCTTCTCTATTCTTATTAATTTTGAATCTTGGAGGTTCAATTGGATCTTTTTGCATTTCCTCCACCTGAATAACTCTTTGTTTAGTTCATAGGCTACATCAGACTACCAAAGGGGTCCATGATACACAATAAAGGTTAAGCACCCTTAGGCTAAACAATTTCTAAAGTGTATTTTGTCTCTGAATCCTATAATCTTTAAAGTCCCTTCCAGCTCTAATATTCTACCACCTAGGAAATGTACAATCTATTCCAGCTTAGTATAAAAATTTACATTCCTAATATCTAATTTATAATATGATTACTCCTTCCTGAGACAAATGGACTAATCCCTCAGCTTTGCAGGCATTTGGGAGAGGGGGGGATTTTCACCACAGTAGCAAACAAGAATGATGATGCAAACCAGTTTTCCTCCTTTTTCCTGAAAGGAATAGCTTTTTCCCTGTCATCACAAGCAGTTACCCACATTTTTCTTGGAAATTAAACATGTCTACACTAGCATTCCAATGTGTTCTCTATAATATAGAAATTGCCTTTTTCTTTTTAAATTGAAAAATAAGGAATGGGCACCAGATTGTAAAGTAAAATGTGCCTGCTTTTTGATGTAAAATTTACCAGCTACAGAACCACTTTACCTTTGGAAAGTGCCAAAGGATACACTCTTCCTATACCCTAATTGCTATTTAGATACATTTTCCCCCCGAGGAGTAAAAGTAAATCTTTTTTATAAAGGATTTTTGGTTGCTTTTGAAATGCCTAGCAAAGTATCTTGCACGTAGTAGGTGCTTGGTAGATGTTTACTGAAATGACTTAAATTTTTTGAATTAAAAGAAATTTAACTGAATTGATTTTTTCTCATATATTCTGTTGTCTGTTCAGTTTTCTGAGAGAGTTGTGTCAGTTTACCTTCACCCACTAAAAGATACTTTCAATGAATATTATATTCCACAACAATTCCTGCATTCTACAACAGTTTAAGAAATAGTGTGAAAACTACAAAAATTGAAATCCAAATATAAAGTGAAACACCAAAGAGAATAAAGCTGGAGGGCATTGGGATACTGATATAATAGTAGGAAAAGGCTTACAAAATGATTGAGAATCTTCCCTAGCATTTCACTGTTTTATACAGGGCCATCCCTAGAGGTCCCTGCCTCCTAGAGGATCTATGCCTCACAAGGGGGTCCCTGACACAATAAAGGTTAAGAACCCTTGGGCTAAATGATTTCTAAGGTATATTTCATCTCTGAATCCTATAATCTTAAAAGTCCCTTCCAGATGTAACATTCTAGCATTCAGGGAAAGTACAATCTATTCCAGCTTAGTGTAAAAATTTGCATTCCTAATATCTGATTTATAATAAGACTATTCCTTCCCCCAGACAAATGGACTAATCCTTCAGTTTTGCATGCATTTCAGGGAGTGGGGATTCTCATCACAGTAACAAATAAAAATGATGTAGATTTTGAGGGGGGATTCAACCCTCTCATGACCGACCAGGCAGATGAAGGTCTCTCTATCAGCTAGTGGGTACAAAAGGACTTTAGGTAGTTATGCAAATAGTCACTCTACAAATCTAAAATCCCAGAACATTTTCATCAATACTTTAAAGGTTCCCTGATTTCATTAGCAAGATAGAAATACTCCTTCCACTGATATAAATCACAGCCCTCTACAAGCTTAGTACCCAACCTTTGAAAGTTGCCTTGGTTTATATTACCCTTCAAACAATCTAGCAATGTACTTCTCTGTATATAGCTTTTTGACTCCCACCATTACCACAATTGGGGAGCAGTTGGGTGGCACAGTGGATAGAGTTGCTGGGTCTGGAGTCAATTCTTCCTCTTCTTCCTGCATCCAAATCCAGCCTTGGATACTTACTATGGGATCCTGAGCCAGTCAGTTAATCCTGTTTGCCTCAGTTTCCTAATCCTCAAAATGAGTTGAAAGAAGTGGCAGACCACTCTAGTATCTTTGTCAAGAAAACCCCAAAAGGGGGTCACAAAGAGACAGTCATGACTGAAACAACTGAACAACAAAAATTACCTAAAAGGAATATGGCTAGGAAGGTAACTCCCCACTTGACACATGCTTCAAACTAACATTTTCGGACTTGAAGTTCACCAACAGTTGATTTCATCTTTATGCAGATGTTTGTGGGGAGCAGGGACACAGCATCATCTGACTCAGTTCTGAAAAGTCTCTTGGAATTAGGCCTGATTGGACTAGCTAATGAAACATCAGGGAGGATTGCTAATGCTCTGTAAGGCTTTCCTGTTACCATATGAAAGTGCCGATATCCTACAGGCTTAGGCACTTCAGTGACTCACTGGTGATCCATACCTCTTCCCTGTTCTGCAGCTTTCCCCACTGATATTTAAACTGCTAAGGAATAGAGGTGATCATATTCACTGGATGTGCCAGCACCCTAGTAGAAAACTGTAAAGAGATCCATCTATCACGTAATGGCACTTGCCTGCCTTATACTTTTCCCTACCTATATATGGCACCTCATCATTCAAATGACTAATCAGCCTTAGATATTGCCATTAAACCACAGGCAGGTCTTTTTCCCCCTGAGCACCTAACTCAGTTTTGTTCCTAAGCAGCAATGCCAGCATTTCCATCAAATATTCAGTTCAAAAGGAGTCCTGGTAAGAATGAATTCCCATCTATTACAGCTGCTCCCATTTCCTGGACTGTCATAAAACTTCTGTATCCATAAAGACCCTGTCTGAGTACAATCACATCCAAAGGACATTGAGGAGATAACAATTTGGAAGAGGTAATGGGGTAATGGGCTGACTTCATGTGATGCAGGGTCCAAAATCATTCATCAGAATCAACAAAGAATGTTGGATCTGGAATCAGAAAGACCTTTCCTAATGCCTCAGCTCTGGCACTGCTTAGTTCAGTACTTGGGCTATAGTTTGTTTGTCCTTCATCTTTGAAGAGGACCAAAGACATCTCAAAGTGATGTCTTGATGTGTGCATGAATTGAATTTAAGAGAGGCAGAGCTGCATAGTCAATAGTTCTGCTCCCTCTCCCAGAATTATTAAAGTACAATGGCAGGGCAAAAGTCAAGACAAGTGGTCGTGGTCCAGACTGCAGCATGTAATAAATGTTTTTGATGGGTAGTCTTTAGCTATGTGTAGATGGACAAGTCATTCAAACTGAGTCTCTAATTTTCTAAATTATAGATGGATTACAATCAATGTTGGTAGAATCAAAGAAATTCTAAGCTTCTTTTATTTTCATCCATCCCAGAGCATAGTAGTTGTCGTTGTTCAGTCATGCCCAACTCTCCATGATCTCATTTGGGGTTTTCTTGGTAAAGATACTGAAGTTGAATTGCCATTTTTCTCCAGCTCATTTAACAGATGAGGAAACTGAGGCAAACAGGGTGACTTGCCCAGGGGCACAGAGCTGGCTTATAAAGATGAGTCTTATGGACTCCAGACCTTTTATTAATATATATATATATATATATATATATATATATATATATATATATATATATATATATATATGTATGTAAAAGTACGTGTAAAATGCCAAATAAATAACTCCTACTGGAGTCCAGAAAAGAGAAAAGAAATCATTTCCAGATGAGGCAGTCATGGAGAAAGGAAACATTTAAACTGGGCACTGAAGCACATAAAGGATTTGGAGAGAGAAGGAGGATTCATCAATGCCTTAGATGACTTCATTGTACCTAACACTTCAATTATCTAAATTTTTGGCAGACTTCTTATCTGAGCTCCCTTAGGAGCACTGATCCTAACTGGCCTTGTCTTGTTGTCGAGAACTCTAACAAGAATTGTGTGTGTGAGAGAAAGGGGTCATATTAGTACTTCCCATAAGTGGTTTTGCAGTTTGGGAGGGAGGTACATTGCACATTTAAAGAGGAATAGTCCAAGAGATAGATGGTACAGAAGAAGAAAAAAAGAAGACTAAATACTGCTTGTTGGCATTCATCAATGGTTTCTCATTCATATGGTTTCTCCATATCCCATGTGTCCAAAGTCCTAGAATATTGGAGTTGACAAGTTCCCCTGGGTTAACTTGGTTCAATTGACATGTTGCAAGTTGTAAGCTTTAAAAACTTGAGAAGTATAAATTCTACAAACTTACACAAAAAATTGAAAGGTTTATCACGCATATCTTAAAATAGTGATGTTTTGCCAGTTTTTGAACTTTGTAAAAGAAATCTCCTCAACTGCTGCTCAGTTACTGAAAGGATTGAATTTTAAATCCCAGGATTAAGATTATTCAAAGAATGAAGTTTTGATGAATACATGGCAGTTTTGACATGATCCCATTTTAAAAAGGCTAATGGAGCTAGAAAAGGTGACTAAGGAGGCCAAGCAAGAGGACTTTCTTCTAAGGCAAGTGGTCTACAAAACAGTCAACCAGAAACTGTCATATATACAAAACATGATGATGGGGTGCCCTGTCTTACTAAAATTAGAATTTTTAAATGTCTTATTTAAAATTCATAAAATTAGATAAGTACATAGAAATTTAAACTTTCAAATGATTTTTGTAACTTTGGAGCATTTATTTTTTCTAAAGTTATTAAAGGTAAAAATTTCATTAAAACTTTCAGGATATCCTGCACAATAATTCCCTCTAACATTCCCTATGGTCAAAAACTAAGTAAGGAGGAAGTTTACTCCAATTTACTTTTGGGCACCTCTAATAGCTAGAAAGGAGCAGCTAGGTGGACAAAGCAACAGGCCTGGAGTCAGAAAGATCTGACTTCAGATCTGGTTTCAGATACTTAACCAGCTGTGTGACTCCGGGCAAGTCATTTAACCTTCTTTGCCTCATCTGTAAAATGAGCTGGAGAAGGAAGTGGCAAACTAAGCCAAGAAAACCCCAAAAGGGTTATGAAGAGTCAGACACAACTCAAAAGACTGAACAATAAACAATGGTTGGAAATTGTTCCCTTACTTTAAACTTAACTCTTCTTCTTTATTAATTTTTACCACTTATTCCTGGTTTTGCCCTTTACCCTTACCTCCTCATTCCCTAAATATAAATGTATATATATATATATATATATATATATATATATGTATATATATACATTTATATAACTTGTCCTCTGCAAAACAAGTCAATTCCTCTTCCCTAGTCCTTCAAATACTGGAAGAAAGCTACTATGTTTTGTTTCCATCCACTCTTCTCCAAACTAAATATTCCAAGTTCCTAAGACTTAAGTGATATGATCATGAAATCCTTCATCATCCTAAGTGCCCTGGACAACTTCCAACATATCAGTACCCTTATTAAAAAAAGGAGACCCTCATTAATAACAATAATAGCTAATATTTTAACATAAACATTTTAATGATAATACATTAATCCAGATCTGATCTGATCAGCATACACAAAACTGTCGCTTTCATAGCCCTGAAAATTATGGAAACCTAACACTGCCCTAGTGAAATTTTGGAGTGCTGCATCTCTTGTCTCATTTTAAGTTTATAGTCCACTAAAATCACCAGATTTTTTTCAGGAAAGTAAAACTCCTGCCAATCATGACACTTATTTAAGTTGTGAATTTTTTAAACTTACTTTAATACCTTTGAAATTTCACATATTTAGATCTAGCTCAATATCCTAACCTGCCAAGAGCCCTTTGGTTTCCTGACATTGCCATCAAATGCTAATTATCCTCCCAGTTCTATGCCATCCAAAAATTTGCTAAAGCATATTCATCTGAGCTTTTATCTCAGCCATTGTTAAAAATGTTAAATATAAAAATCCAAGTACAGCTCCCTGGGACACACTACTAGAGACCTTCATCCAAATCAACATCAAAGAAACCACTGATGGCTCCTTTGGGTTGGGACATTCAATTAGTCCTGAATCACCCTAATCATACTATCAACTAGCTCACATCATTCTTTTCCATAAGAATAACATGGGGAAACTCTGTGAAAAGCTTAGCTAAATCTTGGTTTTGGTGGGATGGGGCAGTTAGGTGGAGCAGTGGACAGAGCACCGGCCCTGGAGTCAGGAGTGCCTGAGTTCAAATCCAGCCTCAGACTTTTAATAGATAGTTACCTAGCTGTGTGGTCTTGGGCAAGCCACTTAACCCCTATTGCCTAGCAAAAACTGAAAAAAAAAAGTAAAGAAATGAAATCTTGGTTTTGGGGAATGGGTAAGAGGGGGGGTAGAAGATGTTTATCAGGAAGTAAATGTATAAAAGGAGAGCGTATCAGCAAAAAAATTAAATTGAATTCTAAGGCATTTCCTGATCTACTGTACTTTTAACTCTGAAAAAAAGGGGAAAATGTTTGTATGGTATGCACTGTCTTTGTTTCTATTTTCTGAACATGTTTTTTTAAAATAATTACTAAGTTCCCTTTACATTTAAATTAATCTCTTTTGATACTGTTTCTCCATCCTGTTATTGAGATTTTTCTCTTGTATCTTCAGAATTTCTTTTTTGACAGCTTCTCATCCCTCTTGGGCTGACTTTCCCCCAAGATTTCAGTTCATTGGTTTCTATTTATCCTTAGTCTGAATCCTTTGAAATCATCTCTCCTCCAATCTGGGCTGTATGGCAAATACTTTCTTCTCTTATCACAACTTCTATTACAAAAGTGAGTGGTCACTTCCTGCTCCCTCTAACCTCCCAGTGTTTTGTGATTGTACCTGAAAAATTAGTTCTTTCTTGTTGGTGAGAATCAGATCCAAAATAAAAAGTTCACAAATTGCTTCCTCCACCTTTTGAAAGACAAAATCAATGATGCAAGGCAAGCAATGATTGGTTCTTCTGCTTTTTGCAATGATTGTCAGCAGGTATCCTGATAATTGAAGTCCTGTATTACTACCAGAGAATGCTGCTTTGCCAAGCTTGTGATCTGTTTCTTGAGTCCCTAATCATTTCTTTTTTTCTCTCTCTAGATATTCTACAGAACAACATAAGACAATATTGTTTATTTCTACCTCTGTTGGTTTTCTCCCAAATGTTCTGTCATATTTCTACTAGATCCTGAATCTCCTCTCAAGTACATATATCCTATTATTTTTCATAAGTATATACTTGGGGGGTGGCTAGGTGGTGCAGTGGATAGAGCACCAGCCTTGGATTCAGGAGTACCTGGGGTTCAAATCCAACCTCAGACACTTAATAATTACCTAGCCGTGTGGCCTTAGGCAAGCCACTTAACCCCATTGCCTTGAAAAAAAACCTAAAAAAAAATAAATATATACTTCCAGAGTCATATTATTTTATTAGTCTCACCCCACCAAGTCTTGATAGCTATGTTTCCTTGCAACACTATCTCCAGTCCACTTGTCATATCACTTCATACATTTGGGTAAAGACACCTAAAGTCTAAAGACACCTATAGTTAACTCAGTTTCAGGGTTTTGTCTCCCATGAATTTCTGGTTGTCTCTACTGTTATTTTTCTTCCTATAGCATCTATATTATCTATTTTGGTAGGCATATATGGAGACAATATTTTCCCCTCCATTGTTCTCTTTCAGTTTTAAAAACTTTTAAAAAATTATATTTGCAAGATTACCATTAAATACATTCTTACCAGTCCTAGCTAAGTACACTTCATCACTGACCAATATTTTTTCACTCCTATCTTTTAAGTCTATATTTGAACTACATGTTTAAGTTCAAATGCCATTCTCAGACACAATCAGTTGTTCATTTCTCAAATGTTTTTCTTTTCTGAAATATTCCTTTATGATGGACAGCTAGGATGAAAGCATGACCTAAACCTCTAAGATCTTCAGCTTCTTACCAAAAACTTCATAATCTTTGGCAATAGTTCAAAAAAGAAAGAGATTCCTTCCTGCAGTATCATCTCCACTCATAGGAATGTGAATAAAGGTACAAATAACAGCATATAAAATACCAAAGGTTTGCTTCAGTCATCAGGTTTGAGAACTCTGCATAATTTTCAGTCAAATCACAGATAGGCAACAGATTGTTCTATTTTTTTGATAGGTTGACAAAGGGCTGCCTCAGTGACCCTTAGAATTGAGTCATCACCAACTACTCTTCTGAGCCTTATTAGCCAATACCTAGGGATCTTCACCATTATTCAACAGAGTAGAAGCCTCTATTTATTCATCAGAGGGTCTCTTTTCCTTCTAGAGAAGACAGAATCTTATAATTTTATTGATTCCAATGTCCCATGATCTTTTCCTTCTATATTACTTTTGGTCACCTTCTAACATCATGTCATAAATTTGAATTTCTTTCTGCCTCTCTCCATATCCCCCCCCTTGCTTTCACTGAAATACTTCTTTCATTTGTCTGATTTTTTATGATTTTGTATATTTTTGTGGGGAAAAATTATTCTCCCCCTTAACCTGAAGAGAGAGAAAAAGCAAAAGTACTTGTATCTTTTTTTCTTCATGAAAGCACACCAAACTGTACTTAGAGCATAGATGACTTTTCTCTCACTTTCTGATGATAGAAATATAAGTAATACGTACTCTAAACCCAAAAGGGTTAAGGTCAATACAAAGTTTGGCCTGTTCTCCATACTTTCTGAAAGTGAAATCTCAGATCTTCATTATTCCTGCTGGTAAGTGAGTTGGTCAGTCTTTGAGCTGTCCTTTACCCCTTCCCCACCATGGACAGCTACATCCAACGTTCTTTCCTTCATCTAATTTACCTCTTACCCTATGAACTTCCTTTTTCTCTAGAGTTTTTCTCCTAATTCTGCTCTTCCTTATCCTCATCCTTGTGACCTTCTAAGTTGAATCTTGAGTTGACGTCAACCCAGAGTTTATCCAGAAACCCTGAATTTGATGACCTACATTTTAGGTTTCTGGTATCTTTTAAATAATTTACCCAAAGCCATGGATATTTGGTTTATATGTCAGTCTCCTCCCTTTGGACACTAGCTCAAAGTCTGAAGATTGTATATGGGGCTTAGATCTCGACAATCCCAAAGTTAATCAACCGTATAGACTGGATTAAATTGAACTCTATGATTTCAAACCATTTCAGCTCACTCTCAGCTTCCTCCAGGCCTTCATTATGGAATTATCACTTCTAGTCCCATTTGGGATCAGCCTTAGAATGAATATACAAGCCTGGTGCAAGGATCCAGAACTTTTCTGATTTTATTAATACCAAGGATTCCTTATCAGTCAAATTGGTATGATTGCACTAACCCCACCTCAGGGAATGTGTATTTTGTTATCTGAATATCATCATGTGCCTGAGAAAATAGTTGAGCATGATAAAAAAAAAGTCAAAGTTTCTTATTAACAAAAACCATAACCACTTTAAGTTGTGCTATCAGGAAGCAGCTGTTTTAATATTTCACCAGAGGAACTGATGATCTGGGGGTTGGGAGACATTCTGCCACCTCAGAAAAGAAGACAACAAAAGGATGGAAAGAGAGATGAGAGACATAAATATATTGACAGACGAGAAGAATAAATGTTTTTCTTGCGTGCTCCATGTAGAGGTGTCTTACATACCAAATTATGATATAACTGTTGGAGTAATGGGTGCAGCTGTTGTTGCCTTTGTAAAGTGATCTACAGATGCCCCATGCTAATAAGGCAAACAACATGTCCAAGTCACTTTACACAATAAGAGGAAGCTAATCCCCCACCATACAAGCCAGGTGCCAAGCATCATCATATACAACAGAAGGTTCCAGCCAGGAATAATCAGATGCTTAAGAGAAAGGTCCTGTGTGTTACACAATGCAATCTTTCGGACAAGGCAAGCACATGGTTTTGCTGCTGTACGTGAAATGCCCCTGGTGAACTGCCAGCTTACAGCAAAAACTGGAAGTAGAATGGAGAAGCCCCCATGCCAGGGAGCAGTATTTAGAGGGGAGAGATGAGCTCACCGAACACAGGAGGGGTCTCCACTCTCTTGTATGTTTCACATTGAAGGGATTTGCTCCCAGAAGCCAAAAAACAAAACAAAACAAAAAACAAACATAAGTTTCATTCAAGGTTTTGATTAAAAACAAAGACAAAACCTTTTAATAGGTTCTTTGTTAGTGTACCTCTAATAGGGAATATAAAAAAATCCTATAAATAGATGTGAATGATCAGTTTTATTAATTCACCTTTTAAGAAGCAGCTCTATCAAATCAACCTTAATCCATTCACATAAGTAAAAAGACACACATCCCCCCATTAGCCTGACTCTGAAATTAGGTGTCTGCTCTGCAATGACACGCTTGCACTGTGAGATCTCCTCTCTTTGCCACTTCTCTTGTCCTCCTGGGATTCTCTGGGACTCAGAGTTCCAGCAGGAAGCCTCTTGACCCTAAAAATGGCCTTAATGATTTTCTTGCTGTGGTTCTGAAAATGCAACCAGAGATGTATTCTACCTTTTCCATCACTGAGAAAACACTTAGCCACTCTGCAAGGGTTGCAGGTTTTGCCTCAAAATGATTTCTATGTTCACTGCACATTGTGAACTGTGGAAGAGAAGGCACGCAGAGGGCAGAAGGTGAAGACTCAAGTTCAAGGGGGCAAGCAACATTATTTTCCAGTATGTTGTTACAGGAAACAAAATTAAGTGCAGTGAAGGTCTACAGCTCCTAAAGCAAAAAACATTCCTCTTCAATCCTCTTCTTCCCCAGAAGAAAAAATAACGTACAAAAATCTTTAAAACTAGAAGAAACACTATAAAGGACACTATAAAGTTAATGTATCTTCTTTGCCAATTGCTATTAATAAAACAATAATAAAATCATAATAACAATAGTGATGATAATTTGATAGCATTCTAAGGTTTGCAAAACTCTTTAAAACATATCTTGCATCATTTTACAAAGAGGGAAGAATGATGGACCTGGAGTTAAAGAATCAATCAATATTTTATTAACTGCCTATATTGTGCCAGTCTTTGGTGCTCGTCACCAGGGGTTTAGAAAGAGGTAAGACATATCCCACCTTCAAGGAGCTTACAATCTAATGCAGGAAGCAACCATCAAAAAACTGTTTATAAATAAGATATTTATCTTTATGAGATAAATAAGTAATAAGAGAGGGAAGACATTAGAATGAATAGAGGTTGGGTAAAGCTTCTCTCTGAAAATGGAATTTTAGTTTGGATTTAAGAGATTAAAGACTAAAGTACTAAGGACCAAAGAGAACCCAGGAGACAAATATAAGAAGGGAGAGTCTTCAGGCATGGCAGACAAAGAAAATGGCTCAGAGCTGAGAGGTAGAATGTCTTATTTTGGGGACAGTTAAGTATGAGTCAGGAAGATCTAGGTTCACATCCAATCCCAGACATTTACTAGCTAGGGTGACTCTGAGCAAGTCTCTTTACCTCTGACTGCCTCAATTTCCTCAATTGTAAAATGGTGATAATAATAGCCCCAATCCACCCAGTGTTGTGAGAATCAAAAAAAGATATTTTTAAATGAAATTTTATTTATTTTCCCAATTATATGCAAAGGTACTTTTCAACAGTCATTCATTTGGAAGTTTATGAGTTCCACATTTTTCTACCACCCTTCTTTCCCTCCCCCCTCCCCATGGCAGTGAACAATCTGATAAAAGTTGTACTTGAAAAATCACACTCAACACAATTCTGTATTAGTCATGTTGTAAAAGAGAAATTAAAACATGAGAAAGAAAGGAAAAACATGAAAGAAGTTTTTTAAAAAGTGAATATAGTGTGCTTTGCTCTGAATTCATAATCCATAGTTTTTTCACTAGATATGGATGGCATTTTACTTAGCAGATCTCTTAGGATTGTCCTTGATCACTGAACTGCTGAGAGGAGCTACATCCATCAAAGTTGATCATCTCAAATTGTTTCTGATGGTTCTGCTCATTTCATTCAGTATCAGCTCATGTAAATCTTTCCATGCTTCTCTGAAGTCCAACTGCACATAACTTCTTACAGAACAATAATATTCCATAACACTCATATATAATAAATTATTCAGCCATTCCCTGATTGATGAACATTGCCTCAATTTCCAATTCTTTTCCACTTCATAAAGAGTTGCTATGAATATTTTTGAATATATGAGACTTTTTCAATTTTTATGAGATAATATTAGTAAAATGTTTAGTACATTGCTTAACAAATGTTTGTTTATTTCCTTTCTTCTTTTGAGTTACTATATGAATAGTCCAGGAGTTCCTCCCCATAGATTTCTCCAATGAATGAAGTGAGAAAGACATGGAAGCCAATGGTTAATTGTGTATGATTTACTCCTGGAGGAATCATTTGCTATTTATTCACCAAAGAAGAAAAACAAAACAGTTTGATGGTACTGACAGAAGAATATTGTTCAAGGCAGACTGAAGTAGAATTCTATTTAAAATTCTTTCCAAGTGTAAATAAAAGAAGTCTGGTCTTGTTTTGGAATCCCTATCCCCCTTTCTCCACTGCTCTTTCCCTTTTCCCATTTTTCATTACTCTTTTCCTTTCATTTTGTCCTTGTCTCTTGTTTCAACAGACTTTTCCCAAAGAGAGATTTCCCAGAGAATGTCAGCTAATTAATTATTGCTTCAAACATCATTTCTATACCAAACCTCTGACCCCTTGGCAGCTCTGCAAAAAAATTCAATTGCATTCCTCATTTACTCAGTAAATATTTTGTTGTGGTGATTAATTGCGAAACAAGGGGGGAAATACATTGTCTCGGGAGAGGGGGGGAAATATATCAAAATGATTCAGATCCAAGTTTGTGAGCCCAGTGCTATATCTCTTGCATGTATGGATATTTCCTGTGGGAACCTAGCTCTGGTTTCTGACTTAGCAGGGAGCTTTGTTTAGGGGAAAATGGTAGACTTGGGTAGTTTGATGCCTATTTCACCACTTTTTAGAACCTACCTTTTCCCATTCCACACCATCTCCTGACAGGCATCATTTATCTCTAGTTGAACAGGCTGGTGATGATTTTTTTCTTTAACTGACAAAGTAAATTAGCAACAACTGGTATTTCAAAGGTGATACTGTGCATCTACCACCTTCCTTTGGTGATCAGAGATCTCTCTTCCATAACAGACTGCTTTCCCTCCTTCCCTTCATCAACTATACAAGAGTTTTAATTTTTGTGTGTCACTTTGCTGCAGGGTAGGGCAAGATGATGCTACACCTTGGCTTTCCCATTTGACAAGAAAACTGAGTTGACAAAGGCTCTCCTTAGGATAAGGAATATTTTATGTGGATGGACTTTCCTGAGGAAACACAAAAGGTCTTTGAACCTTTCACACACACATCAGTAGGCACTGATGTCTCCTTGAATGAAACCTGGCTTTCCCTAGGATGGGGACATAACAAAAAAAGTCTCCCCCAAATCCACCAGATGTCTTCAAGGGCTGCAAAGTGAAAATGGTACATCACCAAAAAACCACATCCAGCCCTCTTTTTGTTGGATGGCATCATCATCCATCACAACAAGAATTAGAATCAAAATTTATTTTCATTGATATTGACCAATTTCAATCATAATTGAGGCACTTGCACATTCAAATATACTGAACCTATAAGTGACCAATTGGGCCTGCAATTAATTTGCATTCATGAGTTTTGCCGTGGTAACAAATTGAACGCATTAAATATAACCAACCCATGGGCCGACTACCCTTCCCAAATCTAGCCTTTTATATCAACTAGAGTAGGATGTTTCTCATTACTATTATGAAAGGGGGATCTTTTCTTTTCCTATGAATAATAAATAGAATCATGAAAACTAAATAGGACATGATGGGATCATACAATTGGATTTGACATTTAGTTAGCAGAAGCAAAATTTATTTTCAAAAAAATCAATATGCTTTATGCAACTTTCCATACTTTTTAATTCACTTGAAACAGATAATTAGCTCATATATTTAAATTAGCCTGCAGAATTCCATTCAGCAATTTTTTAAGGAAACAGCATGCTATTTTATTCTTGCATTAGTGCAGACACTAATGGAGCACACAAATACAGTCCCTTTAAAAGGCCTGTTAAGGCTCTGTCTCCAGTCAAATTATCTGAATAATCATCTTCCAGTACGCCATTTTACTTTGCCAGTGAAGCCTAAGCCTAAGAGAAGGAGGGAAGAAGATAGGTGAGAAAATAGTAGAAGTAACAGGGCCTAATAGTTTCTAGGAGTTTGGAATTCTCTTCTGGCTCCAATGCTGATTTACTGTGGGGGACCTTTGATGAGCTACTCTGGGTTGGTTTCTTGTCTGTTAATTGGGATTCTAATGCTTGATTGTAAAACTCCCTGCCAGGACCATTGCCAAGAGTTGAGGGGTCTAGTACTTTCCCAATAAGTCCTGGTTTGAACTAGTGGTTCATTCACAAAATATACCATATTTTTAAAATTATTGATTGCTCATCAGAGCAACTCAGCTAGGATATGTGGAATTTCTATCCAGTGTTTCATCTCACCCTACAGTTTGGCATTTGGTTGCAGCATCAAAGAACTATGTACAGAGATTAATAATGGTTTGTAGCTATGAAAGTTTACCTCATTGCTTCCCTCTCTATTTTCTCTATTCCTCTATCCACTTTCATTAATGGTTACCCTGGCCTTCTTTAAGTTTTTGGACCTTTTATCACCTCCTTCCCACTAACTCAGTTGATTTAGATTTTTTCCTTTCATTCCTTGTCCTTTCATTTACTCAATGGTTTCTCCTTCTTGCCCCTTTGAGTTTCTTCATTCTTTTTAGTCACTACTTTGGGAAATCCCCTCCCCAAGTCTTTTTACCTCCTTTGTGGATTAGGGCATTTTGTTTCTAAACTCAAGTTTTCAGCAGACTGGACATATCACAAAAAGGAATTGAATAAAGGAGGGAAGACAAGATTGTTTACTTTCCTATAAGGCTAATGTCTCTGCTGGGAGTCCTTGACTAGATGCTTAAGGACACAGACAGAAAGGACAGAGGGCAACAGAAAGTGCTCCTACCACCACAATTTACATTTCAGTTCTGTTCAACTCTGTTTTAAAAAGTCTCATTTGAATACATAGTACATTAGCTGCACTCCTGCATCAGCTCTAATATGAGAAAATAGATTCATAGCTCAATAACCTCTCCCTTCTGTCCAGACAGTTGGGTGGTAGGTGGGAGAGGTATAGGGGAGACTTAGCCACAACAAAGAAATTCTATTTTCAAAAAAATATTATTTTTTTAAGCAATGTTGCTCAGATGTTAGCTTCATAGTACTGCCTCTGACATAATAATGCTTGCACATTTGTTGGTTATTATGGAAAAATAAACATAGATTGAAAAATTTTACTTTGTCCCTCTTAAAAATGCCACATTGCTTCTTTCACTCCTACATAGTTTGGAGGCTTTTCTATGGAAAGAAAATAACTTGCTAGACTAAATGAAATCTTGAGAATTTTTAGATGCTATGACTAATATAATCATATACAGAACACAAATTAGAAGCAGTCACTGGAATAAATATTGTCTAGTCAAAAAGATTAAAATTACATCATATTGCTATATTAATACAATGATCAATCCATAGTCAATAAATTATTACATGCCTTCTAAGTGTCACACAGTGTGCAAGGTACTAGAGATGTAAATGGAAAGAACAAAATCATCCCTGTTCTCAAGTAGTTTACATCCTATGGTGTCATATCCTGGATTAGTATCCACTCAACTTTGGGGTATTCCCAGACTTGCACTTGCCCTTGAGGGTTGGATATTGTTTGGGAAGTTGTCATGGTTTCTATGGGTAACTCTTATCAATTAGCTCTTAGAAAAGACTTTTACTAAGATGGCAGAGTAACAACAAATCATTCCTCTTGAAAACAAGTTCATTCTCCCACAACTATATACAGTATCTTTGATAGGAGCCCTATCCCAATTCCTACCACCATGCAAGTTCAGATAGTTTTCATGTCAAAGGGATTGAGACCATCCTCAAGACTTGGTTGGTTCAAGGATCAAAGACCAAGATGATTGACATCATTTAGTATCTTCTCAGAACAAAACATCCTGCAAGAGCTTCAGGCTCTCTTAGATATTTGGCTGGTAGATCAGGACTGGCAACTCAATCAAGGGAACTTTGCTCAGTTAAGTCAATTCAAAGAGTCTTCAATGCAAATCTATGCTGAATACCCTTCTCCTGTTATGTCTAAGTAAACAGCCCTTTGTTACTTGTTGATTTACCAATGTGTGTCTTATTCTGTTCCAAACATTAACAACCAAGGCACTAGCTTAGGGAAGGTTCAGCCCAGAATTCAGCATCCATGGGAAGTGTGAGTTCAAATTTAGAGGATGATAGTACCAAGGACTAAAGAATGTAAGTATGACAAAGAGAATCCACAACTCACAAAGCTCAGAATTTCTTTTCTTCTTAGTTGCCCTTATGTAAAACATGTGACTTCTAGGCAAATCATAGTGTCTGCTAAGCAAGTCATATGGCTGGGCTCCCAGGGTCTTCTCTTTGCTTAGTCCATAACAGTTTCCCTTTTCTACTGCAAAGAATCAAGTTCCTTGAAATTGCTTCCTTCCTTGGATGACTGATCCTCTAGATTTATGTTTGTCTTCTAGTGCCTATCTCTTTTTATCTGTGTTGTCTGGATAGTATGCCTCTGCTTCCAAATAGATGCCATATTTCCTAATGGTCCAATAGCTCTGAGAACATGTTTGCAGAGAGGGGGGAAAGAAGATAAAACCCCTTACTGTTCTCTGGTAGAGTCATGGATCTCCTTTCAGAACAACCTGAACTGAAATTCATTCAGTGATTGAAATCCTCTAGCAAATGAGTCTATTTCATTTAATTAGTCAAACTCTCTTGACCCAATTAGAGAAGAGTTCATAATAATAAAGCAATCAGGATGCAGACCATGTTGTTTACAACATTATGATTATTCCAATTGAGATGAAGAAGGAAATGGAGCAGGGAGACAAAGGTTTGCTCTCTACATAACTATATACAGAATATATATCTATAACACAAATCCAAAAAAAACCACAATGTGGTTAGAGAAGAACATTAATGATTGGCCAGGGATCATGAAATTCTTCAAAGTAAAAGATGAAGCTAAGTATGTGTCTTGAAAGAAGAAAGGGATTCTGTGATAAGGAGGGAGTAAATTCAGGCATGGAAACTATCTAATAGAAAGATAGAGACCAAAGAGAAGGACAGTTTGGCTGGATTGCAGAACATGAGAAAGCCTAGTCTAAATAAAATAAAGTTTCACTGATTTAATGAAAACACACCATGGATGATAGATTTGAGATCTGGGAGGGGTCTTACAGATGATATAGTCTGTATATCCCGGTTTTGAAGATCAGAAAACTGAGGACCAGACAAGTGTAGAGTCTTGCCTGAACTCATACAACTTTTTTGTTACTGTTTTGTCATATGTAGATTTGCACTTGGCATAAGAAAAAGCTTCTTAACCAATAGAGATGCCCCAAAGTGCAATGGTTTGACTTGGAAGAGCCATGGTGGGGTTGCCCTCACTAGAGATCTCCAAGCAAAGACTGAATGAGCTTGTCTGTCTTATTGCAGAATGTAGAGGGCATGCACTCATGTTCCAGGCTGAAGTTGGACTTCTCAATCCTAGCAAATCATAGTTTAAACCCAGTAATAATGACTACAAGTTGGTAATTCTTTCCATTATATCACACCATTTCTCAAGAGGTAGACTCTTATGTGATATGATTTTATAGGACTGAGAAGGCTCCTTGTATTTAAAAATGCCTCTACTCTGTTGTATTGTGTTTTTTTCCAATCATGTTCAACTCTTGTGACTCCATTTAAAATTTTTGTTTGTTTTTGCAAGGCAAATGGTGTTAAATGACTTGCCTAAGGCCACACGGCTAGGTAATTATCAAGTGTCTGAGACCGGATTTGAACCCAGGTACTCTTGACTCCAGGGCTGATGCTCTATCCACTGTGCCACCTAGCCACCCCCTAAAATTTTTTTGGATATTGAAGTAGTTTGCCATTTCCTTGTCCAGTTCATTTTACAGATAAGGAACTAAGGCAAGCAGAGTTAAATGACTTGCCCAGGATCACACAGTTGGTAAGTGTCTGAGGTTACATTGAAGCCTTGAGACTCCTGACTTCAGATCTAGAACTCTACCAACTGAACTACCTAGCTGTCAACCTTTTTCTTAGTTAATAGAAATACTAAGGTTAGAACCAGTCTACTTTCAAAGAGTAAAATATGTGATATAACAAAAGAGTGGGGTTTAAAAGCAAGTGAGATCCCTCACTTTCACAGTCTTTATAAATATTGAAAAGTTTTGGTTGGCCCTAGATCCCACTTGAAAAATGAAAAAAAGTTTGGAAATTCAAATACAATACCCTTCAGCAATTATAAAAATAGTTATAATCAAATAATTTTTGGAAAATCTCAGAGCTATATATCCAAAAGTCTCAGAATAATAATCATCATTTACATAATGCTTTAGAGTTAGATGTTATACATACCTTATCTCATTTAATTCTTAGTCCAGAGAAGCACATACATTCTATTTTATAGATAAGTAAAGTGGAGCCCAGAGAGGGAGGTCAAATGACTTAGCTGTTGTCCCTAATCTAATAAATGGAGAGTAAATTGAACCAGGTCTCCCTAACTCTAATCTCCAGACCCTTGAAATTTTACTACTTTGTTTCTCATGAAGACTATACTTTCACTTAAAATAAACCAGTGAAAGTAAAACAAATGATATATTTTGTGTTACTTTAAAAAAAAACATTGCAGTACCACTGATCAGTAATCTTTAAGGAACTCTAGTGAATAGGAAAAGTACAAGAAGTCTTGTCTAGGTAGAAACCTATAGACTGTTGGATTTGATGACAATACTAGCAAATTCTAGAACAAATCAGTAAATCTGAGATTTTTGAACACCTAGGAAGGGATAAAACTATCATTTAAGTTGTTATAATCACAGGACAGCCCAAAAGCTGTTAGCTGATCAAATAGAAAAGGTCTTTCTGGGAGCTAAATTATATCTGGGTGAGGGATCGGAAGATATGTATCAACATCTCCAAAAATGATCCAAAGAATCCAGATACAGAGCAGGTCTTTCAGCATGACTCACAAGGTTCAGACAGTCAATTAAATCAAATGTTCCAAAGATTAGTAAATGGGAACTAAAACCAAGAGATCTAGATAAATCATACAGAAAGTTAGGATGTCCTTCAATTAGTCAATCAATAAACATTTAATAAGCTCGTATGTCAATAAAAAAGGAAGAGAGTCCCTACCTTCAAGGTGCTTATATTCTATGGGGGTGGAGGGAGATGGGGGTTCATAGGCAAAGAAATATAAATACAAGATAGATATATACCATATAAGCTATACAACAAATAAGTACAAAGCAATATAGGGGAGGTACACTAACAATTAGAGAAATTAGAAAAAGTACCTTGGGTAAAGTGGTAGCAAGATAACAAGAGGTTCTAAGAGGTAGAAGTGATGAAGAAGGGCATTCTGGGAAGAGGAGGAGGTATATAGAATAGTAGGTAAACTAATTTAGCTGGAACATAGAGTACAGAAAGGGGATTAATAGGTCATCAGCCTGGAAAGATAGCCTAGGTCAGATTACAAAAGAATTTAAGTAATAATTAGAATTTATAAAGGCTCTATGTGTTTTCTCATTTGATCTCACAACAAAGTCTGTGAGGTAGGTGCTACTATTTTCTTTGTTTTGTAGATGAAGAAATTGAGACTGGCAAAAGTTTGCTCAGAGTGATGTAGCTAATAAATCTACTAGGCAGGATTCAAACTCATGTCATCCTGATTTCAAGTCCAGATCTCTAGCCACAAGGACAAACAGAGAAGATTCCATCTTATCATACAGATAATATGGAGGTACTGAAACTTGGGGAATGGGATAGAAAGGGGAGGGTGAGTAATATTCTCAAACCTGTGCTTTAAAAATATCAATTTGGTAGCTATGTATATTGTGAAAAAGAGGCAAGACATGAATGCATTTTTTCTGTTAATATTTAAGCTGATCATATTCCAGTCATACCAAAAAACAACTTTTCTGTCAAACAAGTTTCCAATTAAATATGAACTCAAATATATAGAGATGCTTCCTGTCTCTCAATACTAAAAACAAAACCAAAAAAAAAAAGATTCCAGTTTTTACCTTCATGAAACAATGAAGGAATGAGAAAAATGATGGGCAGGACAAAACAGAAAGTCAGTTACCATGATGTTGACAGTAACAGTCTAGTGATCTTCACTGGGAACATCGAGATATTCAAATATCCCAATGAAGAAAGAAACCAGTGCTATAGTAGTACAGAATTTTTTTTTTTCCTGGAGGATCTATAAGAAGCATTTAAATACTAGATTCAGGTAAAACTGAGTGTTTCCTTACCAAACCCTCTTTTATGGCTTCTCCCATCACTCTTTCATCATACTCCACCTTGGTGGGTTTGGAGACTGTTTTAATAACAGAGGTTTATCTTAAATGCTCACACCATGTCATTTTCTGGTCTTCTGATGTACAATTTGCAGTCTCCACTGGCACCTCAACAGTCCTCTGCAGTCCTGAGGCCCAGATAACCATGAGAAACTATGATAATTTGTGTTTTTAGATTAAACATATTTCCTTTTTTTGATGTGTTTACTAGAACAGTAGGTCAGCAGATACCACGTGTGTGTGTGTGTGTGTGTGTGTGTGTGTGTGTGTGAGAGAGAGAGAGAGAGAGAGAGAGAGAGAGAGAGAGAGAGAGAGGTAGGCATCTGACAAAATTTATCTCAATATCTTGGTGAAGAAATATTGGCTATATGATCATAACTGGCTTTATTATTGGTTGAAAGACTACTTACAGGGATATTCTTTATGCACTTCAAGTTTGCTAATGATCAAGAGTCAGTCAATTGACAACATTTATCATCCCTTTGCTACTATCCAGATGGTTAGGTAATGAATTGATTTCAAATCAAACAGGAAAATTTAGTGAATTATATTGTTCTAGTTCCTACCTGGTTCAGGTCATAACAAGAAGCCACTATGGAAGTCAAGCAGACCATAGTCTAAACCAGGTACAATTGAAAGAGCACTGCATTTTGAGTCATAGGACCTGAGTTCAAATCTTGATTTGCTGCTTACTTCCTGTGTGACCTTGAGCAGCAAGTGAAGGAACTTACAGCAGAAAATCATAAGCAAGTACGGTTAAACTCCAAAAAATAGAGAGGTTAAAAAAAATTCCCCTGACTAACCAAAACCAGGTCATCATTCCAATTTATTCTTTGAGCTGACCAGAGCATATTTGAAATATCATCTTCTATCTTCCTTGATATTTGCAAAATGTTTCCCAAACCTTAATATATTGTGTAAATGCTGTCCATTGTTATTATTACTGATGATAATGATGATGATGGTGGTGGTGGTGGTGATGGTGATAATAATAATAATGGGAAACTAGGGTGCTAAGGGCAAAATTAGCTCCAAGACTGACAAGGCAAGATTGATGACTAGAGTTCTTCATGGTTCCAAAGACTGTAAGAGTCTATCTGGGTTCTACCTTTAAGTGACATTTAAATGAACCTAGCTTTCAAAATTAGGGAGAAAGGGAACAAGAACAAGGGAAAAAAAGACTTTTAAATTGTATACTAGGAATTCTTATTTGAGAGTTCATTAATATGGTTTTAAAAATATTTTGAAGGCTGTATTATCATGTAATGTATTTCTTTGTAATCCTATATATTTTATTTGACATATTTTAAAATATCATTCTGAGAAAGTGTTCCTAGGCTTTACTAGACTGCCAACAGGCTACATGACATACCAAAAAGATTCAGAACCCCCGCTGTAAACTCTTGTCAGCTCTAAGTTTTCAGTGATGATAAATTTGTCTTGAGATACAATTCAAATCTCAGATTTAAAGAATTCTCTTGTTGCCCAGGAATTTCCTTGAATTTAATATTGACTGAAACTGGAAACTTTTTAAATTAAATAGATATTTTCATTATAATCTCATTTAGTGCAAGAGCCTTTCATCTGCATATCAATTGAAGCTAATGATATCAGGTCATGAACTATAAACTCTAAGTTTAAGTTTGTGGAAAAGTAAAATAATTTATCTCTGACTAGTTTCTATGAATTTTTTCCTATTCACATGAATATTCGATATTTTTATTATACCTTGATAATATAGAAATTGGTATAAAATGAAAACTAGTTTTACATAGAAAAACAGAATTTCAAATTCTAATTTATTAGGAACTTTAGAGTTTGTGGGTAGAGACGAATCCCTTTGAGTAAGGATGGAATGAATTTCAATAAAATTCCATCCAAGATGAAATCAAAGGAAAAGGCATAATTTGGTAAGAAAACTAGAGAAGCCCCCTGGCATCTTGGCCACATGGAAAGGAAATGGTTGCTTTGTGAGAATTGGGGTCACTACCACTTTCCTAAGACATTCCTTTTTGATATTCAATTTAACCACTAGAGAAGCATTGTAGAATAGTAGTAAAGCAGAATTGTCAAATGCTAGGCAGCTGGCCACTGGCAACATTCCTGAATGCTTACTGAACTAGGTTAATATATATTTAGAAAATATTTGACAAAATAAATAAAAATACAATAAAACATAAAGTTGATGTGTGTTTTGGGTTTTTTTTTTTTTTTTTTTTTTTAGGATTTTGCAAGGCAAATGGGGTTAAGTGGCTTGCCCAAAGCCACACAGCTAGGTAATTATTAAGTGTCTGAGGCCGGATTTGAATTCAGGTACTCCTGATTCCAAGGCCAGTACTCTATCCACTGCACCACCTAGCTGCCCTGATGTGTGATTTAAAAAACAAAAAAGTCAACATGCACCTGTGGAGATCTTTATGATTAGTTTATTGATGCTGTTTCTATTTGAGTTGGACACCAATGAGGTAGAGCACTGAACTTAAAATCAGTAATATATGGGTCAAATCCAGTATCTTACTATGTTGCCTTGAACAAGTCATTTAACCTCTCTGAGTCTCATGTTTCTCTATCTCTAAAACAAGAGTTTGATTTAATGACCTCTAAGTTCTCTTCCAGTTCTAAATTTATGATCCTATAATTGATTAATTCCATCATGAACCTAAATTGAAGTAAAAGGAAATTTCAATATTTAACTTTTATGATATATTTAAGTGTGAATTTCACATTTGTGTGAATATATATATATAGCAAGGCAATGGGGTTAAGTGGCTTGCCCAAGGTCACACAGCTAGGTAATTACTAAGTGTCTGAGGTCGGATTTGAACTCAGGTACTCCTGACTCCAGGGCCAGTGCTCTATCCACTATGCCACTTAGCCACCCCTTCATGTGTATTTTTAACCCTACATCTGTAAACTCCTAATAATCAAGGATGCCATCTTCCTTTTCATTTGACTCCTCCCTAGGACTATGGGGGCCTTCAGTTCAATGGCTGTCAGAAAGCAGTCAAGCTAAGTCCTATTCCAAGAAGATTTTGTCAGATTACTGCCCTCTATAAGAGTTGTGTTGATCCTAACTCCTAAACTAAGAACTCCTTCCTTCCTGGTCCCTGGCCAGCAGAAAGAGGAAAAGGCAAATCCTATGAATAGGCATGAACAACATTTCCCCAGGAACAACTGGGTTTAACAATCTCCTTGTGTATATGAAGACTTCCTTCCCCATCCCCTATATGCTTCACAATTCTCTTCTGGCTTTGTGCACAGCTCTCATTCAACAGAAGATCTAAATCACCAGGTGAATCTTCCTTCTTCATCTAAAGGCTACCTCCAGCATTGTTAAAACCAAGATCAACTCTACATAATGTTCTCAAGGAGGCAAACTGATTTTCAGCACTCTCCTAAGCAAAATAAATTTTAAAACAAACAAGCAAGAAAATAAAACAATGCAAAAATAAATAAATGAGTAGATAGATGATAGATAGATTGCTTGATAGATAGATAGATAGATGGATGCATAGATGGATGGATGAATGGACTAACAGATAGAAAGAAACAAATAATAAAACAAGCAGAGAAAGAAACAAAGATAGATAGTTCGATGGATGGATGATGGATGGATGGATGGATGGATGGATGGATGGATGGATGGATGGATGGATAGGCAGACAGACAGATAGATAGCTAGTTAGATAGATAGATGAATAGCTTGGTAGCCAGCCCCTAGATTCTTAAAAGCTATGCCAGCAGAAAGTAAACTTTGGAAAAGGCTTTGAGCAGCAGCCTGGTAAAGGACTGCCCATGGATAACTCTACTTAATTATGGATAGGCTCATTGCCTGCTTGACCAGCATATCTTGGGTTTTTAAAATCCTCCTTAAACATAAAACAGAAAATGCCTGGTGCCTAGACACTTTTCTATGTTTCTCCCCACTTTGCTTGGCCCTATGTTCCAAAGTTACCTGCCCCTCTCTTTCCTCAACAAAGCTTTCTTTTGAGCAATGTGTCATTTGCAGATTACTGTCTTGTCAAATGCTCTGATAAACTCTTTGACAGTGATCTAATCATGTTAATAAAGACTCATGGTGCTTGCCCTGATTGGAGCTGGGAGGGCAATTCCTTTACTCCATGGAACAACTTAGAAGAACAGAATATGAATCTGGCAGGAGATATGTGAAGTTGATATTCAAGGAGCAGGAGCTGTCTGCTTTACCTACGCAAAAGCAGATGGCATTAGATTTGGATTCTGAAAAACCAGAATTGGAACCCTGCCTCAGGTGGTAACTAGCTATGTGAACTTGGGTAAATCCCAACCCCTGTTGAGTTCACTCATCTATAAACTGAGTATTTGAAAGAACCAAATGAGATAACAGGTAAAGGGCTTTGCAAATGGTAATTATTGCTAAATTTTATAGTTATGAAATTCTAGTATTATTAACAACAGCAACAACAACAATAATAATAATAATAATAATAATAATAAAATCCCTGTTTGTGATAGCTCAGCCCCACACTTAATGGAGAATAAGAATTTGTTCTATTAAACTATTGGGTTCTAGTACACTATCCAATTTTAATGTTTCTTAGACTTTTGACCTTGATTACAGCAAATGTGGAATTGAGGGATACTTGAGCAAGTCTAACCATTATCTGTTGGTCTACAAAAGTAATTTGCTATTTTTATTGGAAAAGAGCATTAGGAAAGAGAAAGAAAGAATTGTTTCCCCTGGAAACAATGCCTAGCTACCAAGCTTGAGGGAATTTGTCCAGGCTGTTTTATGAGAGGTTTTTTGATCCTGAATAATGGTAACAATAAACTCCCCTTATTTAGCACTTTGTGGTTAAAAAAGTACTTTTTATGCATAATCTCATTTGATTCTTAGCACTGGTGAGGTTGGTAGTACAAGAAACATTACTCCTACTGTATGAATAATCAATAATTCAACAAGCGTTTAAAAAATCGATTTCTATGAAACAGGTTCTGAGCTACATTCTAGGTTTACCAGGGAAAAGCAATAATACAAATGGTCCATACCCTCAAGAGGCTTACTTTCTAGTACAGGATAGAATGTGTAAATAAAGTTTTTGCTCTATTATCAGCTCCAATTTATCCCTTACACATCTTATTTGAATACAGTTTTGGGGGTTTTTTTCCTGTTGCCTCATTAAACTAAAACGTCTTTGAGAGCAGAGATGTTTTGCCTTTCTTTCTCTCTCCTGTCCTTATTACAATGCCTACTTATTGGTTAACTGGTTAACTGACTGACAAATATGACTGCTTTTTGTTGTTAATGTTCAGTCATGTCTGGCTATTTAGGGGTTTTTTTTGGCAGAAATATTGGAGAGATTTGTCATTTCCTTCTTCAGTTCATTTGAAAGATGAGAAAACAGAAGCAAACAAGATAAAGTGACTTGCCCAGGGTCACACAGCTAATGTTTGAGTTCAAATTTGAACCCATTTAGTTAATTCTTTCTGACTCCCTACTCAGAGCTTTATCTATTGTACCACCTAGCTGCCACCCCATCATGGTGCAGAACAAAGTAAAGGGAGTTCTTAGAAGTCATAGAACAGAATCATAGAATATTAGAAACAGAGGGGATATCTAAGACTCTTCTGTTCATAGATTTGCATAAAGCCTTGTAGCTTTTTCCTCAACTCCAACCTCCCTTCCAGTCTGCTTTGTGCTCTTTAGATGAGACATGGGTTGCTAAGCCTTGATCTGGAAGGAAGAGTAAACCTGCAATGCAATAAGTAGTTCATAACAGTATGGTGCTAAATTAATAAATAATGAAAAAACATTATATTCAGCACTTAGTGCTAGACATGATGATAAGTACTGATCATACAAATACATGCAAGCAGATGTCTGCCCTCCAGAGCTTATGTTCTAATGAGGAAGAAGACAATACATAGTTAGAGAGTAGCAGAGGTGGTGGGGTTCATAAAGAAATGAAGCCAGAACTTCACAAGATATCTCATATGCTCTGTTGCAAATATTCTATAAATAACAATTTCTGGAAAAAGAGGTATCTGCAAAATCCAACCTAAAAATCATTGTCCCTTAATTTTAATCTTTTTAACTAACAGTTTGTTTTGCATTTTACATGGGACAACATATTGTTGCTTTTGGCTTCCCATTTCTTCAACTACTCAAAAAAGTGAGTTCTTGTCATTGGCAGTCATATGCAGCTAGTTTTGGAAATATGTATGTCAGGACTCTGCTTGAGGCAGTACTATTTTTATTTAATTTCTTTGTTAGTTATTTCAATTTTTTTACACCAATATTCCTCCATTTGAATAGTTAATATTCTACCAGTGCCACCCTGGAAGTTGAGGTACTTTACAAAAGAAAAGCACTCAAGATTCTTAGAAAGTCAAGTTCACTTCTTAAACCTGCACAATTCACACAGTTTATTGTAAAGTATAGTAAATTTACAAGCCATGATAACTTCTATACTCTGTGACTGCCTTTTTTTGTTCTTTTCCTCTAGCAGCTGGTCTATCTACTCCTTGTGCTAGGGAGTCTCCTCCCTGGCCAAGGAATTTCTTTGTTGAGTTCAAGAAGGTTGGACCAAGAAACTTCTCCATTACTCCACCAGGACAACTCTTTTATCTTGGGTTCTCCCTTCTGCAACTTTCCAAGGGACTGAGAAGTACATCTCTTCTGTCTCTGAGACCATCCATGGGTCATTAGACAACCTAGGACCAGGTAACCTTATCAAAGGAAGTTCATACCTTATTAAGAACAAGTCATAAATTGTAACCATTTTGGTTAATGAGAACATTTTGGTCAAGACACAAGGGTAGATCACTACATGTAGTAAAAAGTTATAAAACTGAAATTACAGTCAACACCTGTGGCAGCTCACAGAGTACTTGCAGGGGTCAGAAGTGCTAAGAGAAGAAATACTAAATGAAGTTGTCAATCATATTGGGGGGGGTTGGGGGATTCAGAATTGAGGGAAATTATTTCCACAGAAATTCAAAAAGTCACCAAGTAATGTACAATAAGCTTTCAGAACTATTTCCTAGAGCAGGTTATAATTTCATCTCTTATTACTCTATGTCACTTATCTCCATCTTTCATCTTTATAATTTGCAACGATTTATAGGTGTTTGCATATTTTCCCTTAGTTGCCTGCCATCTCAGGATTATATAGTTGGTTTACATCAATCATTCCCTTTCCATTTCTTGTTTCAGTCTGTTCTCAAAGATACACAGGGTTCCCCTTAGCCTTTAGGCTTCATTTTCTCTTAATAAGTCAATTAATATATTGTGTGCCCACTATTTGCAAGGCACTATTTAAACTCTGGAGACACAAAAAAGACAAAAAATGGCCTTTAAGAAACTTGCCTTACATTTGAACTGCCTCTGGTCTCTTTTCCCTCTATTTCAAAAAACAGTTGCCATGTAAATATTTCTAATGTTCAAATCTGATCACTTTACTCACTGCTCAAAAACCTTCAGTGGCATCCCTTGACCTACTATATAAAATCCTGACTTATTTATTTAGCATTCAAGGCTCTCTATAATTTGCCTCTGAGCTATCTTTCCAACCTTGCATCCCTCAATGACTTCTAAGCTCTAAGCAAAATTGGATTCACCATTCCCTAAATATATCCTTTGCTTTCCTGTCTCTGTGTCTTTGCTGATAGTGATGCCAGCACCTGCATGCCCTCCTCATATCACTGCTTATTGAAATTCTGCTCATCCTTTAAGGATCAGTTCAAATACCAAATCCTCTTTAAAGTCTTTTCTGATTCTCCTGATCCTGATTCTCCTTTTTTCCTGAGTTCAAATCTGGCCTCAGATGTTTATTAGTTGTGTGATAAGTCCTTTAGAGATCTACTTCAATGTCATTGCCTAAGAAAATCCCAAATAGAATCCCAAAGAATGAGACTTGACTGGACAACAACAAACTAAACAAGAGCAAAAATCCTTTGTTCATAACAAAAGTATGCAGAGAGAGCTTAAACTAGGTGAGTTAGCACACATTGGGACAGGATTACTATTGATTCTTTCCCTTCTCTCAAGGAATAGTCAATGAAATTACTCTTTCTCTAGAAGGAACAGTACAACCAGACCCATGCTGTGTATACCTACTTTATACCTCTCATTACATTCTATCTGATATTATATTTGTCTGGCTGCAATCAAAATCTCTACATTCCTTGAGAAAATGGGTCTTACTTTTATCACCTTGCACATAGGAAGCATTTCAAATTTTTGTTGAATGAATTCATCATTTTCAATGCTCTTTTCAGGACTTACTCCTATTGGCATATTTCTGTGACTTCCGAGTATCCATGAGATAAAGTCTCTTCATTCTGGATTTCAAATTTATACTCTTGCTAACTTAAACAAAAACAACATCATTTTGGCAGAAAATTAACAGCAACATATGGGCTTCAGCATTTTATTGCCCAAACGGTTTCCTGCCAAAACATTTCCTTGCTGTCATATAATCAGTGGAAATCTTTTGGACTGATACAGAGCCATCCCACTCAGATCAGGAGATGGGTGAATCCATAAGATCACAGCACTGTGTATAGACCAGGAGCACAGAGTGAAGTCTGAAAATCTTCAGGGCTAGTGTTTAGGTCACAAAGGGAACCTTGTATCCTCAACTCTGGGGAATTCATTGAATCAAACCAAGATAGCTAGAATGGAGACTAAGTCTAAGAGCAAGAAAGTCCCTGAAATAAAGCCAATCTATACTTTTCTCTAAGTCATAGGGTCTTGATTTTTTTTTTTAATTTCACAATCCCCTTTGATAGTCTAATGAAGTCTATGGAGTCCTCAAAAATGTTATTAAATAATTGAAGAGGTTAGTTAAAAATAAATGTATAATTTTCTCATCCAAGTTTATAGACTCCTAAAATATGTCCAAAGATCCCTAAGAATTCATGGATCATAGGCTAAGAAACCCTGTTCTTATAATGCATGGGGGCACATACCTATTATCCCATCTACTAGGGAGGCTGAGGCTGGCAGATCACTCTAGGCTAAAACAATTGAGTTGGAACGGAGCCCTCTGGAAAGGTTGGGAGGAGCTCAACAGGTTGCCTAAAGAAGAGCAAACCAGTCCAGAAATGGAGTAGATCAACACTTCTAATGAGATCAATCAATGGCAGATAGAGTCCATGAATAACCCCTGTACTTCCAGTCTGGGAAAAACAAGGAAACCCTTTTTTTAAAAAATCTTTAGTTTATGTGAAACTGGATTACCAGCTGGGTTAAGGGACATTCTTCAAGATAAAATGCAAAAGTAGAATTTTCAAAGTTGGAGGGGATTCTTTTCAGAGTCCAACCTATATCAGACCAAGCATTCTCTCCATAATGTGTCTGACAAGTGGTTATACAACCCCTATTTGAAGAGCCCCTAAGAGAGGGAGTTCAATTCAGTCTGATGTGACTTGTTCCACTTTCAGATAGCTTTAATTTTTAGAATTTAGTACATCATGTCTTATTCATTTTCCAGATGGAAGCTCTTCAAATACTTAAAAAGACCTGAAATATTCTAATTTTTCTTTGTCCAAAACTGGGGAAGTTCTCATACAACATGAACTCAGAGGTCTCATGCCATCTTGGTTTCTCTTCTCTCCTCTCCTCCCTCCCCTCCCCTCCCCCCCTTCTCCTCCCTTTCTCTTGTCTCCTCTTCTCTCTCTTTTCTTCTCTTCTCTGCTTATGAATAGTGGGCAGCTAGTTGGCACAGTGGGCAAATTGATGACCCTGAAGTCCAGAGGACCTGAGTTCAAATTCGATCCTAACTCCGTGACCTTGGGCAAGTCACTTAACCCTGATTGCCTCTCATTCAGGGTTATATCCAACTATCTCAATTCAGATCTGGTCACTGAACCCAGATGGTTCTGAAAGGAGAAAGGGAGGTTAATAATTTAGCACAGTACCCCTCACTCAAATCCAATTCATGTGCTTTTCATGCCACCACCTCCCTGATATCATGGTCTTCTTTGAATATGAAGGCCCAAAAAAACAAAAAAGCAAAATATTATGCATATCAATGCTCTTCTTAAAATATGGTCTCCCCAGACTGAAAACAATCCTCTAGAGTTAGCTTGGCTAAAAGTTAAGGGAAGAAGCATCATCATTTTTTTCTGGAAACCATGCTTCTTGGTCCAACCTAAGGTTAACCAACTTTCTTTGCTTCCATAATGTTGATATTCATTGAGGAATAAATGTGGAGCCTTCAGGAGACCCTAGGTCTTTTGGTCTGGCCAATAATCCCTACTGCTATGGTGAAAACCCAGTCAATAACTATGATTTTGGCTAAATATATTTCTCATTTTATTGTCATCTAGACAAGTTAAACACCCTAATTCCAAGGCCAAAGATGTACCCTGGGGTTTCATTTTTATTCTGTACTTATGTACAATAAATCCACTGTGGGAGAGTGGCAAAACCACTAGACTGATAGCCAGGAGACTTGAGTTCTAATATAGGCTCCAACCTAATTATTCAACTATAATGAGATATATTACTAGATTTAGTTATTGAACCTCTTTGGGCTTTAAGGTTTATATCTGCAGAATGATAGCATTGGATTATATGATCTCTAAGGTCCCTTTCAGATCTAAAATTCGATGAACTTATTTATTCATACTAACTTGATCCAGGGTCTAATTATCACTCCATTGCTTTTTTTTTCCTTTCTAATCCTCTTATTTATGAAAATGATTCCACAAGGCATATGCATCCCAGCTAGATCATGCATTCTTCTTTTAATTCTCTTTTAATTCATTTATTTTTATATTTATTACTTGTCTTTTCTTGATATCAGATAGAATTTTTATATGATATTAACATTATTAAATCAATAACCAACTCAGTCCCCCAAGGTTGGAGTAGCTATCACAAACCTGCAAAGTTACATAATCTGTGGAATTTTCAGGGGTGGAACAATTCAACTCTGTCTCCTATAAGAAGTTTTTCCTATCAAAAAGATTTCTTCTCTGTAGCTTTGTAGCACACCAAGATAGAAGAGGGAAAATCTGTCACTTTAATCTTAAACCCCCAACTTGAACATGGAACACTAATTGCATTTTCCCTTTTTGGCAAGAAAATACTTACCATCTTATTTGATTTAACAGTTTAAACTACAACATTCATAACAAGCCTTGCCATCTTTGAACCACAAAAACAGCACTCCCACCCACTCTGGTGGCAAATGTTTTGTTCAACATTTGCCTTTTCACAAGAGATACTACAGTTCTCTGAGAATTCAAATCTCTGGGTTTTGTTATTTTTTTTTTGTCCTGTTGAGCCAAGTAGATAAAGTATGCAGTCAGTTGGGTGCCAGGATGTGGGTGGTACCAAAATAGAACATTGCCCCCTTTTCTCCCTCCCTATTATTATTACTTCTATGGGTTAAATCAGAGTTTTCTAAATTTCCCCCTTTCTTTTGGGGGGTTGGAGGTGGGAGAAGTGATGATAGCCACAACAGATTGGTTTAGAAATAGAATAAGAAATGTTTTGAGATCATGAGTGTTGGAGAATCAATGGGCTGATTATCATTGGAATTCTAGTTCCAATTGTTCCTATCCTAGATCAAACCTTATTTGCCTCTCATCAAAGAACGATAATAATCTTATCAACTTCCCTACCCCAATCTTTTCCCCTTTCAATTCATTCTAAATAAATCTTCCCAGTTAATTTATTAATACACAGTGTTTTTCATGTCTTTGTACTACTTAAAAACCTTTAATATTTCCTTATTGCTTATAGAATAAAATCTAAGATCCTTAGACACACTACATCTTGACTCCAACCTCTCTCAAGCCTATTCACACTAGTTCCATTGAAATTGAACTACATAGAACTTATAGAACATCTGCTATATTTTATCCCATTTCACTTTTAATCACATAATTCCCTATTCCTGAATGTCCTCCTTTCCACAACCTCTCCCTTTTATAATTATACTCCTTCCAGAAGTCTAGAATGGAATTTTCAAGAATGAAGAGAGAATCACACATGTAGTTGATCTAATAGTTGGGTTTTATTGATACCAAGTGAAATAGCATCTGAAGATTGCTGAGGAATTCAAGAGCCTTATCAATGTCATCAGAATCTCAGTTCTAGCTCTAAGAAAAACAATACACAAGAAATGGTACAGATAACCAGCCATCACCCAGCACTCCAATGGTCTAAGGTCTTATAGTTAAAGAGATCAAAGTAAGAGGGAAAGGACCTAAAAATATAGCAATATTTAGAGAAGCTCTTCCTTTGGGTCAAAAAACTGAAAACCGAATGCCCATCAGTTGGGAAATGGCTGATCAAATTATGGCATATTAATTTAACAATATATTTGCAAACAACAACAGAGAAGACTTCAGACACACTAGGAAAGACATATAAACTGAATGAGAGAAGAATTAAGAGAATAATATATATGTATATACAATAAAATTATAAAGAAAAGCTTAGAAAGAGATATAAGAACTCTCAATGCATTGATCAACCAACATTTTGCAGGACTAATATATAAGTTACCATATTTCCCAGAGAGGTCATGGACTCAAGATGTAGTCTTATCAAGGCACGTATTTTGAGATATGACCAATATGGTTATGATCGCTAAAACATATTTGTAAAGGATTTTGTTTGAAACTGTTGATCATTAGTCCTGTGTAAATTATTCTCCTGATTCTGTTTGCATCTAATTCCAAACTCCATGAAACCTTTTGTAAATATCATAGGAAAAAATGATCTGTTCTTCCAATAAGCAATCACTATTATTTCTCATGCACTTGTCATAATTTTATCATATTTATTTGTCTTAATTTCTATACTAATTACAAACTCCATAAAGTGAAAACATTTCTTTGAGCATGTCTCAAACAATGTTCCACAGAACCTTGAAACATTTCTCTTACTTTTCTCTCCCTTTATCTTACATTTACAGTTGACTTAAAATATAATCTAATTCATAGGGACCCTTTTTTGTACACAATGGATCCTTTGGTAGACTGATGAAGTCAGAAAAGTTTTCTTAAATATTTAAAATAAAATACATAGAATTACAAAGGAAATTAATTGCAATGAATTAGTTATAAAAATATATTTTAGGATTTATGAATTCCAGGTTAAGTCCTTCTGATTTAATCTAAACCTCTTTATTTTGAGAGTCATTACTTCTACTTATGTTCTAGATACCATCCCTTCCCTTTCATGGCCATTTTTTTAAGTAACCTAGAGAGAAAAACATGCCATAGGGAACAAAGTCAAGAAGAATGAGATTCAAATTCCACCTCACATTTATTGACTGTGTGATCCTAGTTGAGTCAGTGCCCCATGAAGACTGAATATTCTAGAGCAGGGGCCAATATGCATTGGAAGAGAGGATTTTTTCTTTGCAATAGCAATGGAAAGTACTACCTGACTAAAACTCCCTACTCTAGATTCTAGACAATGCAGTAGTTGAGACTATTTTCTTTAATAAATTTTCCCTCTTTGACTCCTATTCTACTTTTTCCTGTTTTTACTTTTTTGATCATTCCCTCTCCTCCAAATTCCTTTTATTTCTCCTCACCTCCTTCACCTACCATATTTTCCCTTATATAATTTATGTACCTTGTCACTTTTTCATTAAATTGTAAAATCCTTGAAATCTATGTATCTTTGTATCCCTGGTGCCTAGCATAGTGTCTTATCCATACACATATATGTTCCTCACCAGCTATCATTCTAGCTCTCCTCCCCTGTAGGTCTTGGAAGTCATCTACATTTGGAGTCAAAATTAGTTCTCCTCTCACTCTCTCCTAAAACTCTGAGCAATCTGGTTTTTGATTGTATCAATCAACTGAATCAGACCTTTCTAAAATTACCACTCATCTCTTAATTGTCAGATCTATAGCATTGTCCATTCTCATCCTCCTTGACCTCTCTGAAACACTTCCTGGTGTCCATCACCCTCTCCTCCTAGATACTTTCTTTTCTCCAGGTTTTCATGACATTGTTTTTTCCTGAACCTCCTTCGTCATGTCTACTATTCCTTGTCAATACTCTTTGCTAGTTTTTCAATCATGTCATGCCCTCTGAGAATGCCCCTAAAACTCTGTCCTGGGCCTTCTCTTTTTACACTATACTATCTCACCAGCTCCCAAAGGCACATTCATCTCTAAACAAATATTATATATATATATATATATATATATATATATATATATATATATATATACATATATACATATATATATACACACACACATATTCACATATTTCTATAACATACATACATACATTACATATATATTGTATGTGTGTGTATGTGTGTGTGTGTGTGTGTGTGTGTGTGTGTATAAATGTTTGTCCTTTATTTTCAAAGAAGACCACAATATCAGGGAAGTGATGCCATGACAAGCACATGAATTGGATTTGAGTGATGGGGGTTGGTTGGGGGGGGCGGGGCGCTTGCTAAGTCACCAGACTGACTTTCTCCTCTGGAGCCATCTAGGTCCAATGGTGAGATATGAATCAGAAAGACTGAAGATGGCCCCGGATGCCAGGCAATCAGGGTTAAGTGACTTACTCAAGCTCACATAGCTAGTAAGTGGTAAGTATCTGAGGCTGGATTCAAACTCACTCCTGATTCCAAGGCCAGTGTTCTATCCACTGTACCACCTAGCTGCTCATGAATATTTGTATATAAACACATAGAAACATATACAATAGCATATATAGCTGTATACACAGACACACAAACACACACACACACATACACACACACATACATATGCAGTAGATAGAGTACCCATTCTGGAGTCAGAAAGTCTCATCTCCCTGAGTTCAAATCTGACCTTACCAGCCATATGACCTTGGACAAGTCACTTAAGCCTATTTGCCTCAGTTTCCTTATCTGTAAAATGAGTAGGAGAAGGAAATTGCAAACTACTCCAGTATCTCTTCCAAGAAAGCCTCAAATAGGGTCATGGAGAGTCAGGACAGATAACAACAATTTGCTTAGCTCACTCTTTTTTAATTGAGACCTAGGAGCTTTGTCTTTCTAGGGCCTAGGATGTTTTTGTCTTTCTTTGCATCTCCAGCTGCTTAGCATAGTGTGCAGCACATATAAAGCACTTAATACTTGCTGATGGAATATCTAAATGTTAATTGAGTTGATTTGTCACTACCTTACAAGTCTTGAATTTAATTATCACCACCCTTGAACAAGCCCTTTTTGCCACTTTATTCATTAATTAAATTCATTCAACAAATATTTACTACACACCTACTGTATGCAAAGCACTCTGCTAAGTGCTAAGGCAGATAAAAATTTTAAATCAAACAGTCCCTATTTTCTTCTTGCCTAGTTTTATTGCAATAACTTCCTAGCTTGGGTTGCTCTCCTTTTTAATTCATTTGTCATACTGTTGTCAGGAATTCTTAACCTTTTTTGTGAATGAAGGAAACCTAAAGACATTTTCTCAGAAACATTTTTAAATGCATACAATACATAGATCTTTATGGAAAAACCAGTTTCCTCTCAGGAGATGGTTTTAGCTTATCACAGTTACTGAATGTTTCAGTCATATCCAACTCTCTATGATTAAATTGGGTTTCCAAAGATACTGGTGTGGTTGGCCATTTCCTTCTCCAGTTCATCTTATAGATGAGGAAACTGAGACAAATTGGGTGACTTGTCCAGGGTCACAGAGTTCATAAGTATCTGAGGTCACTTTTGAACTCAGATATTCCTGACTAGGACCAAAACTCAATCCTCTGAACTATCTAGCTGCTCTCCAATAAATGTTGATTGAATTGGGTGAATAGAATGAATGGAGGCAAAGAGATGGTTCTAGTGTCCTTTATAATGCAAACAGACTCCTGGTCTCCTATTAATACCTTAGTAGCTGACTTTAATCAGATCTACTAGAGAAACCTTAGAAGGTTGGGCTATAAGATCAATCAGCATTAGAGAGGTAGAAAGACAGCATTGAGACAAGGATGGGCTCAGATTAGTATACAGACAGGTCAGCCAAGGTGCAGAATGAAGTCCCTGGATACCAGAGCTTTAGTGGGAGTGAGCAAGATCCTGAAATAAGAAAGGGGAGTGCTAAAAAAAAGGGATATGGGATGTTCCCTAAGTCCAAATTCAACCACTTCACCATTTTACTTTAGGCCACCAATAAGGAGTGTTTCTCTACCTCCCTCTGTTATCTCATTTGTCCTCTTCTCATATTGCTGCTCAGGCTCACCAACCCAGGATGACCCAGTGTTTAGTTCTTAATCTAGATTTGTAAAACACCTGTGATTGTGTCCAAGTTTTTACATCTGAGAAGCCAAGTATACTATATAAAATTCTTAAAAAAAAAGAACCTAGACTCAGAGGAATAATAAAATATTAGAAAGATCAAAGGAGAAGTCTAAGATTCTTTCATCAGTTCAAGTGGAATTAAACAATAAATTCTTATTCTCAGCTCCATTCATTTTATTAAGATGTTTTTTTCCTTTAAAAAAATGCTCCCAGGATCCCATCCAATGGAAGTCAAATACTCCTGGGTTTTCACATCTTCTATTGCACTTTCAAAAGATGGCGTGTGTCATGACTAATACCCATTTCTAAATGTAAGATTTTGGAAGACTTTTTTTTTCCAGTGAACCTTAATAACATTATTACAAAAGGGTACTACCATGACTGACTAGCTCCTATTCAGGCTTATGCAAAGTTTGGCCCAGACTGATTTGCAGTGACCTTTCCCTGGCTCAATCCCTTCAGCAGAGAGGCAGCCCAAGCTATGGAGAACAGAACTATCTATCCAAAGGCTGCTGGCATTTTAGTCCCATCAGCCACAAGCTTAGTGAACCCCATACAAAATACTTGCATGAGTAATGGATATGAATTAATCAGCTTTCCAGAACATTATAAATAATGCTTCTTCAAGATTACTAATAAAGAACAATGCACAGCTAGAATGTCTAAACAAAGAGGGGGGGGGGGAACTGAGTTAAAATAGGAATGACTTCTCTCTTTCCATGTAGGAGGGTTGAGACAGACTCTGCACACCAATTACTGGAGGAGATGAGGTAGCAGCTAGTGAATTAATGAAATTAAACAAGTCCCCCCAGGCTAACTGGCATAGTCTTGAGGTGGCCGCTTAATTAGTAGGCTCTTTGTTCGACCACCTGCTTTGGTCGTTCTATCAATCAGGTGAGAAAAGACTTCACAGAATCTGGTCACAGTAGTTTAAGTCTAAAGTGGAAGAAAGATAGGGACCCTAACACCAGTGGGTCAGTAACCTAACCTTTTTAATTGGTGGAGATACAATCAACTGTTTCCTTTGGCCTAGTGGCCAAGTTGGAAATATGTTTCAAGGAACCAACTCAGGTAAGCAACCAGGAGGCATTATTATTAAATATCTTTTCACCGACATCATATGGGTTTCGGGTTTCAGTCAGTACGTAATGGGTTTTTAGCTTCAACCCTGTTCAAGGAAGAGGGTGTGAGCAAAGCTTTGCAACAGGTAATAATAGCTAGGGTTTATATTGGGGGTTCTTAACCTGTTTTGTCTCATGGACCCCTTTGGGAGACTGGTGCTATCTCTGAAGCCCTTAATGAATAATGTTCTTAAATAATTGAAGGAAAAGCTAAATTAAATTTGGAAGCTAATCAAAATAAAGATGTAAATACTTTCTCCATCCAAGTTCACACACCCCAGGTTAAACCAGTGATTTGAAAATCTCACTTGATAAGACCAAGCCTGGTCTCTGACACATAGAGACTGTATGACCCCTGGATGATGAGGGATAGAGGAGGCAGAGATGTGTCTCACCTCTGATTAGGAAAGGTTGAGCACATACATCTGAGCTGAGCCTCCTCTGCCTCCCCCTTGGTGTGACCCTGGGCAAATCACTTAACCTATCAGTGTTCTTAGCAATTCTCTAATATTAAAATTCATTTAGGAGCTTGAATCTTGAGTTAGAAGAATTCAATCTCCTTGCTTGTAACCAATGATCAAACTGATGCTCTTAAAGGCTAAGAGATTAGTAAAATTTCTTTCAAGGCAGTAAGTGGCAGAGGTGGGTTGCCCGAACCGGGACTTTGGTTTCTAGAACCCCTGCTTTTTGAACAAGTGCCCAATCTATAGCTGAGGGAGTTTCCTCATTATGAGTTCCTCACCCAGGTCAGGTGAAAATAATCTCATTTGATCCTCCCAACAACTATTTCCTTTTTACAGATGAGGAAACTGAGGTTGGGAGGAGTCTCATGACTTGTACAGGTTCACATGGGGTAGCTAATAAGTATATGGGAATGCAACCAAGTTCTTCCATATTCCAAGCCAGTTCTTTTTAATTGCTGCTGCTCCAGCAATGGGGGCTCCCCCTTTTGTCTAAAACTCCTTTCTCAAGAGCCCAAAGCTCAAGCAATGGTGATAGGAGCAAAAAAGAAATGCCCAAGCCCATGGTGAACTCCCATACCTGAGAGCCATCATTTCTGATGCAGCAGGTGAGGGATTGGGAGAATAATTCCCATCACCACCAAACAGCTCTCTCTCTCTCTCTCTCTCTCTCTCTCTCTCTCTGTCTCTGTCTCTGTCTCTCTGTCTGTCTTTGCCTCTATCTCTTTCTCTGTCAGTCTGTCTGTCTTTGTCTCTATCTTTGTCTGACTCTGTCTGACTCTGGACCCAGGAACAGCCCTGTCTTTTCTCTGCTCTGATGGCTTTGATTACAGAGATCCTGGCAACCATTCCACTAGGACATTGGGGGAATTTTAAGTGGTTTGGAACCAGAGCTCCCATGTGAAATTGGTGTTCGTTTATATTTCATTAGCCAAAAAAGGGGGGGAAACCCTCAATGTTGCCTAAAATGGGGCATAAGATATTTCAAATACTAATCAGCCCCCTTCAGACTGTTATGTACAAAACAGAGCGGCACTACCTCTTCTCCTTCCTAGTTTCAGTAGGAGGGTTCAATATTCCTTGACAGGGTTTTAAATACTTTGCTGTTCAGACATCAATGAATCCACAATAATTATATCAGTTAAAACCAGCTTGGTTTTCTGAAGCTATTTTAAGCTTTGCTACAGGGTCCCTTTGAACTTCAGATCATTAAATCCATTCTTTGATATAAAGTTTAATAAAGGACCTATATTCAAATGAAGGGTGTTTTGCCCTTCTTACCTGTGAAGTTTGGGTGTGTGTTGCTAGGCAGGGGTCACTGTGAATGATTGGCCATGATTGGCAATGATAGCCCCCCCCTTCCCCCTTCTCCTTCTGCAAAGTGTAATTACCTAAACAGTCACATGCTTTCCCCAGTGGAATATTTTTAAAGGAAGACCCAGTGGTTTCTAATTCTCCCAAGATCAAGCAATGAAGACTTCAGTAGATTATCATTAAGAATTGACTTAAAGCTTAGTGTCTGACTAAGCCCTTTGTTCGCAGTTTTTATTCTGTAATGCTTGTGGGAGGAGGCTCATAAATTATCTTCTTTTGGCAGATGGGAAAAATTGGGTCTATACAACAATACTGAGGTTTGGGGCAGGAATTAACCAGGGCATGTGATGGGGGGGGGTTCTTCTCAAAAGTGCTTCTGCCCCTAAATTTATTTCATCATGACCTTGGTTTCCAAACAGAGTGTTCAGTCTCACTGAATGATTTCTAGAGAGAAAAAAAATAAAAAGGCAGAGAAAACAACTAACTCTGGGTTAGCTCAGAGTGGGCCACACCCAGTTAATTCCATTCCAGCCTGGGCCTCCAAGTCTGTGGAGCTAAACAATATGGAACAGTTTGGAAAACATTTTCCTCTGAAAGTATAAGCCAGAGAATGATTAAGCAAGTTTGGGGATGGTGAGAGTTCTTAGTGTTTGATTTGCCTTTCCTTGGTTACCTAGCCCACTGGTAAAGGTAGGAGTCCTCCAGTTAAGTATTTTATTTATTTTCCAAATAAGAAATGAAGTCTTCTGTATAGGTTTTTAGGGAGTTTTTGTTTTCTTTTGGATTTTTTTTTTTTGCTTGTATTAGGCAAGGTAAGGAATATTTATTTAGCACCCTCTACCATCTAGGATGGGCTAAAACTGTATTAAGTCTGGGGGATTCTAATAGAAGTAACAAGAAAGACAGCCCCTGCCCTCAAGGAGCTTACATTCTAATAAAGAAAGTCACACAAAAGGAAACTGATAAGGGCAGAGAAGAGCTAACCAAAATAGAATAGAAAGTCAGAAGCCTAGCCTGGAAGGGAAGAAAGGTTGATGGGGATGGGTCCTCAAAAGGAGACCATTCAGGAGCTCAGCAGTAGAAGAAGGGGACAGGGGTATTGGCCCAAGTGATGAGAAAAATGGAAGAGTGAAAACTGCAGCTGCAGCCCAGAGACAAAGTTGAGAAAGAGAGAATCAGAGCTGGGAGGGGAAAGCAAAGTTACCAAGAACTAAGCATAAAATGGAGAAGTTCCTTGCTTTCTTATTACTTCATATGCAAACAAAAATGACATCATCATAAACCAAACTCAGAGGGTAAAAATTAGAGTTTGTCATTTTGCCATTTATTTTGTCTAAATTTTAAAATGAGTGCAGGTTACAGGCTACACAGAGTAGGAAAAAGCATAAAATCTGGAGGCAGAAAACTTGGGTTCTATGCTGTTTATGTGACCTCAAAATAACACAGTGGAAAGTAGTTTGGATTTGGGGTCTGAGGATCTGGAATCAAATCCCCATTTACCTCCTTTATTACCTGTGTTATCTAAAAATGATGCAGGGAAATGATATAGAGAATTATGAATGTAGCTTTAATGCTGTTAAAATCTTGGAATGGAAATTTCGTAACTTGTAAACATGCATGTACATATGGATGAAAATAAATAATTGTTTTAAAAAATCTTGTTAATTGTGGAGGACTGTTTGTTTCTGAGAAGTCAACTGCCTTTGATTGTTGATTGTATCCTGTATCCTTGACACTATTTTTTGTATTTTATCCCCCATTTTCCCCCTCACTTAACCTTAACCATAGATACTGGTGTGACAAGAAATGACATGTTGAACTTGGGGGTGGAGCACCTTGGGACAGGAAGGATGAATACATAGCCTACCATTGGAAAAAAATACCTGACCCAAAATGTAAGACCACTCCCCAAGTGCCACCCTCTGTCCAACCTACCATGGAAGTGTTTTTAATAGTAAGTGCTGCCCCTTCAAGGTCTTTTGCTTCTTTTGGGTTCCTGTCCAGAAGGATGAGGCTTTCTCATGATCTACCTTGACCCAAGTGGAGCCTTAGGCCTCTTACCATGTGGCCAGGTTAAGCCAAGCCTCTTTCTCTCTCTCTCTCTCTCTCTCTCTCTCTCTCTCTCTCTCTCTCTCTCTCTCTCCCTCCCTCCCCACCTTACTCTTACTTCACCTGGCCTATCCTCAAGGTGCTTACTGCTTTTTCTTTTTTTTTACTAATTTTGGTAAATGTATTTTGTAACAATATTTTTGCCATTATACAATCCCGAACAGTTTTAACATCCCAGAGAGCATGTGAATTCTTTTGCCTTTCCAGTGGCTTTGAATCTTCCATCTTCAATCTCTAAATCTTTAATAATCAGCAACAGGACAAGTCATTTAACCTCTCTAGTTTATATCTTTAAAATGACAGAGGTGGATTAAATAGACCAAAAGGTCCCTTCCTGCTCTGAATCAATGTATCCTAAATTTCTTGTTTTCCTCTGGGCTTCAGTTTATCAATTCATAAAATGAGGAAACTAGATTAGATGATCTCAAAGTCTCTCAGTTCTAAATCTTTTGAATCCCAAAGCCACAAAAATTTATAAAAACCACAATACCATCCAAAAATTATGAAATATAAAAGAACAAGTCTAAAAGGAAAAACTTTGACTTGAACCTTTCCATTAAATTCCATCACATTTTCCCTCCATTTACTAAAAAACTGACAGGCATCTGGACTATAATTCGCCCTCCCTCTGTTCTCTTCCTAACTTAAAAATTCTTCAAAAATTTGGTTTGGATTCCCCCATCTCTCTTCTTAACTCCAAAACATCCTCCTGCCCAGAAACAGTGAGGGAAATCACATTCACAATTCCTGTGAGTTAGCTGAGAAGGACAGGTAGACCAGAAGAATGACTTGGAAGAATGTAGAGTATGTCTGCTGGCAGGTTATTCTTTTAACAGCAAAACTGGGGTGCACAGAGAGAAATCCAAAATGAGGTCTTATATTGGCATTACTTTAGAATTGACTTAGGGACAGATAGGTGGCTTAGTGGATAGAGCACCTGCTCTGGAGTCAGAAGGACTTGAGTTCAAATCTGGTTTCAGACATTTAATAATTACCTAGCTATGTGACCTTGGGCAAGTCACTTGACTATGACTGCCTCACATCCATGGTCATCTCCAGTTATCCTGATCCATATATGACCACCAGACCCAGATGATTACAGAGAAGCGAGACTGGTGAGTTGACATGACCCCTCTCACTCCAATTCACTTGTTTGTCATGGTATTACCTCTGTGATGTCATGGACTTGTTCAAGAATGAAAGACAAAGCCTCCTAAGACCTGACTATAGGGAGTTCAAGAATTCCCTACCCAAACTGAGGAGCTCTAGAAAAATTTCTAAGGAAGGAAATATTTTTGTCCTTTGTCCATTCAGCCAACAGCTATCTAGAGAGTGGTAGGTAACTTTGAGCAGGAACTACCATGGAGGTAAAAACTACATTGTTTGCAAAGAGCTACATAGACATTCAAAGACAAAAGGAGCTACACACTGGGCAGCAGAGAGCCAGAGGAACCATGGATAGTAGTGCCAAAAAATGAATGGCCATGGGAGCTATTGTACCTGTATCCTGAGGAACCCCACTAGTTACTCATTTCTGGGAGTTCCATCCAGAGTCTGACTGCAAGTGGCAAAGGCTTCCTAGGGGTCTCTAGGGAAAGGTTGCTCACAATCAGGGACTATTATTTCTGCAGACTTTATGTAATGAAAATTTTCTTATTTTCGTCAACCTATAAATAAACCCATTTTGAGTTTTGTGTACTTGCAAGAGGAGATGGTGACAATCTCCCAAATAAAATAGAGAGGGGAGAAGTCCTTAAAATTGTTTCTGTGTCCTTCATATCGCATGAAAGTCCCTGACACAAGGGTTACACAAATATTAGATCTTTTAACCACCTCTTAAAAATAAAAAAGCCCATCGCACTTATTATTTGACTTTGAGCTCTTCTCCCAGTGCATTTCATATTCTCCAAAGGTCTTATCTGTATAATTAAAAGGTAGTATGGGGGCAGATAGGTGGCGTAATGGATAAAGTCAGGAGTACCTGGGTTCAAATCCAGTCTCAGACACTTAATAATTACCTAGCCCTGTGGCCTTGGGCAAGCCACTTAACCCCATTTGCCTTGAAAAAACCTAAAAAAAAAAGGTAGTATAACATAATGCAGAAAACTGGACTGAGAAATGAGAACATGGGATTCTAATCCTAGTACAACTGCCAACTAGCTAGATGATAATGAACTTAAGTCTTGCTTAGCCTAAATCATCTCATCTCTAAAATGAAAAAAAAATGGCTGAAAAGATCTCTGAGGTCCCTTTCAGATCTATGAGTATTGAAATAACAACATGGAGGCTATTTTTGATGCTGGTGAGAGCAACTTGAAATAATTTTATTCATTACTCCCCCAATCCATCAAATACCATGAGTTTAGACAGCAATTAGTACCCTAGCCAATTTTTCCTTTATTGGGGGGAGGAAGATGGATGATGAAGAACTAGTCTGTATAAATCTTTCAGCAAGGGTTTAAACAATGGGGAAGAATTGTGCTGCTCAAGAAGTATGTGGATGGATGCAGGAAGTCTACAGAGCACAGACTCCATATAAGAACATATTCAGCTCATTCCTGGACTCCTCTGTGAAGGGTTTCCTCTTCAACTCAGAAGTAAATGCACACTCAGTGAATAAATCTGACAGCATTCTCCAGCTTATTGCCACACAAAACAGTCCATCTGAGATTTCCACTTCATTTTCCTCACCTGGTTTCTTACAGGTGAAAAATACAGGTCATTTGAACATCAAGGACAACCCAGAATAGGAATGAGAAATCAAAAAAGGAAAAAAGTGATAATAGCTCATATGTAATGCAGCATGTCAAAGTTTAAAATTATTATCCTTGTAACAACCCTGAGAGATAGATAGCATATTTTTTAAATATTTAGAATTAAGTGACTTGCCCAGAGTTATATAACTAATAACTGTCTAATACTGGATTAGAACCCAGGTCCTCCTGACTCCAGGGCTATTCACAGCACCACCTAGCTGCACCAATAATTTAAATATTATGAGTTCCATTTTAAAGATGAAAAAACTGATTGTGTGACACAAAGGATGCAGAGTCAGCCTAGACATCAAGAAGATTTGTATTCAAATCACACCTCTGATACATGCTGGTAAGGCAACCCTGGGCAAGTGAATTAATTATTCAGTGTTCTAGACTTTTCTCTAAGACTATAAGTTGCAAAGGTATAGATCTGCACTAGTAGGTGAGGATTTCTTCATCCAGAAGCTCTTTATGAGTTATTCTTACTTTATGTGCTCTATTCTTACTGCTGAGCAAAGTTAAGAAACATTTTCAAAGTTTACTAAAAGTAACTGAGAGGACTTGGCTATTCAGATTGATTCAGAGTCATTCACAAGGGAAAGGTGAGGTAAGAAACAAACAGAAGCATGTATATCCATACATACATGTATTTTATATAATGTACATGTGTGTATTTATATACATAAATATGCACACATTTGTATGCATGCATTTATATGTATATATGTATACAAACATGTAAATATGTATAACCCAGCTGACTTATAGGTATACAATCAGATCATGGCTCTCCAGTACCACAGTTACTTTGACAAGTATACTTGAATAGAACTGTGCCCCACCCTCTTGTGTCTCTCAACTTTGGTACAGTGAAAACCTCTTTGCTAGCCTTGTGACCATATAGGTTAGTTACCTCATCTCTCTGAGAATTAGTTTCCTTGACTATAAAATAGATAGACATAATACTTAACCTACTTCACAAGGTTATTGTGAGGAAAACACTTTAAAAATCTTTAAGTCTTACTATAATAAATTTGAGTTCTTAACATTTTGTTTCTTAATTCAAGGCTGACCTTGATGTTCAAGTCAACTGTTTTTCACCAATATAATAATATGACTATGGGAAGACACAGACCCAAGAGTGTGATTTGTCCCTCAACCTAACTTGGATCTCCACATGTTTATCCAAGTATTTTAGGTATGTGACTTGTTATTAGATATGTTATTTCAGGGACAGAGGAATTTCTTCTATCCTTTATGCAGAGAGAACATGTATTTACTATTTGCTTGTTTTCATTTAACAAGCATGAATTTCCTCTCCTACTCACTTTGTCCCCCTGAAAAAAGGTAGGGAAGGGAAGAAAAAGAATAGGAAAAGGGAAAAGTAAAAAGGTGAAACATGAAAGGGGGCAAAGAGAAGGGAAAGAAAGGAAAGAGGTGAAAAGGAAGGAACAGGATGAGAAGGGAAGAGGGGAAAGGGAAGGGAAGGGGAAAGGGAAGGGAAGGGGAAAGGAAGGGGGGAGGGAAGGGAAGAAAAGAGATGGGAAGGGAAATGAATAAAAAAGAAAGATCAGGGAAAGCAAAACAAATTCCTACATTGACAATATACCAAATGCCTCTCTTATTGTCTCTCTACATCATGATCCAATAATTTCTCCATTAGGAAGTGGTCCATTGGAATTATGGTTGAACATTGCAATAAGAATTCCTAAGTCTAAAGAACATATATTTTCTGAAAGTAGAAAAGATAATTGAGAGTCTGACTATCTTTTTAACTTCACAGAGTATATTTGAATGTTACTTAGATATTTTTTTCTTCACAACTATCTACTTTTAAGGTATGATCCTATAAAGCAAAGTCATATTTGTTTAGTTTAATATACTATATATACAAATATATGTGCAAAGGAGTCAACTAATAAATTGAATTTTCATTTTTTTATAAATACCATAATGTGTCCATTAATAGCAAAGTACATAGTGGGACATAGTAGATAGAGTGCTGAATTTGGTGGTTAGGAAGATTTGGATTTAAATCCAGCCTTAGCTTCTTATTTAGTATATGATCCTGAGCATGTACTTTAGCCTCTCTAAACCTCAATTTCCTCACCTATAAAGTAGGATGCTGATAGTATATTTATCATCAGGTTGCTGTGAGGTTCAAGTGGGATAATATATGGAGGTGCTTAAGAATGGATTATCATTATTATGACTATGTATGAATAGTGTCTGCATAGTTACAGTTTCTGAAATATAAAGGTGATAATAATCTCGTATTTCTGAAAGAAATTTCCAAGATTTACCTCATTTCAACTTAGTGATTCCTTATATGTGTATTTGCATGGATCTGCATATATAATACACCTATATTTATAGAGGCACATAATGTATAGCTGTATATACAAGCATTAGATGTGTATGCTTATGTATGTATGTGCATACATAAACAATACAATTAGTTGCTATGGAAATTATTAGAATACTCACAAATGAAGCATTATGATATCACACAGATGCAAATGAAATAGCAAATTCTTATTCAAGTCAAATAATATTAGAAACAGAATTAGAAAGATACAAAAAGAGACAAAATGATCTTATTCTAGGAATTAATGATTCTAAGGAACTCTCAGTTTATCAGTATTTTCATATACATATTCATTAAAACCATATGGGGGGGGGGTGTGGAGCCAAGATGGCATGAAGGCAAGAATTCCTAGAAACTCATTGACCCCCCAAATTCCAAACGCCATCAAATTACGACTCTAGCCAAAAATCTAGAGAGGCAGAACCCACAGAAAGACTGAGTGATACAATTTCCCAGTCCAAGACAAATTAGAAGAACTCTGAGATAGGTCTGTTCCACCTGGACCAAGGATTGGAAAAAGCCACAGCCGCAGCAGCACAGCACAGCCACAGCCACAGCACAGCACAGCTGGGCTGGACACCTGGGTCGGTGGCAGAGGGGGTGGTTTAATCACTGGAGACAGCCAGAAGGGATGGTGAGAGAACTCTGCTGTACCAGAGTGAGTGTGAACAGTGCTGAGGTGAGAACCTGCGGTGGGAATTGGCAGAGCTACCCAGCATGACCAGTGCTCTCAGGGGGGTCAGGGGAGACTGTAGAGGTCTCTCTGCTTTCTCTAGAGCAGGACTCAGCTGCTTGCCCACACTCAGAGCCATGTTGCAGTTTGGACTCCCACAACACCACCTAAGCTGATCAAGGACCCTCCTCACAACTTCAGGGCAGAGGGGAGGGCCTGAAGCCTCTCATAAGACCTTAGAGGAATTAAGATCCCTGTGGATTGTCCCCAAAAAAACCCCAGTTTCAGAAGTGTGGTAAATCACTTATAGCCCAAAGAAATGAGCAAACAACAGAAAAAGAATTGGACCATAGAAAATTACTTTGGTCCCATGGAAGACCAAAGTACATGCTCAGATGACGACCAAAATCAAAACTTCTATATCCAAAAACCTCCAAGAGAAATAGAACATAGACTCAGGCTATGGATGAGCTCAAAAAAGATTTTGAAAAGCAATTAAGGGAGGTAGAGGAAAAATTGGGAGGAGAAATGAGAGTGATGCAGATAAATCACGAAAACCAAGTCAGCAACTTGGTGAAAGAAATACAAAAAAAAAAAAATACTGAAGAAAATAATATCCTAAAAACCAGTTTAGGCCAAAGGGAAAAAGCAACACAAAAGGAAAATGAGGAGAAGAATTCCTTAAAAAGCAGAATTGGCCAGCTGGAAAAGGAGATTTTAAAAAAGCTCTCTGAAGAAAATAACTCCTTCAAATGCAGAATGGAACTAAAGGAAGTGGATGACTTTGTGAGAACCCAGGAAGAAATAAAACTGTACCAAAAAAACCCCAAATATTAGAAGGAAATGTGAAATATCTCATTGAAAAAACAACTGAGCTTGAAAACAGATCCAGAAGAGATAATTTAAAAATTACTGGGCTACCTGAAAGGCACAACCAGGAAAAGAGCCTAGACTTCATTTTTCAAGAAATACAGCAAAATTGCCCTGAGATCCCAGAAGTAAAGGGTAAAATAGAAATTTAGGGAATTCACTAATCACCTCCTGAAAGAGATCTCAAAGAAAAACTTCCAGGAATATTATAGTCAAACTCCCAAACTCCCAAGTCAAAGAGAAACTACTAAAAGCTGCCAGAAACAAGCAATTCCACTACCAAGGCTCTATGGTCAGGATTACACAGGATCTGGCAGCATCTACATTAAGGGCTCATAGGGCTTGGAATATCATATTCTGAAAGGCAAAAGATCTTGGTTTACAACCAAGAATCAAGTACCCAGCAAAACTGAACATCCTCTTTCAGGGGAAAAGATGGACTTTCAGTGAAACAGGGGACTTTCAAACTTTCTTGTTGAAACAACCAGAGCTGAACAGAAAATTTGATCTCCAAGTACAGGACTCAGGTGAACCATAGAGGGGGTGGACGAAAAGGACTAACTATAACTATTTGTATTTCTGCATGGGAAGATGTTGATAACTCATATTAACTTTCTCATGCATAAGAGCAGTTAGAAGGAGCATGTATAGACAAGGCACAGGAAGGAGCTAAATAGAATGGTACAATATATTAAAAAGATGGAGTCAATGGGTGATAAAGGAAAGTACTTGGAGAAAGAGAAAGGAGAGGAAGAATGGACTAAGGTATTTCACATAAAAGAATCAAGAAAAAAGTTTTGCAATGGAGTGGAAAGGGGGGGAAGGTGAGGGGGGATGAGTAAGCATTCATTCTCATCAGAAATGGCTCAGAGAGGAAATAACGCACATTTAATAGTGTAGGGTATAGAAATCTATCTTACCCTAGAGAAAAATGAGATGAAAGGGATGAGATAAGGGGGAACAGGGGGAGGCAAAAGAGGGAATATGTAATAGAAGAGAGGGAAGATCATGGGAAAGGCTACTCAGATACAATATACTTCTGAGCAGGGACAGAGTGAAAGGAGAGAGAGAGGAAAAAATAGAAAAAATGAGAGTGGGAAGGAATAGAGTGGAGGAAAATATAGCTAGTAAAAGCAACTGTGAAAAAAATATTGAATCAAATTCTTTGTAGGATTTATGATAAAGAAGGCAACTGACCCCAGAGACAGAGCCATAGGAATCTGAACACAGACTGAAGTACATATTTCTCTCTCTCATTATTCTTGAGGTTTCTCATCCTTTTGGGGAGGGAAGGGCATTTATGATTACTCTCACAACAAGATTACTGAAATAATATAAACAATTTTTTAAATTAAAAAACATATACACACATAAATCCAAAAAACTATATAATTGGTAGGCAATCTGTTATAATGGGTAGATAGATAGATCTAAAGTTAGGAAATCCTGGGTTCAAATTATGCCCCTAAAACATGAAGACAATGACATCCCAAGGAAGTCACTTCTCAGTGACAGAGGTTTCAGACTCATAGTCCACAGATATTATATGAATCACAACATTCCCAAGTGTGGCCTGAACCAGATAAAAATGTAATTCCTACCTGGTTTGTTTGTGCTGGTGTATTAATAAAAAACAAGTATATAAATCTGTGGTTTTCTTAGACAATTTGCAACCTTCAGGGATGCTTGTATGTGGTTTAGTGACCCCATTTCTTTTTGATGTTGATACCACTGCTCTAGACTCCTGAATCTATAAATTGGAGAGAAGATGTCAAATTACATTGGTATAGGGAATTTGCTTTTTGTGGAGCTCTGTATACTAATAAAATCACAGGTCTAGTCACCAAACAATTGCATGAAAAAAGGTATCATAGATCTGCCAGGTTTCAGCCCAGGATTTAATAGCCAACCAAGGCAAAACTGAGAAAAATCTCAGCTTCCAGAAAAAGTATGTATATTTCTTTCTATTTATCAACCTATGTATCTATTGATCTAGCATATCACATCATCTCATTAGCTAGCTAGCTATCCATCCTTCTTATCTATCATTAATCTTTCATCTATCCCTCCATCTTCTATCTATCTATCTATCTATCTATCTATCTATCTATCTATCTATCTATCTATCTATCTCCTTAATATCCCATTGCCTGACTTACATCATCTGGGGGACCTAAAATTTCTTAGGTTACCAAGAGTAGATTCTTCACTTAGAATCATCCTGTATTCTGTGTGTCCTAGTATTGTTCCTTCAGTAGATGACAAAGATTCATGTGGTTCTTGCTATTATCTGCTTGCACATATAAATATATCTGTGAATGCAGCAACAAATTCACATATGTTTAGGAATATAAAAGCTCTTAAGTGAAACTAGCCTTCCACTTCTGTTTCATACAGAAAATGTGTAGAACCACCCTTGGGGTTTTGAATGCATTACCATCCTTTCACAATTAACCCTAATGGGACAAGTGTAGTATTTTTCTAAGAAGATATCCTCAAAGCTGCAAAATACATAGTGTTTAAGTAGGTCTCATTATATCAGCTACACCAAATCTCTCCTCTTTATATACAGAGGATTAGATTTCTTTTCACTGTCATGCAACATTAAAATAGTAAGGCATACACAAGGATGACATGGATTTGACAAAAAATTAATGATTTGTACATCACTTTAATGCTTTAAATCTGCAATTCATGTATGCTAATTAGTTCCTAATGGGGCTGTTTGAGAACAGAACTGTCATCAGCCAGCCACGTAGGTTTCTGGAAGCTGAGATTCTTCTCAGCTTTGCCCTGGTTGGCTGCCGGGTCCTGGGCTGTAACCTGGCAGATCTATGATACCCTTTTTTTTATGCAATTGTTTCCTAGATGTGGTTCTTTAATCTATCAGAGTTATAGTGGCATATCTCAAATAAGTGGTTCCTGGATGCCATGATCCAGACTGGTAGCAAGAGCATTATGCTGCTCTGAATCAATGATTGATTCTTGGATTTTAGGCTGACAGGTAGTACCTCAGAGGACAGCTGTCAGCTTCCTAAATGTATGAAGTTGGGTTATGCAGCACATTTTAAAAATGTATGTACAACTTTTTTTTATTTACAGATTAAAAAAAAAAGACTGTAAAACCTAAAGAGAGAAAATGGAAGAGGATGGAAAGAGCAAATATATTTTCTTAGAGGGAACTCATGCACTCTTTCCTTTTACAAGAAAAACAAATACTAATCCCTTAACTCTGAGGTCTCTCCTTTAGTCTTTTTCCCTGCTTGCAAGTGGCACCATGAAGGCAAAGACAACTGCTGGCATCACAGTGGGAATGCTGCTTCACCAGCCAAATGGGAAGCAGTCCCTGGCTGGGAGACATGAGATCTGAAAAATTAGATGCCACATTCTTCTTGGAAAGCTAGCTCCTCTCTGCTAGAGTCTGACTATAGTGTGTAGCCCATTCTTTGAATGCTCATCTGTAGAATATTATGTCTGCATATACCAAAGAACAATGAATATTAATAATAATGTTTGTCCTTCATTCTCAAAGAGGACCATGACATCAGGGAGGTGATGCCATGAGAAACACATGAATTGGATTTGAGTGAGGGAGACTGAGTTAAGTCACCAGCCTCACTTTCTCCTCCAGAGACATCTGGGTCCTAAAGAAAAGCCTGGGCAAATCACCAAGGACTAGAATTGGGTTCACTGAGTCAACAAACAAACCTTTATTAGTACCTGAAACTGTAATAAGAACTGCTTCAGATATGGAGTGTTGTCCAGTTTCCTGATTCCAAAAATGTTTGTCCTTAAGAATCCAGTTTCATTAACTACTTCTTCTTCATAATATCTATAATAATGATAATGGAAGAAACTATTGAGCTAATTCAGAGAGAATTGATATCTGTAAATATAAGAGAGCTATTGAGAAGTTAGTGAAGACAGCTACTGTATAGAGACATATGGTACTTTCCCAATAGGCATTTTGCAGGCCTAATGATTAATGGATACAACAAAAGTCAGTCTAAAAACAAATGGATGAAGGATTCAAGAATGTTAGATACCAATAGTTTTCCATGAACAGTTATGGTAAGGGTGGTAATAGTGGTCAGCTCACCCCTTTGATGTAACATACAGTTCTTCAGAGATTCAGTTATTGCCTTTAAAGCAAATATGAAGGGGAAAAATGATATTACAAATTTTATTGATGCTATGATTGAAAGTGGTAATATGTCCTTTGAAAAGCTTAAAATGCTATTATATTAGAGAGACAAATGAGGGCATGTTAGCCAATGAGCAATAGAGAAAGACATTTTCATATAATAATAAAATCTGTATTGACCTTCAGATAGCCTTTTCATTGTATGGGAAACAGAGTGACAGAATATCAGTTCTCTCTAATGATTTTATCTCTAAATTTCCAAGTTGAATACAGTCTCAAAGGATAAATATAACTATGTTAAAAAACACACATAACATATCAGCAATTCAATATTATATGGTGAAATTGGCAGCCTAGGCATCCTTATCTCTACAGTTTTATGGGGTCTCCCAAAAACATATTGACTGTTCTCAGTGGTGTGTACAAGGATTTGCAATGAGCTTTAATTGTACAAAAAAAAATGTGCTTAGTGGGAACTTTACTTCTGGCTCAAGTAGCCATAGCCATCACAATGGGTATATTGCACTATTAATCCTAGCCCAAGCTGGTCTCATTCAGAAGTGTGAATGATGCTCCAATAGTCTTGTATGTCCAGACAATTATTCTGTAAATCTCAGTTATGCAAGGGTGGAGACAACCATCTTAATGGCCTCTCCACCCTGTTTTTTGGCCTTTTGCTCAAGGTCCTTATAAAGCAAGCCAAGACAAGCTTTTGTAGCAGGGCCAGATAAAACAAGAAGATGTCCACAGGCACAAGCTCAGCATTTCTCATACAATTGGTGGTGGTATCCTAAATCTATTTGGTTAATGCCTTTGTTTACCAGATGAGTATTATTGCATTGAGAGAGAGAGAGAGAGAGAGAGAGAGAGAGAGAGAGACTATGTCTATGTGAAACCAATACAACAGTTTGCAAAAATCAATCAATGGAAAATCATTTTTGCTTGACATTGAGGAGATAAATATAAAAATTAAAATAAAAATTCAGTTAATGATCTAATTACTTTGTCTACATAATGCCAAGTAACTGGTCTTTCCAATTTCTTTTATATAAAATTGACTTTTTTCCTTTAAAATTAACTGAATTGACAGGTTGTTTTTTTGCCATGTAACTACATTAATCTAGTAATGTGTCAAGTACTCTCTCTAAAGTAGCAATAACATGCTATTCCTGTACTTTGAATGTAGTTTGAATTGGCTAGAGTTGGAGCACTTGCATTGTAGCTGATGTGTGATGTGCTAATATCTTCCACTAATGTTTGACATTTGGAAGATAATGAGACCTGAAAATGTGCATATGAGGTTCATGCCACCCAAGTGGGGTCAAATGAAGCTCTGTCAAATGCCTTGCTGAAGTCTAGCTATACAGTATCTACAGAATTTCCCTAATTCACCAGACTGGTAACCCTGTCAGAAAAGGAAATAAGGTTAATCAGGAATAACTTGTTCTTAATTAACCCATACTGATTCTTAGCAATCACCCCTTTTTTTTCCTTAGTGCTAACAAATGGTCCCTTTTGCAATCCATTTAGAATTTTCCTAGAGAAAATTCAAGAAAATAAAGCTCATTGACTTAGCATTTGGAGTAGCTACACTTTTTGAAAATCAGAATATTTGCCATGTACATCTCCCCAGTTTATACCTCTTCAAAGATCATGAGCAACAATACACTAATATCCTTCATAAGTCATTTCAATATTCTTCAAGACTGTTTGGCAAGGCTTGTTGGCTTGAACTCATTGAAGACAGCTAGCTGGGTGCTCTCCTATTGTCATCTAACTTTTCTAAGTTTTAATTTCCTGTCAACTATATTTTTGTTCTTTACTTCTAAAGATCACTTTCTTTGGTAAAGGAAATTGTAGTAAATAAGCCTATCTGTGCCAAACATGGGTTTTAGACATTCTTGAATGTTCCTTTTACTCATAAAATAGTTAACCAAAAAAACTAAAAATCATCTTTGGCACTTATTGCAAACCTTTTCTTACTGAGTTTTTTAGCCTTCTTAACCTGGTTACTACTGAACTTTTCAACTCTTCATTTCCATTTTATTGATTTCACTTCCATTTTCTTTGTGCATTCTTGCTAAATCTTTTGAATCTTGTTGAAGCATAAATGAAGCTCCTTTTGAACCATATTTTTTTCCAGAAAGCTCACATTTCCTTTTTCACTTAAATTAACTATGACTGTTACCAGAATTTCATTTTTGAGAGATATGGCATCCTTCTTGAACCATATTCCTTTTTAAGAGCATGAAAATCTTACCCATTATATCCTTGAATTCTTTGAAAACCACTCTCCCATGTCATTCCCCTTCTTATTTATTACAGAAATGAAGACAGCACAGGTCTTCTAGGGTTCCTATTATGTCTACTTTTACATCCGTTTCTTCCACATTAATTTAGCAAGGTCCAAAATAACAGTACCATCTCTCTACTTCAGCTTCCAACTCAACAATGAAATTTTCAGTAACAGAAGTCATCAAATGCTCTCCAAAGTAACAATATTTTGTTACTTTGGAGGCAAAGAGATGACCACAGGTCTTCACAAACTGTGTCAAATCTAGCCAAACACTGGCAGATTCTGGCTGTAAAGGTTTTCAATGAAGACCTCACAGTAGAATGAGTGTGATGTCTGTGGTGGCTTATTCATTGACCATCGAGGACCATGAATTAAAGGAAAATTAAAAATGGTTCTTGAACTTCTGACTCTTGCTCCCTCAATAATTATGGTAGATTGGTATGAAATGTTGCTGAAAATCACAGTTTTTAGATTGTCTATAGTTTCTCTAAATGTGAGGTCTCTATCCAATGCTACTTAAATAATGAAGCAGTACCAATATTAAATTTTTATGATAAATGAAGTCAGAAGGCAAAAAGAAGATGTAGCTGAATTAGAGTGGTTCATAATAACAATGACAATAATTTGCATTCATATGACACATCAAGTTTATAAAATACTTCACATTTTATTCATTTGATTTTCATAGCCACCCTTTGAGATGAGCACTGTTAATCTTATTTTCAGAAAAGGAAATAGTCTAAAAGATACTAAGTTGGGGGAGGCTAGGTGGCCTAGTTGATAAAGCACCAGCCTTGGAGTCAGGAGTACCTGGGTTCAAATCTGGTCTCAGACACTTAATAATTACCTAGCTGTGTAGCCTTGGGCAAGCCACTTAACCCCATTTGCCTTGCAAAAACCTAAAAAAAAAAAAAACAAAGATGCTAAGTTGACTTTTCCAGGGTTATAACATTTAGCAAGTATCTGAGAGAGGATCTGGTTCAAGTCTTCCATACTCCAGGTCTAGAGCTCAATCCACTAAACAATCTAGTTTTGTCTTTCTTCTGAGACAAAGATAGTTGATTTTGTTGTATGTCCAAAGGCAAAAAAGAAATATCATATTATGGGACCCTTGTTCACAGTAAGCATAAGCAAAATACTAGAAAAAAAGATAGCTGTAATTTATGCATCAACATCTCTAGACAAGAATGAAGAGAGAGAAATTCTACAAAGAATACAACTAGGTCCTCAAGAACAAAAATAAAATGAAAGTAAAAAAATCCCACACACATTTTGATATCAAATATTTCCAGATGAAAAAGTAGACCCAGTGAAGAATGGAGGGGGAAATTGGAAAATATGTCTTATTTGAGAAATAAGAGAGGTAAAAAATTTATATCTTTTTCAAAAAAATACATATCTTGAGTAATTTCTTTAGCGTGAATCAGGAGACTATGACAATGACCTCTATCACAAACAAAATAAAAATGATTACTTCTTGAAAGACTGATTATTGAGGTGAGAGTCAAATGTATCAACACTCTGTGCAGTCAGAGCATTGATCAATCAGAGCAAAATCAAAATCAACATCAAAATAGAAGAAAGGCTATAAATGGAAAAAAATGCAAGATACATTCCAATAAATAGCTGAAGCCAAAAAAAAAAAGACAAAAAGTTTCATAGGAAACTGTAATAAATATTTTAAAAAGTTTCCACAAGGAGAGGGCAAAAAAGCACAGAAACTGATAACCAAGAAAGCATTTCCTTTGCCAAACTGAAAGAGATGGCAACTAAGAAAATACAGAAATTCATTTATAAAACAGTAAGGAGAAGGATGATGTAAGTACGATCACCTTATGAAACAGCAAAAAACCATGATATTGAAAACAAGTTTGAAAAAATATATAAAATTCAAATTAGGAACAGTGTTCCCAAGAATATTCCAAGGAATAACAGGCAAGACTACAAATAGATATAAAATGGGACTTGTCTATTATAATCCATTTTCTTAATCAGTGACAAGTGAACCATCACATTTTGACTCTAAAACTGAAGTCTCCAAAATGCTAAATGAAGAAGTAGAACTATCAGGCAGAAAGAATAATTAAACCAGATTGAGTTTAGACCCCAAAGACATCAATGATGGAAGAAGAAAACAATCTGGAAAATACTGAGAAGTCAATTTTAAAAATATTTCAGAGAAGGAAAGATGGCAAAAGAATAAATGACTTTGAATGGATGTCATTTTGACTTATTATAAAAATGCAATTTGACAATAAAGGACATTTGAAAAAAGATGCTATATGCATCCAGAGAAAGATATGATAAATAGAGGTATAGAATTATTTTTACATATATATATATATATGTATGCATGTACATATACACCTATTTGTGTCTAATGATAGTCATCTTAGTGTGGGGAAGAGGGATGAAAAAAGAAATTTACATGATTATTACATATTTAAAAGGAATAATAATTTGTACATAATAGATTTGAAATCTCATATACAATCTTTTTTGCTATGTTATGAATTTTGTTATGTTATGAATTTTATACATTAAAAATGAATTTTAAAAAAGGGAAAAGATTAATATTCCCCCAAAGAGATGAAAACATAAGTAATTTCCAACTTCATGCCAACTTTCTCATCTGTGTGATCCAGGGCAAGTCACTTAACCTCTGAGTTCCTAAGTTTCCTCAGCTGTAAAATGGAGAGAGCCCTTCCCCAAGTTTATTGTGAGGATAAAAGGAGATAATATTAGTGCTTAGTGGAATGCATGGAAAATAGTAGATGCCTAAGAAATACTTAATTCCATCATTCCTTTATAAAATTATATGATAATGATCTGTCCAGATATTAAAGACATTAAAGCCAAAAAAAATAGCATAGACTTGTGCCTGAACAAACAGGCAGATTCATCTTTACAGTACTGACTAAAATGAACAGAGAATACAAGATCTCATTGCATTTTATTATTTGTAATTTGAAAAGAAAAGAAGAAAAGAAATATTTGACTTGAGTTGGTAGAACAAAACACAACCTTGAGAGTTTGAGAAACTTCAATAGAATTTCTCTGAAGCACATATTCAGTTCATACAAGATTCCCTGACAAATATAACTAGAAAGATGACTCTATACAATGACTGATTATTCATGGTTCATGAAGCTTGATCAGGGAAATGAATATTTGCCAAGTGTTCTCTGATGTCAAAATAGAGGATGCTTGAAATAAATTCCAAATGGGGAAAAAAAGGATTCCCTATGAATGGTGAGGTTTTCAGATGTTTGTTTGTGTCTGATATTGTGTTGATTAAATCAAGCCCCAGAACATTAAATGATCTTTTATGATGTCATGATCCTAAATGAGACACAAGATTATTCAAAAGAACTGAGACTAGTAATCCATCCAGGATAATCTAAATTATGAAAAATCCCAATTTAATGTATTTTTTTTTTAATTTAAGGCAATGGGATCAAGTGACTTGCCCAATTGGGGTCACACAGCTAAGTAATTATTAAGTGTCTGATGCTGGATTTGAACTCAGGTACTCCTGACTCCAGGACCAGTACTCTATCCCACAGCACCACCTAAACAGTTAATACGCTTTAAGAATTTGGTAAAGCACTGTGTTTGGCACTGGGATTTAAAAAAAACAAACAAACCAACAACAACCCACAGTTCCTTTCTTTGATGAGCTTATATTTTACCAGCAGATACAGTGTGTAAACAGAGAATAAATACAAAATAATTAGGAGGCAATGAACAATTAAGGGATCAGAAAAGGTAGATGCTAAGAATTCTAAAAGGCAGAGGTTGAGGCATAAGGGAATTCTAGATATGAAGGACAGTCTGTCCAAAGGTAAGGACATAGGAAACAGAATACAAAATTCAGGGGATGAAGAACCAAGCAGTTTAACTGGAGCATGGAGTGTGCAAAGGGGAATGCTGTGAAATAGACTTGAAAGGCAGATTGGGATGGACTTCAGATGCCAAACTCTAGAGTTCATGTTTTACTCTCAAAACCTCAAGAAGCCATTTGAAGAGTTTTGAACCAGGATGTGACCTGGTTAAACTTGCATTTTAGGAAGATAGCTTTGACAACTGTGTGGAGAGGGGAAAAGAAGAAAATAGAAAAACCAATTAGAAGACTTGCAACTGTCTAGGTAAGATGTGTTGAGGGAATGAATAGAGCCCCAGCAATGTGAGCAAAAAAGAAAGAAGCGGGGGTGAACAATGATGTAGGGGTTGATGGGATATGAAAAGTGAAGTTGGGAGAAGAGTCGGTTATGACAGGTTAAAAAAGAATAACTAACACACAAACACAACATAAATATTTTTGAGATATATATATATATATATATATATATATATAAAACACTCAAAAATTGCAAAACTTTACTAATTTTGTCTTTTTTGATAATCACAATTACCTTGTAGATAAATACCATTTTTATGCCTATCTTATAGAAAAAGAAAATCACTCATATATAGATTAAGTACAGGGCTAGCAAAGTTATTAAATGAGACTGGATTTGAATTTAGCTTGTCCGGACTTCAACACTCTATTCACTGTGCCACCTAGCTTCAAACCTTGGTTATTATAAATTTGGTAGTTCCCTCATTGTCCCTTCTATGATTTGCTAGGTGGCCAATTCATTGAGTAAGAACATTACTTATACGGATTAAAAAAAAATGCAGGGGAACAAATTAAATAGGAGAAAAATTAAATAGGAGAAAAAGATTTGGAGTAGATCATATTTAGGAAATTAAATAAAAAAAATTTAAGTGGTTTTTATGATTCCATGCTATTCCCTACGTGTAAAAACAAGGTTTCTTTTCAACAGAAATGCTTTTCTTACAATACTGTACAATTACAAATGTTAAAATATTATAATCTCAAAGGAACTAAAGTTGTGAATGGCTCAAGGGGTAATGGAGAGATGCATGGTATATGAGAATAAATTACAGAATATTTCTTTAATCCTTTTGTGGATAAAATATCATATCATATTTTTTCCTTCTTTTCTTTTTTTTTTTTTTAGGTTTTTGTGAGGCAAATGGGGTTAAGTGGATTGCCCAAGGCCACAGCTAGGTAATTATTAAGTGTCTGAGGCCAGATTTGAACTCAGGTACTCCTGATTCCGTGGCCAGTGCTCTATCCTCCGGGCCACCTTGCTGTCCCCAAAATATCATATTTTTAAAAATTGTTATTTATTTATTCTTAATATTTGTTTAAAAACAATTTATTCCAAATTATCTCCCACCCTGTAGCCTGTCTACCATCCATTGAGAAGACAAATAATATGATATAAATTATACATGTGAAATCATGCAACACATATTTTCATATTACCTATATTTCCAAAAAAGAAGAAAAATAAGAAAGTTAAAAATATACTTCAATGTATAGTCCAAGTTCATAAATTCTCTCTGGAGGAGGAAAGACTTTTTTTTTTTATCATGAGTTATTTACAATTGACTTGAACTGAGTAGCTAAGTCTTTCACAATTGATCGTTCTTATAATATTGCTGTTATTGTGTACAATATTCTCATTGTTCTGCTCATTTCAGTTTGTATCAGTTCACACAAAATTTACGCAGATTTATTTAAACCCATCCTGCTTATCATTTTTATAGCACAATAATATTCCATCAAAATCACATACTACAGTTTGTTCAGTCATCACCAAATTGATGATATCCCCTCAATTTCCAATTCATTGTCACACAAAACAAGTTCTTTAAGTATTTTTGTGCATATAAGTTCTTTTCTTTTTCATCTGATTTCTTTAGGATACAGATCTAAGTGATATTGCTCAACAGTTTGTAGCCCTTTGGGCAAAGTTCCAAATTATTTAATATAAAATGACTAGATTAGTTTACAACTCCACCAAGTGTTTTACTCTTCCAATTTTACTACATTCCCTTCAACATTTGCCATTTTCCTTTTCTGTCATATTAGACAGTTTGATAATGTGAAGTGGTAACAGAATTGTTTTAACTTGCATTTCTCTATTCAATAGTGATTTAGAACATTTTTTATGTTGCTGTAGATAACTTTGATTTCTTCTTCTGAAACTTTCCCATTCAAATCTTTTAATCATTTATCATTTAGGGAATGGATTTTTTTTACATAAATTTAACTCAGTTCTCTATGTATTTAAGAATGAAGCCTCTTTTCTTAAATACATAGGGAACTGAGTCAAATTTATAAGAATATAGTCATTCTCATGTGATAAATAGTCAAAGGATATGAAGGTAATTTTCAGATAAAGAAATTAAAGTTTTCTCTAGTCATATGAAAAAATGGCCTATTACTATTAATTAGAGGAAGGCAAATTAAAATAATTCTGAGGTACCACTCACACTATCAGACTGGATAATATGACAGAAAAGGAAAATGATCAATGTTGCAGGGAATATGGGAAAACTTGGACCCTAATGCACTGTTGGATGGAGTTGTGAACTGATCCAACCATTTTTTTAAAAAAGTTCATCTTTTTTTTTAAATATTCATCAATATGCATATGCATATTTTTAAATTATAAAATTTCCATCCACCCTCCCTTCCCACCCCCTCCCTTCAATGGCAAATAGTCAGGTTAACATTGTACATACATATTTTTGATAAACATGTTTGCAGATTAGTCATTTTTGGTATGAGGAATTAAGATTAAAGGTATGCCCAATTCAACAAAACCATTACTTGATCTATATTCCAAAGAGATAATAAAAATGGGAAAAGACCCAAAGATGTTTTAATTTGCATTCTCTAATCAATAATGATTTGGAGCATTTTTCACATGATTCATATATATTGCTTTAATTTCTTCATTTTTGAAAACTAACTATTCATATTCTTTGTCAGTTTATCAATTGGGGAATGACTTGTACACTTATAAGTTTGATGCAATTCCCTATATATTTTAGAAATAAGACCTTTATCAAAACTCCTGGTTGTGAAAATTGTTTCCCAGATTTCTGCTTTCCTTCTAATTTTGGAAGCTTGATTTTATTAGTGCAAAAACTTTTTTTAATTTAAAATAGTAAAAATCATTTATTTTTGCAGTTCATAATGTATTCTAATTCTTGGTAAGTCATAAATTTGTTCCCTTTCCATATATATGATAGATAGAGTATTTCTTGGTCTATTAGTTTATTTATGATGGCACCCTTTATGTCTAAATCCTGTGCTCATTTTGACCTTATTTTGGTATAGGGTATGAGATGTGGGTCTATGCCTATACTATTTTCCAGTTTTCCCAACAATTTTTGTCAATAGTGAGTTCTTATTCCAGAAACTGATATCTGTGGTTTTGTCAAATCATAGATTGTTGTAGTCATTTACTGTGGTTTCTTTTGAAGCTATCCTAATCCACTGATTCATTATTCAATTTCTTGACCAGTACCAGGCAGTTTTGATGACTACCACTTTATGGTATAGTTTTAGATGTGGTAGAGCTAGACCATTTTCCTTTACATTTTTTTTCATCAGTTCACTTGCTATTTTTGACCTTTGGTTCATCCAGATGAATTTTGTTACTATTTTTTATAATTGCTATAATAATTATTTGTTAGTTTGATTGTTATGGTACTGAATAAGTAATTTCATTTGGGTAGAATTGTCATTTTTATTGTATTAATTTGACCTAAGAGCAATGGACATTTTTCCAATTATTTAGATCTAACGTTGAGTGAGAAGTGTTTTATAATTGTGTTCATACAGTTTCTGGGTTTGCCTTGAGAGGTAGATTACCAAGTATTTACTGTTGTCTATAGGTACTTTAAATGGAATTTTTTCTTTCTATCTCTTGCCCTTGGGCTTTGTTGTTCATATATAGAAATACTGAAGATTTAAGTGTGTTTATTTTATATCCTGCTTCTTTGCTGAATTTCTTAATGGCTTCAAGGAGTTTTGTTAGATAATTTTCTCAAGGTTCTATAAGTATATCATCATATCATCTGCAAAGAGTGAACACTTTGCTTCTTCATTTGGCTATTCTGATTCCTTCAATTTCTTTTTCTTCTCTCTACATGCTACAGCTAGCATTTCTAATATTATATAGATTAGTAATGGTGATAATGGGCATCTTTGTTTCATCCCTGATTTTATTGGAAATGCTCCAAGTTTATTTCTATTACATATAATATTTGTTGATGGCTTTAGATAATTAATTATCATTATTAATTAATTTATTTATCATTTATTAATCTATTATTTTAAGAAAACTCCATTTATTCCTAAACTTTCTAATGGTTTTTTTTTTAACAAGAATGATGTTGAATTTTATCAAAGTCTTTTTCAGCATCTATTGAAATAATCATATGATTTTTGTTGCTTTTACTAGAGATATATTCAATTATATTCAGTGTTTTCCTAATATTGAACCATCCCTGCCAACAAGTACAAATTCTACCTGATCATATACCTACCTGATATACTATCCTAGAAATAACTTGCTGTGGTCTCATTGCTAAAATTTTATTTAAGATTTTTACATTAATATTCATTAGGGAGATTGGTCTATAATTTTCTTTGTCTGTTTTGAAGTATTAGCACCATATTGGTGTCCTAAAAGGAATTTGGCAGGACTCCTTCTTCTCCTATTTTTAAAAATAGTTTATGTAATATAGGAATTAATTGTCCCTTTCATGTTTGCTAGGATTCACTTGTAAATCCATCTGGACCTGGAGACTTTTTCTTAGGGAATTTATGGCTGGTTTCTTCAATCTCTTTTTCCTGAAATGGGGTTATTTAAGTATTTTATTTCCTCTTCTGTTAATCTGGGCAGTTTGTATTTTTGTTTGTATTCATCCATTTCACTCAGGTTATCAAATTTATTGGCAAACAGTTTGACAAATTAGCTCTGAATTATTTCTTTAATTTCTACCTCATTGGTGGTTAATTCACCCTTTATGTTTTTGATACTGGTAATTTGGTTATCTTCTTTCTTTTTTTTTTTCATGAAACCAACTCTTTTCAGAATTTCTAATTTGGTATTTAACTGTGGATCTTTTATTTGTTTGTTTTTCTGGCTTTTTTAGTTGGGTGTTGATATAACCATTTTGAAGAAAAATTTGAAACTATGCCCAAAGGGCAATAAAACTTTGATTCAATAATATCTTTACTTGATCTATATTCCAAAAAGATGATTAAAAAATAGGAAAAGACCCAAATGTACAAGAATAGTCATGGCAGTTCTTTTTTTTGTGGTACAAAGAATTGAAATTTGATGGGATGCCTGTCAATTGGGAAATGGCTAAACAAGCTTTGATATATGAATATAATGGAATATTATTGTACTATAAGAAACAATGAGTAGATAGATTTCAGAAAATCCTGGAGGCAGCTAGGTGGTGCAGTGGATAGAGCACTGGCCCTGGAGTCCAGAGTACCTGAATTCAAATGTGACCTCAGACACTTAATGATTACCTAGCTGTGTGGCCTTGGGCAAGCCACTTAACCCCATTGCCTTGCAAAAAAAAAAATCCTAAAAAAAATAAAAAATAAAAAAAATAGAAAATCCTGGAAAGATTTCTATGAACTGATTCAGAATAAGGTGAGCAGAACCAGGAGAACATTGTATACATTAACAACAATGGTTATGTGATGATCAACTATTATAAACATAATTCTTCTTAGTAATACAGCAATCAAAGAAAATTCTAAAAGATTTGTTATGGAAAATTCCATCCACATGCAGAGAAAGAGCTATGGAATTTGAATGCAGATCAAAGCGCACTATTTCCCCTCTTTTTTCTTCTTGTATTTTTCCCTTTTTATTCTGATTCTTCTTTCACAGCATGACTAAAATGGAAATATATATATCACAATTGTACATGTGTAATGTATATCAGATTAATTGGAAGGGAAAGGTAAGCAGGGAGAAAACTTTTCAAAAATGAATGTTGAAATTTTTCATTACATATAATTGAAAAAATAATAATAATAAAAGTAATGAGACCTTTATCAGAGAAACTTACTATAATTCCCCCCCACTTTCTTGCTTTCCTTTTATTTTTTCCTACATTGTATTTTCTGTGTAAAAACTATCAAATTTCATAAAAAATATCCAATTTTACTTCCTGTGATCCACTCCATCTTTTGTTTGGTCATCAGTTCTTTTTTTATCCATATATCTGATAGTTAAAATAGTCTATATTCCCCAGTTTGCTTATGATATCACCATTTATCTCTAAATCACATGCTATTTTGACCTTATATTGTTAAATGTTATGAGGTGTTGTTCTGTGCCTCATTTTTGTTAAACTATTCTCCAGGATTCCCAGGATTTTTTGTCTAATAATGAGTTCTTGTCTTTGGGTTTACCAAACACTATATCAAACAATATATTATTGGATTATGATTTCTAATTCATTATGCTAATCACTTCTATTTTATGTGAGTTCATCCCATTTAAAATTATGATTACTGTTTATTTTCCTTCATCTTTCTTTCTTCTGTTTATCCTTCTTCCTTTTTTACCTTGTATCTCCTTATAAGTTTGTTTTGCTTCTGACCACTGCCTCCCTTGATATGCCCTCCCTTTTATCACTGCCATCCAAATCTCTTATCCTCTTTTTCTTCTACTTCCCTATAGGATGATATAGATTTGTATGCCCAAATAAGTATGTACATATATTCTTCCTTCTTTGAACCAATTCTAACAAGAGTAAGGTTCAAGCATTATCCATCACCACCATCCCTTTTCACCTCTGCTCTAACAGCTCTTCCTTGTGCCCCATTCTTCTTCTCCCTTCCCCCTTCTCCCACTGCATTCGTTTCCTCATCCTTAATTTTTTTTTGATCAACTTAATCAACCTACAATTGTATCCTTTGTCTATGTACACTTCTTCTAATGGTCCTATGGAATACTTTAGTTCTATTAGAAACCAGGAAGGATGGGAATTCAGAGAAGCCTGGAAGGATTTGCATGAACTGAGGCTGAGTGAGATGAGCAGAACCAGAAGAACATTGAACATCATAACAGCAACATGATGATCAATCTTAATGGACTTGCTCATTCCATCAGTGCAACAATCAGGGACAATTTTGAGGCATTTACAATGGTGAATAACATCTGAATCCAGAGAAAGAATTGTGGAGTTTGAACAAAGATGAAAGTCTATTACCTTTAATTTTTTTTAAAAAAAGTTATCTTATGATGTAATTTTGCTATCTCTTATATTTTTTCCCTTAAGGATATTATTTCTCTCTCAATACATTCAATTTAGATCAATGTATAGCATGGAAACAATGTAAAGACTAACAGACTGCCTTCTGAGTGAGGGGGAAGGAAGTGAGATTGGGGAAAAATTGTAAAATTCAAAAATAAATAAATTAAAAATAAAAAAACCCCAAATTTCATGTTAAAATGAAAAATAGTTGAGCCTTACTAAGTCCCTTATGATTTTTCTTTCATTTTTAACTTTTTAGGTTCTCTTGAGTACTTTGTTTAAATGTCAGATTTTTTTTAAGGGTTTTTGTAAGGCAAACGGGGTTAAAAGTGGTTTGCTCAAGGCCACACAGCTAGGTAATTATTAAATGTCTGAGGCCAGATTTGAACTCAGGTATTACCAACTCCAGGGCCGGTGCTCTATCCACTGCGCCACCTAGCCACCCCTGAATGTCAGATTTTCTGAACAGCTCTAGTCTTTTCTTTCTTTTTTTTTTAAGGTTTTTGCAAGGCAAATGGGGTTAAGTGGCTTGCCCAAGGCCACACGGCTAGGTAATTATTAAGTGTCTGAGACTGAATTTGAACCCAGGTACTCCTGACTCCAAGGCCAGTGCTTTATCCACTACACCACCTAGCTGCCCCAGCTTTAGTCTTTTCATCAGGAATGCTTGGAAGTATTCTATTTCATTAAATATTCATTTTTTCTGCCGTGAAAGCTTACATTCAGTTTTGTTAGTTTATTCTTGGTGGTGATACTAGCTCCTTTGCCTTCTGGAATATCATATTCCAAGCTATCTGCTTCCTTAATGTGGAAACTGATACATCTGGCTTCATAATATTTGAATGGTTTTTTTCTGAGTGCTTGCAAGATTTTTTTTCTTGATTTGGGAGCTCTAGAATTTGGCTATAATATTCCCGGAAGTTTTTACTTTGAGATCTCTTTTAGAAGATAACTGGTGGATTCTCAACTGCAATTTTGCCCTCTGGTTCTAAGATCCTAGGGGCAGTTTTCCTTTGTAATTTGCTGAAATATTGTATTTAGGCTCATTTTCTGTTGTTGTTGTTGTTGATGATGGCTTTCAGGTATCCAATATTGTTAAATTATCTTTTCTTGATTTATTTTCCAGAATAGTTCTTTTTACTATGAGATATTTCATTTTTTCTTTTCTTTTTTTCATTCTATTGACTTTGTTTTATTGCTTCCTAATGTGTCATGGAGTCATTAGCTTTTACTTGCTCAAGACTAATTTTTAAAGGAATAATTTTTTTCAGTGAGTTTTTGTAATTGTTTTTTCATTTATCCAATGATATCTCGTAAAAAAAATTTTTCTACAATGTGATAAAAAGATGTTTCTTTTATTAAGATCTTAATTCATTTTTCATAATTTTCTTATATCACTCCCATATCTTTTCCCAATTTTTCATCTACTACCCTATCTCTTTCTTTAGCTCTTTCAGGAATTTTTGTCACACTTGTGTCCAATTACTGTTTTTACCTCTAAAACTTTCCTTGCAGCTGTTTTCACATTGTTGTCTTATTCTCAGTTTGTGTCTTGATCTTCCTTGCTATAATAATAGCTTATAATGGTTAGAGCTATTTTATTATTGCTCATTTTTCTAGGCTATTTCTTGACTTTGAACTTAATATTAATATTAAATTAATAATTAAATTAATAATAAATTAATATTAAATATTAAAATTGGAGTCTATTCATGAAGGGGTGGGGAGGCATTATCCCAAACTTTAGGTTTGTGTGTGTTTCTGTGTGTGTGCTGCTGTTTTCAGAGTTAGTTCTGAGGATCTATGAATTTTCTGTGCTTTCTGAGGTAGAGTGATCTGGGGAGAGGTGTGATCCTTACCTAGGAATTTACTTGCTCCCCTTGTAGCCGAAAGCATTAGTGTTCCTCTCTGCCCAGAACTGTTTCCCTGCAAATGTAATAGCACCTCTTTGCCCTGGAACTAGGTATAGGCAACCAAGTTGCCAAAGAGCAACCGGTCCTGCATCAGAACTAGCTCAGCACCACTTTCTGTAGTCTTTATGACCAATTGTCCAATCTCTTTACTGGGTTGAGAACCCCTGAAGCTGTTGCTACTGTCACAGATGCCTCCAAGACCCACCAGCGATGTTTGCAATCACCTGTACTTCAATCTGGGCCCCCTCCCAGTGTCACAAACCTCTCCTGTCAATACTTAAGTTGTCATAAATTGGAAAAATGTCTCACTTCAACATCTGTTGGCTAGAGTGCTCCAGTATTCAATTTGATGTGTTATTTTAAAGTTTTTAATGTTTGGGGAGGAATGTTAGGAGATTTCAATGAGTTTGCTACTTCTACTCTGCCATCTTGGCTTTACCACTCCCTGCAATATATTACCAATGATGACATTTTCAAAAAAAGAGAAGTTACAATATTAAGTAAATGTAATGTTAGACAGAAAATAAGCTTGTCCTATAGTAGATGAGATGAGAGATGGTAAGCCCAAGTGCTCCACTGGTAACCTCAAAATATATATGAAAAAAGCTATCAGTCATGTGGGATAGATTCATTGAAGAGGATGTATGGAAGAATATGATCAAAAATTGCACAGAATAAAAAGTTATTAATGGTTAGTGAAATGTACCCATGGTGAAAGCATGCACATTGACAAGATCGTAGATCCAATAAAGTTTTGAAATCTCTTTACCATAGTAGAAACTTTATCGAAAGAAGGAATAATCATTTTCTCATATCTGTATCACTCAGGCATTTTCCTCCATCTCATTACTTTTTAAAAATAAGATAGTATTCTTTTCTGGGTACATTTGAATAGTATCTCCTTAGCCACTAGAAATTAAATCCATTGAATTGTTTAAGTTGTATTGCCAAATATATTTTCCTGTCCTAGCTTTCAAGTATAAAATCACTTTAAAGGGAAAATTGAGTCCAGGACTTGAAAGACAGATCTTTTGCCTTTCTTCTACCATTCACTCACTCACCCATGTTATATTCAAGGAATTAATGACATGTTTCTAAGTTCAAGTTCATCACCAGAAGTACAAAGAACATAATTCAGTCCCTTAAAACATTTTTTTTCATTATTTTGCCTTCTGTATTTCAGTTTTCTCATGATATCTTCACTTCTGTCAACCAAACCCTTGGTTATACATTTTTCTTGTCATTCTCTTTGGAAAACAAAATTAAATAGAATAATTAGTATTTCTTATATGAGAGATGTGGCATTTTAAAAAAGATATTAATTGCTGATGCGTGCCTTAAATATTTTCAGCTCTTATAAGTAAATCTTGAATTGTTGGCTGTCAGCATCTTGATGAGATGGAGTAAGTCTCTGAAATAGAGGGTCATGTAGTGTGTAGAGTAGGAAACTCACATCTTAGAGATTTCCACAAAGTGGGCAAAACACCATGAGTATTTATATCATGTAATTGAACTATTTCTCAACTAAGTATGCCCTAGGATGGATATTTAAGTGCAATTGAGTCTACGATTATATTATACCTCATATACATATATAAAGATCATATATATTCATATATATAATATGTATGTATGTATGTATATCCTTGAATAATCAGGGGAAATTTTAAAAAAATTAGTTACAGTTTGTATTGATTAAATTATATTTCCTACAAGTTTCTCAATTGCCTATCATATGTATAGTTAGATCTATGGTGATCACATATCTCAGATTTTCTGAGAGATTCCAAGCTTTAATGTGTTGTTCTAATCACACATGCAAATAAAAATATTTAGTCAAGTCATGTATCAAGATATGAACAAGTTAACCTGGAACTGGAGGGTGCACACAGAAAGAAGGAGAAGCAAGAATAAGCAACCTAAAACAGCGATAACAGTTGGAGTTATTAAAATCGTTCACCAACACCAAAGGAATTTTATCTACTCTTGAATTTATCTCTGTCTCATACTTAGTATAGTCAGAGGTGGTTGGGGTCTTCTTACCATGGAGTGATGCTTTTATAGAGTTAACCTGTCTGATTCTTCATTCCATCATGGACCATAGCACACCAAGGCTGTCCATGGGGTTTTCTCGGCAAAGATAGGAGTGTGAATTGTCATTTCCTTCTTTGTTGATTTGAGACAACCACAACAAAACCACTTTACGACTTGCCCAGGGTCCCACAGCTGGTAAATATATGAGGTCCAAATTGAGCTCAGGTCTTCCTGACCTCTAGGCCTAGCACTGTATCCATTGAATCACCTTGGTGCATCTTTATTTACTTTAATGCAAAACCCCATAGACCCAAATCTCCCTGGACAACCCTCACAACCAGTAAAGTTCTGGACAGCATTGATTACCCTAGGATAATATTAAATATCTAGAATTAATCTCAAGATCCCAATAGAGATAGTATCAGTACATATATCCATCAAAGCTTTTGTCTACTAGATTGGTTTTTATATGAGAAAAAATAATCCTTCATAATTGGAACCACTGCATGTGAGACCTCTCTCTCTCTCTTATTTCCCTCTCATTTTCCCTCTCCCTTCCTCTAAGAAGAGTTTGCTAATATGCTTTGAACACTAATATATTAGGGAATGGTTTCTGATCCTATGTACTTCTGTTAGATGTCCATATAACTTGGATCTAATTTACTAATAGGGCACTTCCTTAAACTAGTCATATTAATTGGAATTTCTATTTTAATTTTATGATATCAAAAATCACCTTTCTCTTTTATAATCACTTTTATCTATATTTTTATTAAAAATTTACCTCCTTGGGGGTGGCTAAGTGGCCCAGTGGATAGAACACTGACCCTGAAGTCAGGAATACCTGAGTTCAAATTTGACCTCAGACACTTAATAATTATCTAGTTGTGTGGCTTTGGGCAAACCACTTAACCCCATTGCCTTGCAAAAAAAAATTACCTCCTTAATCATGTGTGATTTGGTTCACTTCTAATTTTTCATTATAATTTTTAATATTCAACTTACAATTCATTTTGAGCTTATTGTGATACATAGTATAAGATATTAATCTAAAATTAATTTCTAACAAGCTGCTTTCCAATTTTCCCAGAAATTCTTGTTACAAGGGGAGTTCTTTGTTATGTAGTTTATATATTTATATTAATTCATATTGATATATATTCATTATATTTATATTTTATAGTATAAATCAAATATTTTATTATATGATCTTCCAACTCTAGTCTATCCATTGATCTATTTTAATAGTTTAGAGTTTTTAACCAGTTACAAATACCTTCAGAAAGAGACCAGCAAACTAAATCCTGTGGGTCAAATCTAACCCATGACCTTTTTTTATATTACTATATAAAATAGCAGGTAAATCAAATTTGACCTATGGGTTGTAATTTACTTATCCTTGTTTAAGATAAAGTATATATTCTGGAAATATTATCTCACCTCCTTCATATATCATACTTTCTTTCATTATTCCTTTAATATTCTAGAACTCTTCTTGGTCCCATTACATATTTTGATTTTGTCAAGCTCAGTAAAAATGCCTACTTGGTAATTGAGTATAGCCTCAGATCTCTAATTGCATAATCATAATATTATAAATGACAATAGTTAATATTTATAAAAGGCTTACTATGTGTCCTGCACTGTTAAATGTTTTAACAATTATTTACCTTTTATTATTATTATTATCATTACCATCATTATTAATATTATTACTCTCTCTATTTTACAGATGAAAAAACTAAGGCCAGTAGTGATTAAATGATTTGCCCAGCACTACATAATTAATAAATTTATGGGGTTGTATTTGAACTCAAGTCTTTCTGACTCCAGGCCCAGTGTGCTATCCATTGCACCAACTAGCCACTCTACTATCTAACCTCAAGTATTTAATATCTCTTTAATTATTTAAACTGTTTTTATTTCCTTAAGTAACATATTGTAATTATATCTATGTAGATATTGATTGTCCTTGAGTAGGTCAATTGCTAATTATTTTCTGTATTTGTGAATTGCTTTGAATGGTAATCCTGAGTCATCTTATAAGCTCAATATGAAAACTGAACATAGAGAATTTTGCTCCTAGGGTGAATAAATCAGTATTAATTGGATTGGATCTACTTTATCTGAATTTGCTGTATGACTCTATAGGATTTTTAAGTTCCTCTTAGATTTATTTTGTAAATGTGTCCCTTCACCCTTTTGTGTGTGTGTGTGTGTGTGTGTGTGTGTGTGTGTATGTATGTGTGTGTGTGATGCCATTTGTGAGTTATAACCAATGTTCTTGAAGATCATTGGATTAGACTTGTGATTTCATCACTTTAAGAAATCCTGGAAAGGAATTCCCTTTACCAAAAGAGATTATCTGCTCTTTAACTCAAAGGGTTAAAAAAGTCTTGTGAACATTGAACTTTGCTCATGTGGTTGCCAGTCATACAACTAGTTTGTATCAGAGGTGGTACTTGAACCTAGGTCTGTTCCTCCTTCAAGACAAGTTGAATTCTTCATTTGTGTAATGGAGGTAATTCCTAGAAAATCCAATGAGTTCCCCAGTCAATTTTTATGAGATCGTAAGACATCAGTCTTTTTTCAAAGGCATCAGAGGGGCACTTCCCCACAGAGAGAGGTTGATGTGCTCTCTGATGTTTTACTGAGAGCTTGCAGAACTGTTCAGTGATTACTGGCCTGCACTAAAGATGATTTCCTGCCTGGACGTTAGCAGAACATACTCTTCTTAGGGGATCTACTTCTATGAGTGGTCTAAAAAAGCAAGCTGTCACATCAGTATGACCTTTGGGAGGGACTTCTTTTTTTGTATTCCCCTATTCAAAAGACAGATCAGTGCGACAGAACAGCCATTCATCCTATTATAGCCCCTTATTATCTCCTCGCTTGGGAACTAAAAATAAATAATAAATAATTGCTTTGGGACAAAGCTATGTGGTATTTGTGCAGGCAAACTAAGATGGGAAATCTGAGAACAGACTATTCCAGTCTAAGAAATGATAACAATATAGATTTTCTATAGAAGTACATGTCAAAGGTGAACATATACTTGTTCAGTCTGTCAGACAGAAAAGCTTACTAACAGTATCTGTGAACCCCAAACTTCTAGGTGAAAGAAGAAGAATTTTGAATTGCCTTGTGAGTATGATCCCAAAAGTTATTCTTTTCATTCATATTTTAAGATTTATTTCAAGTATTTTACTTAAAATGTTATCAGAAAGTTAATTTTTTTTCTGTTAATGATGTTATTTTTAAAACATAGCATTTTAAAAATTTGAATCTTTAAAATGTGAAATCTTGACACATTCTAAGATGCTTTTAAAAATGTGTCATCTTGGGATCAATTTTTTTCCTATAATTTATTAGAATAGTCAAGATAAACTAGGATTCATTATGTAGCAATTGATTTTACTGACAACTTCTCAGAAATTAATCTATGAAGGGAGACCCATTTCCACAAACTGCTTATCTTCCCTCATACATACTTTCCATTGAGTAGAATTTTCTCAGAGGCATCCCAGGTGTAAAGTTACACACAGAGACATCTTTAACAGATATTAACAATTCAATTCACTTTAACAAATATAACATGTACACACACCTCTGGGCTCACTCTCTCAATTCTTATAAATATCAGCAGATCAGATCTCCAGAGTGCATTTGACTACTCATCCTCTCTGGATTCTAAAAACAAACAAACAAACAAACAAACAAACAAACAAACAAACAAACCCAGAGAGATTGTGGTTTCTAATAATATTTTTCTTTAGCTATCCCTTATCAAGTGTGCTCTCCTTTATCAATTAACATAAATTTACTTTCTTTTTTTTTAATAATTTTGCTTTCATAAATGGAAATTTACTGAAAAGATATTGGAAAGACAGAAGTCAGAATAATATCCCCCAAATAACTGGGTATAGTCTTGTCTGGAGATAGTGGGTTTAAATTTAAAGTCTTTGATACAAAACACAGAAGATATTCTCTCTCCTATTTATCTGAGGTTCTTGGGGAGAGTGAGTTCAAACTTGAAGCATAAAGACATTGAGGCAGACATGTAGGGTACAGTAAGTCTGAGCAGAGCCTTTTCTTCCTTTGTGTTCATTTTGAGGAGAGGTTCTCTTTTACTCAAATGGCAAGATGAGTCCTTGACTGGGTGGGGTCAAGCATGTCATTCCTCAGGGTTGGTTCCTCACTGGACACAGTCCTATAGGTACTGCTGCTACTGGTTCAGTTTGCTACCAGCTTCAGTCCTCAGATAGCTCCTCTAACCTTTTAAAACTCCAGGTCTGTTCTATCTCTGAATATTAATTCTTTTGAGATATTCTTTTGAGATCAGGAAAGAAGAAACACAATAGAGCTAGAAACAATATATTCAAGAGCTCATGGTGGTTGGATGGGAGACAGGGAAATCCTATCCCCTATTCTTTCCCCCTAGAGACCCACAGTAATCATTTGACTCAAAAATAACAAAGGAAGAGAGAAAAAAATAGACAAAACATTTTATATATGTATACATATATAAACGTACATATATTATATAATATATATATATACAGGGATGACTCAGCAGTCAATTAAAATATTTTTCTCCACCATACAGTTTGCCACCAGTATGCAGTCAGTGTACATACCCATTGTATATTGTTCTGAAGTGTGGGAAAGGTGTCCCATTATACACATGACTGGAAGATCACTAAGCCTTGATGAATTAATTAGATTGGAACCTGGCAGTAGACATTATGAATGCTCTGTGTAGCTCAACAGGAAAGAAGTGTTCCTTCTTGAGCATGCTCTGAAGACTAGACTTCCATTCATTAAAGAAACATTAATTAAGCACCTACTGTATGTAAGCCATTGTATTAGAAAATAGATACAACACAAAGAAAAAAACAAAACAGTCTCTGATATCATGGAATCAACTGGGCACAGGATAGCATACAAGGCCAGCTGTATATCACATAAAGCCAGGGATGAAGGGAACAAAGGAAAGATCAAACAAAATACCCTAGAATTATTTGAGGTAGCAAAGAAGACTAAGAGCTGGGAGTAATGCATGGATATTTTAGCCCACAATTCCCAAGATCCAAAAAGGAGAAATTAAGGATTTGAGTGCTAAGTTTACAATCAGTATCAACAAGAGACAAAGTCTTTATTTGGAGTTTAAGCTATGACTCATTGGTTCATAGTCATACCTCAAGAATCATTTCTAAATTCAATCCTATTCAGTAAACCACAACCTTAAAAAAAAACTTAATGCTGATCTTGACTAGTGGCTATGCAGCTCATTTCTGGACACTAGGGATCTGAGTGAAGTTATGCCAGAGATCTCTTGTTTTTTGAATGATGGGAACACTTGTATTCCTCTGAAAGAGGTCTCTTTGTCATTCTCAGCCATGCTGATGATACTAGAGGGAAAACTGCAGCAATCCTTCTTAGTAATGGAAAGGTAACCTGCCCTTTGGGAATAGTGGTGCAGGTAGTGAAGAAAGAAACTTCTTCAGGAAAAAAAATTAACCAACAAGTAGGATTTATCAAAGCCCAAGTCTGACCGTGATACTCCTCAATAAATTAATCTCTTTTGTTCGGCATGTGAAGCACTTCACAACCTGGCTGCATTTGTCTTTTCAAGCCTAATTACTTCCCTTCACATACAGTAAGATCCAGTCAAACTGCACTTCTTTCTGCTCTTCACACCAAAAAATTCTAATCCCCATCTCTGTCTTTGTACTGGAAGTCCCTCTTGCCCAAAATGTATTCTCCCCTCATCATGGAAAGTGAATTTCTAGTATCCAAGAATCTCTAGTTGTTTCCTCCAAATCTGCTCATTTCATGCCTTCTATAGGAAGCTTTTGTTGATCCCATAGCGGTTCTTGATTTCCTTCCTCACCACATTATATTCTTTCTACTTTTTATCTACTTATACATGTACACGTCTGCCCACTGTCCCCATTAAATTGTGACTCCTTAAGAGCTGGGACTAATAATGCTTTTGTTAGCTCCACACTGTTAGTACTCAGTAACTTGGCAGTTATTAGGGATTTAATATATATTTGCTGACTGACTAATTGATCAGAGGGAGTTTAGTTTCCAGCTCATTAAATGAGATAGTTCTACTGAGTGAATGCTTATTAATGAAGAAAGGAAAGAAACATTTATTAAAGAGCTGATTGTGATGATGAAATGTCACTACTTCCATAAAATCAATTCTACAAGTATGCATTAAACACATAATGACAATGTTTGTCCTTCATTCTTGAAGAAGACCGTGACATCAGGAGAGATGATGCCATGACAAACACATGAATTGTACTTGAATGAGGAGGGCTGTACTAAGTCACCAGTTTCACTTTCTCCTCCAAAGTCATCTAGGTTCAGTGATCAGATGTGGATCAGGATGACTGGAGTTGTCCCTGGATGCAAGGCAATCAGTGTAAAGTGACTTGCCCAAAATTACACTGCCAGTAAGTCTAAGGTCTAATTTGAACTCAGGTCCTCCTGACTCCAAGGCTGATGCTCTATCTACTGCACCACCTAGCTACCCCCTTTAAATACATATTATTAGTAAGACATTAGCCATAGGGCAGAGAATCACATAGTAAAAACTAATCCCTTCCCTCAAGAATTTTACATTTTATGATAGGAATACAAGACTGGGTTTAAGACTAGACTTATGATTTCATTGGAACAGGGAATTAACTGGAGGGAAAAAACTCTCTTCCAATGCAGTCAACCTTCTCTCTACCTTATTGGCTTAAATAGCTGACTTGAATAATGAGAAATCAGGTGACTTGTCCTGGAATACATCAGAAGCAAGACTTGAGTCCAGGTCTTCCTGAATTTGGGCCCAGTTGTCTAACCATGCAGCCTCTCTAAACAGATGATGTTGAAGGGAAGGAAGACAGCCCTAATAACCATGGGGATCAAGAAGGGCTTCCTGGAGGACATAGCCTTGAAGCTACATACTGAGACCCATTCTGATCATGGCAACCCAAATTGATCCCCCCTTCCTCCACTCCCCAAAATGGGAATCCCCAGAATATTTAGAATAATTTAATCACTGATATTTTAGAAGTAGAAGGGAACTTAGAAGTCAATTTTTCTCACTTCTGAAGTTTATGGGGAAAGAAACTAGATGATTCAACACAGCCCAATATAAATGACTCAACCTAGATCATGCAGATAGTTAAATCAAGTCTAGGACCCGGGTCTCCCAGCTTTGAATACAGGACTCTTTATCCCACCCCACACCATGATGCCACCCTTACTCCCTAATTTCTGTACCACACATTCTGCACTATGTTCTTAGTTGTGTCATGAGCTCTCCAGAGAAGCTTCATGTTCTCACTATGCTTTGGGAACCAGAAGGACAGTCTCTGGATGACTTCTCTCCAGGTCCTGGGCAAACAGGTAACAGCATCCAACATTAGAGAAGGAAAGGATCCTATGTATAAGCTAGAGAAACTTATTAAGACATAGAGGAGTCCTGAGTATAACTGGCAAGAGTAGAAGAGAATTGAAGAAATGGAAAATCAAGATCAGGTCTGGATGTCCCAACATGCAAATTCTATGCTGAAGAAGAGAATGGGTTGGCAGTTTCAATGTGGTCTCTAGGAAAATAGTCCTACTTTCTATAATTCTCCTCAGTTTCCATACTGAAACCTTAACCTGCATGCCTTTAGTCTGCAGCAATGAGTTGACAGAGCTTGTTCACCCAACAATGCAAGTCCAGTCACTAACCTACCATCCTGCCACAATTAACATATGTAAAGCCTATTAGTTTCCTCTTCTTTCTAGGATCAAATCTTTCCAAGCTGCTTACACATTACTCCCCTACTCTGTGCTCCAACCATTCTAGCAAAAAATACAGTTCTGCATGCATGAGACTCATTTGCCTGTCTCTATGTCTTTGCATTGGCTCTCCCCTATGCAAGAAATAGGCTCCTTCCTCACCTCCTACTCTTGGTTTCTTTCTATAAACCTTCAGCTCCCTCATCACCTTGGATAGAAAATATTTCCTGGTTTTTCCTCTCTCCAATCCTCATCCCAACTACTACTGCATTCTCTTTTTTTATGTTTGTCTTCCCCTCTAGAATGAGTACAGGCTTCCTGAGAGCAGGGACTATTTTGTTTTTGTTTTTATATCTTCACTGCCTTAATAAATGGTTGTTCAATGTTTCTCCTACTATTGTAGAGGGAACAGAATCACCCCATGGTGAATGAAGAAGAGTCAAGCATTTCCCTGGGGGCAACATGTGGAGAAATGAAATTTGGTGAGTAGGTGAGCAGAGTGCATATTGCTTAATTCAACTCCAGTTTATTTTCCTTGGCGTGAGACTTTAAGCAAATGTGTATTGCTATGATGTCACATGATTTATTTCAGTTTGGTCTGGAGAGATTTAATGTAAATGGGGACAGGATTGCTGTGGATTGAGATAAATGATTATCCATTTTGTACTAGACTCCTAGGAATAGCCAAAAGGGGACCATTAGGAATCCTGGGTGGGGCAGCTATATTGTAAAGTAGTTATTTATGTGTGTGTGTGTGTGTGTGTGTGTGTGTGTGTGTGTGTGTACAAACATACACACATACATGTGTGTGTATATAGTCTTACATGTATAACTATATATGTCTACATATTTTGTATATACATTTACAAACAGTACTTATGTGCATTTATGTATAAATGTGTTTATAAATGAATTTATAATGTACACATTTAATTATATATATATGTCTATATATTAAAAGGCAGTGAAATATATATTTGTACATAATTGAATATATACATATGCATATATCATTATTTATCTATATATTGATGTCTATATCACTATCTATATTGATATCAATATCTATATCATTACTTTATAGATATCGATATCAATACGGTTAGGATATAGATATTACTGATATCAATATCTCCCCACATAGACTTTAGGTTTCTAGATTATAGGAACTGTATTCCACTGACCTTAGCACAATATATTATGAATAGTAGGTACTTAATAATATATAATTGATAATGGCTGATTAAGTGATTGTATCCTAAAGCCTAAAAACACACTTACTAAATTAAATGTCTTTCAGACTGTCTTGAAACATTTCTTAAAAAGTCAATCTAGGGGCAGTTAGGTGGCACAGTGGATAAAGCACTGGCCCTGGAGTAAGGAGGATCTGAGTTCAAATCCAGACTCAGACACTTAATAATTACCTAGCTGTGTGGATCTTGGGCAAGCCACTTAACCCCATTGCCTTGCAAAAAAAAAAAAAGTCAATCTGATGAGAAGAACTTCTCACCTCCTCAAAGGTTTATAAAACTGCAAATGACAGGTTAGCCCTCACCCTGCTGAATGCTCACAAAGAACTGAAATCAAAAGCCCAGAAAAGCTTTGATTGTCTACACTTTCAGGTCTTTCCTGGTGACACATATAATGAGGAGAGTCTAGAGGATTGTATACTGGAAGATGCTTCTTTTGGAGAGAGAGAGATAGAGACAGAGACAGAAACAGAAAGTCAGATGGAGACAAAGAGACACAGAGAGAAAAATGCCTATATTTTAAATATTGACAACAGCAATGAGGAAACACTGGACTAGTCTGAAGAGTAAGAGAGTAAATTCAATAATAGGGGATATTAAAAATAATAATTTATTTGCAAAATAAAAAGTACACTATTGCCCAAATTAGTCTGTCAATTCAATGAGCAGTGGCAGCATCAGGTCTGTAGGCTGGGGCTTTTCTTAGCTTTTCTACAACCAAAACAGTTAAAATTCCAGTACAATTGGTCCACCAAGGCTTTAAGGAGAGTAGAAACATATAATTATTATCCTCTCTGGGTTGAGAACATCATACTGTTTCAAACTATCAGCTCTGAGAGAATATCCACACATTTCCTTCCATAGTCCATTCTGGTCTCTAGATGGATCTCTTTCCCTATTCAAGAATATGCTATATCATTTACAGATCCTAGGAAAAGGATAAAGGCTGGGAAGATTAGGGAAGAGATAATGGATTACAAAGGTGGGGTTACCAAAGAATCTTACAAGTAGTGCATCAGGAGGGGAAAGAAAAGGCCTAGAAAAAAAGCAGTTCTATTAACAAATGAGCGGGCCAGGAAATTAATGATGACCTGAACAATGACTAAGATACTGAACTCATTTTTTTTAAAGTCTGACCTTTACCGAAAACAGAAAAGTTCAGAAAATGAAATTTAAACAATGAGAGGAAATGAGGGCCTAGCACAAGAGTGAGAGAGCTACATCTGGAAAATCTGAAATATGTAAATCATAAGGTTTAGGTGCTACTCTGCAAAGGCATCAAGGACTTCTTTAGGGAATGTAAACCCAAAACTCAGCTTTCTTTTTTTCAGTCTCCTTAGACTAAACTGCAACCCCCTCCCTCAGAAAATCCTACCATTTCAGCTACTAGAATAATCCTATAAAATACTTGACATGTATATACCATTTTCGAAATATTCTGTTTTATTTCCCCATATAGCTCAATATTTTGCCCCAGCATAGGTTCTTAATCCACAGAGAATAATAATTAGAACATAAACTTCATGAGGGTAGTCTGGCAAGTGGTAGGAACTTAATAAACATTGATTGAATTATTTCATTTAATCTTTTTTTTTAGGTTTTTTGCAAGGCAAATGGGGTTAAGTGGCTTGCCCAAGGCCACACAGCTAGGTAATTATTAAGTGTATGAGGCCTGATTTGAACCCAGGTACTCCTGACTCCAAGGTCGGTGCTTTATCCACTACAACACCTAGCCGCCCCTCATTTAATCTTTTTAACAACCCTTTGAGAAAGGTGCTATTATTGCTATCGTACAGATAGTAATTATAGATTATAACATGACATAAATGCATATAATATCTGAGAATTAACTTACCAACACACACTTAGAACCTATACAAATACAACTGCAAAACTATTAAAAAAAGACAAATAACTGGAAAGATAATTGGTGTTCATAGTTGTACCATAACCAATATAAAAATTATTTGTTATATTTAATACTATAATTATAATTTATTAAATTTAACATATAATTATTACATATTAATTATATAAATTTATTTATATAAATTATATAAATTAATTTACAGATTTAGTACTATAGTAAATTACAAAGGTTACCTTATAAACTAAACCAAATGATAACAAAATTTATCTGAAAAGACAAAATCTCAATCATCTTAAGGATAAAAAGTGAAAAATGAAGGAGGAAGAGTAACTCAAGTTGTATTATAGGTTATTAATTATCAAAATACATTTCTTAAAAAGAAGAAAAGGAGACAATGGAATAGACTGCATAAGCAAGAATGAAAATATTAAGCGTTTGATAACAAAAAAATATAGAGGGAAAGATTCCTCTTTTGATATTAACTGCTGGGAAGACAGAAAACTAGATTTGATTTAAACCAACATGTTAGATCACAATAAATTTCAAATGGATATTAGACCTAAATAAAAAGCCACATTATTTTTTTAAAAAAAGAAAACTTCAAGAATTTAAGGCTATATCTCTCACAACTATAGTAAGGGGTAGATTTTTCCATTACAGTGTAAAGATGATCATAAAAGATTAAACAGGCCATTTTAATAACCTTACATTAAAAAAAACTTTTGCCTGAACAAAATCAATGCAGCTAGAAAAATAAAAATACTTCATTGGATAAATATGTGCAACAAAAATATCTCTGATAAAAGGTATGATATTCTATGTATATAGGAAATTAATAAAAAGGAATAAACTCAAAGGTCCTTCCTTATTAGATAAGTGGTCAGAAAATATGAGACAGCTTTTGAATGAATGTCTTTTTCAGACATTCATCTTTTAGACATTTTTTCAAATCATGGCTTATGAAAGAAATGGAACATTAATATGCTTTAATAATAATAAATATTAAGAAGCCAAAGAAACTTGGAAACAGTTATAGATATTAAATTATTTGCACTATTAAAAATGTCTCCCCCCCACCCCCCAAAACACTTGACCTGCTTTTCTGAACTTCCAGATTATATGTGTTAAGTCCTTTGAGGTCCTTCAAAAGACTACTAAAATGGGGGTGTTTTTGTATACACATCACAAATTTTAAAGGATTTGCTATGTACCAGTCCCTCTTTTGGGAGATTTGTGGGCATGTCCAAGAGACTACAAGGGAGGCTCCTTTGGGGTTCTGGTAATATTGCTTTCAATACAGCTTTATGAGCATTCTTTAAGAGTCTGCTATGGAGAAAGCACTGGACTTAGAAAAAGACAAAGCTGAAAAAAAAAGGAGCTAACCCTTAGGGAACTAACATTCTTCTGGTCCAGGACCATTTACAAAGGAACTAAAAACTAATTAGAGCTTTTAAGAGAAGTTTCTTAATAGGAGTTAATAATTAACTAGGTAGAATAATCTCCTAAAAGGAGGGTATCTCTTATATTGTACAGGTAATCTCCAACTTTCCCAGGGTCTGCTTACTTACCATAAAACTGTGCTTTGGTCTTTCTCTACCTTGCCCCAGAAATGTCTTCATTCAGGATGTTCACTTGACCCCTGAAATTCCTACATTGGAAGTATCCTCCTCTTCTGTAGAGTCTCCCTCTGATTGTATGGCTCTTCCTGGAACTTCCATTTAAGGAGGGCTCTCAGACCAAGGATGGCTCACTCCTTTCTAAGATAAATAGTACTTGGACTTTCTCAATCAAATCCCAATAACAAGTACTTTCATTATCTGCACCTCCCTTTTATATGTTGTGTTCCCTCATTAGAATGGAGGGCAGGGACTGCCTGGAGGGCAGGGATTACCTATTTTCCTATTTGTTTTTGTATTCCCATCATTTAGCATAAAATCTGATACAGATTAAGTGCATAATAAATGCTTCTTGACTTGCCTATAAAGTGCTATCAAGACTTTCACAATGAATTTTTTCCAATCAAGAATTTCACCTCCTACAATATGTCTAGTGTCAATCTTCTCAAGTTTCTTTAAAGACTCCCTAAAGTGTCCAGACTTTCTTCAAACATCCTTCTCATATCATAATGGAATGGTTATTGAGTGAAGGGCTGCTGGTGGGTTTTTTTGTTGTTTTTTGGTTTTTTTTTTAGTTTTTGCTAGGCAGTGGGGTTAAGTGGCTTGCCCAAGGCCACACAGCTAGGTAATTATTAAGTGTCTGAGGCCGGACTTGAACTCAGGTACTCCTGACTCCAGGGCCAGTGCTCTATCCACTTCGACACCTAGCTGCCCCAGGGCTGCTGGTGTTTTAAAGAACACTTTCGACCTTGAAACACAGTTGACTTGCCCAAGGTCATACAGTCCTAGTTAGTAGTTCGGAAGACTAGAGCCTTGGAAGGAAGAGGGGAAAGGAAGTTGTCAAATCTATTTTGAACAAGTTTGATTCCTTTTATTCTTTATCTAACTTGATATAAAATATTTGTTGGATTTATTTAATCTCAAATAATTAAATCATATTTTTATCATCATAATGAGAAGGATTTTAGACACAACTATTTTTCACTTGTATCAAAGACTGTGTTGCTGCATTTGAATTTTAATGTCCCAATAAATTTTATGAAATTATGGGAGTGACTATGCTATATTTGACCTTTTCAATATACTGAACTCTCATTGGCTGCCTGATCAGAACATTTCTATAGTTTAGTGGGGATTGTTGCAGCAGGAGGAGGAGTGGAAATGCCAGCCAGTCAGGAAACCGAATATTGAAAAGGTCAACATAGCACAATGTGCTACCATAACTCAGAAGGACATTAAGAGTCCAATATTTCATTTCATGACAAAGATTATAATGAGAACAGAAAATGGCACAACATTAATTCATCTTCATGACAAACATGGTAATGCAAGTGGAAGTATACATGCTTCAAACATTGTGTTACTGTTTTAAAATTATAATCTGATAGCCTTTCCTCCATAATGGAAACTAGCCTATACTTCTTCAAGATAGGTCATCTCAGTAAGTACCTACTTCTTTTGTTATAATTAGTACTGACTCACATGTATGGAGTGATTTATAATACCCATAGTATTTTCATTACTGTAACTTCATGAAGCAGGGAATGTAAAAAGATTTATCCCCATTTTATATGTGAAAAACTGAGGTTCAAGCATCTTGGGGCTTCCTGAATAGGAAAATGGCTCCCCCTTTGCCCCCATTAATCAAGAGTATTGTTATTTACAGATTTGCCTGAGTGAGTTTGAGAGAGGGGGAGATGGGGAGAGGGAGAGAGAGAGAGAGAGAGAGCCACAGAATTCACCAAACTTTTTTTAAAAAAAAGATTAAAATAAATGGTTTTGGTGGAACACATGGAATTCCAGTTTGTTTCATTGAGTTTAAATCACTGGCTTTGGATGATTTAATTTTATTTTTCTCATGAAAGATGATTTTATCATTCAATCTGAATCATTGCTACATTGGGGTATAGTTAACAGAAGCTGATAATGTAGGAATATTTGGAATAGTAATTCACAGTTAACTCTATAGAATTATAGAGCTAGAAGGAAGCTCAAAAATCATCTAGTCCAACCTCTTCATTTTAGTCATGGAAAACAGTTGTCAAGTGACTTGCCAAACATCACAAATCATATTTGCAATAGAATTTCTTTCCATTACTTCTATCACAGAGATTTCTTTACTCAACAGTAAAAGTAAGTAAAGGGCAGCTAGGTGGTGCAGTGAATAGAGCACCAACCCGGGAGTCAGGAGGTCTTGAGTTCAAATTTGACCTCAGACACTAATTACCTAGCTGTGTGACCTTGGGCAAGTCATTTAATCCCATTGCCTTGCAAAAACCTAAATAAATAAATTAATTTAAAAAAAAGTAAACAAGGATCTTTGTACTTAAAAGAACTTAAGCAAGTTTATCCAATTTCAAAAATGGTAGTCATCCTCAGGAACTTCTCTTTCTTCTATTCTTCAACCTCTTCCTTCTCCCCCCTTCATCATTTTGGACACTGAAAAATCTATTTTGGGGTACAGATGGGGAATTCTAGATGCAAGAGGAAGAGGCATATTTGCTCAGAGGGGTAGGAAGGGTTTGATGTAGATGATGAATGCAAAAAACAATGTGTGGGGGCTCCTAGGTGGCATAGTGGATAAAGCACCAGCCTTGGAGTCAGGAGTACCTGGGTTCAAATCTGGTCTCAGACACTTAATAATTACCTAGCTGTGTGGACTTGGGCAAGCCACTTAACCCCATTTGCCTTGCAAAAGCCTAAAAAAAAAAAATCCAAAATAAATGTGTGTTGAACTTTTTCATATTTTCAAAGCTATTTATAAAGTGCTACACCAAAGACTCATTGTGGCATGGAGATGTTCCTGGGTTTCTAATGACTGTGTTAAGAGAGCTTAAGCTTTGGTGAGACATAACAAACTATCTATAGGCCCAGTTATGGTCTGTATGTCTGTCATCCAATGATCATCCTAGCTTAATGCCTGCAGGCTCATTTCCAGGCTGGTCATAGGAAGATGAATGGTTTGATCTCAGCATATCTTGAAGACTATCTTGAGTTTTCAAGACCCAAGTAGTGACAGGGGCTGAGATCTGTGTTGTTAAAAAAAAGTTTATCTGAGAAATTATAAACCCTTGAAAGACAAGGTATTTATTAGACTGAATTAAACAGCATTAGAAAAATTGGTTCCTATTATTATTTATATGGAATTGTCACTGAGTGGTGCAGCAGTAACCTGAATTCAAAAGCTATTTGACCCTGAGCAAGGTACTTTAACTCTTTCAGTCTCGATTTCCTCATCTTTGGAACAGGTTCAAATGAAATATCAGCATGTGTATGTATAGCACTTTGTAAACCTTAAAATACTAAATATGAGCTAACTTTTATTATTATCATTATATTGAGAGACAATGGGCTTTCTTTTTTTCCCCTAGGGAGCCAATAGGTATTTTTGGAAAACCTTACTACATAAATATATCACCCTCCAATACTTTGAAAATCCACCATATTACATAGAATCCAACAAGCATGTCAACTGACTTGTTAACAAGAGTGTAATTGCCGTCTGCCTTTTTACCATATCTAATTTACTCCTAACAAATATCATCTTGTGCTTCTAAAGAGTGCCTTTCCCCCAACAGTTCCCAGAGTGCCTTACAAGCTAGGAATATAGGAATAACTGAAGCAGAGTTATCTCTGGGGTAGAATAAGACAGCTGTTAGCTTTATAGCAACATTGCACCACAGTCTAAATGGAGGCAAGGGAAGTGTGCTCTCTCTAATTGAGACAGCAAGAAGAATTTCAGTTGATGGACTCTAATTGCTGTTTGGCATTTGTTCAGGCAACCAAGATTCTCCATATCTCTTGGTGCTCAAAGACACCTCTGGGTCCTAGGACAGTAGATTTAGAATCAGAAAGATCCTTAAAGGTCACTGAGTCCCATGCTCTCAATTTTTATGGATGAGGTTGGGTGACTTGCCTAAGGTGACACATGCATGCACACGCACTAACGTCAAAGGAGAAATGGATTATCAAATGTGTCCTTTGAGTTTCTCATTCACTATTTATTTTCTGAGTCACCCAGCAGCCAAGAATGTGGGTGACAAGATTTATTACCAACTTATTTTTAAGGGCATCTCCCACGTGTCCAATGGCACTGGTTCCTATATAGTCTGGGTCTTTTCTAGGTAGGCTGTTGTTCAATACTGACCTAGCTCAGGTTGTGAAATCTACTGAGATTGCAGGCCCTGAAAAGATTTAATGACCACACACTTTTATACCTTTAAAGGAACAGCAGTTAGCAATTCAATGGAATTGAAAACTGATTAATTTGCAGCAGGTTCCCTTTTCAGAGCACTTCTTTCAAGCTGAAATGTCACATTAATAGGTTCTTAATTGAGCCATGTGTTTCTAATTTTCTAAACCCAACAGAGAAGAAAACTCAAGAAATCAGAGTCAAGCTTTTTGGGATATGAAGTCACAGTGGGCCAGAGAGATTCCAGGGAAATTAGAATCTCAGAGGTAAAAATCAAAACAAAACTTTTTGTTCCATTTCCCTTGACACTGAAAGGTACAGGTTGTCATGTCAGATCTTTACATGGAAAGCAGTTCAATATAACTTGTTTGTAGTACCATAGAATCCTGAGGGAAAAGAGATGATTAGGGGATCCCTTGCCTACTTCGATTCCTGGGAAACAAATGAACAAAAAAAAAATGGAGATCCCTAAATAGAGTTGTGCACTGTCATTAGAAAAGCTCAATAATTAATCATCCAGGTCCTTCTTGCATAATGGCATATCATTAATGTTTAAAAAATAAATAATTATTGCAAGATAGCTGGTTAGGCACAAGCCAGGATATTAACTTGTCTGAAATTGAATTTAGGCTAAAATGTTGCCTTTTCACCTTAAATTAAAAACTTGTTTGATCATGCTCTTGGCTTGTATTTGTTCCATGAGAAAGCAACCTTTATTTTGGTTTCAGAGGAAATAATCTTTTTAAAACATGTATAGTGTTATGACTTTATAAAGTGTAAAAGTGAGAGAATGGAAGGAGATTTAGTTTCTTTCTATAAATAAACATCACTTTCTGGCTGTATTTTTTAAGAAATTCCTAGAATCTCATCCCTTACTCCCTTTGCCCCTCCAAAAATCTCAAGAAAATCACCTCTGGATTTCAACAAGTTAGTTATTTCTCCTTCGGTCACATCTCTATAAGATTGGCTCATTTTATAAGCTAGAGCTACTTTTTCTAATTTCAGATTCAACCCAAGGTCTTTTATCAAAGGTAGGTTCTTTCTGTCTCTTGCATCAGAAGGAGAAATTATCTTCTTTCTTCCACTTGCATCATTATAAATAGCCCCATATAGAATTTGGTCTATAAAAGATAATTCAGTTGAGAGACAATTCTAACTTTTCCTTCTTTCCTAAATATATTGGAGGTTTATGGTTATTGAAATAAGCCCCATTTACAGCAATATGTAAAACTAGGATTCTTAGAAAAATAATTTTTATGGAGGACTATCTGGGGAAGCCTATGGACTCCTCGGGGGAAAAATGTTTTAAAATGCATATAATAAAATACATACAATTGCAAAGAAAACCAATAATATTAAAATGTAATTTTCAAAATAATTTTGAAAAAGACAAGTTCATAGATAACCAGATTAAGAATTCTTGAGCCAAAAGAACTCTAAGGCTTCTTCAAATGCTATGATCCAATAATCTTTGGTGGAGGTGGTGAGTATAAAAGATTGTACAGTGGATAGGGGCCTAGAGTCAGGAAGACTGAGTTCAAATCTATCCTCAAACATTTACTGTGTGACCATGGGCAAGTCACTTAACCCTGTCTGCCTCAGTTTCCTCTTCTGCAAAATGAACTAGAGAAGGAAATTGTAAATGATTCTAATAGTTTTGCCAAGAAAACCCCAAATGGGATCACAAACTAATAAGACTGAATAGCAAAGTGAGAACTGATTCCTTTTGCCTAAAAGATGTATTTGGAACAAGAGAGAGGTAAGATGATCCCTACCAATTAGTAGGCAGCAAGTAGAATCAAGGAAAGGTCTTTTGGACAAATAGAGAGATGTGCACATGTTTGTAGGCAAGGGGGAAGGAACCAAAGAAGGAATGTCTGAAAAATAAAAAGATAAGGGACTGATTACTGGACCAAGCTCCTAGAAGACATGGAAGGAGATAAAATAAAGGATCCAAATGGAGGCTTCCAGCTAGGGTTTAAGCAGCCCCTGATATGGAGGTCTCCTGACTATGACTCCTACAAGGCCATTTAATATGTTGATAATGTGATCACCCATCTTCAAGCTAACTACTCCCATTTATTCAGCACCCATCTCATCTCTCACAAGAGCTCTGTAAAACTTGGCTGGGTCATAACCCAGCATAAGGAGTAATCACTACAGCAATGCTGCCATAAGAGATAAATGTTTGCCTGAGTACAAACTCAATAATAAGTGAAACGTTTGACAGAGAAGAATGCACTTGGCAGCCTTGTTCAATCTCTCTGAAACGGAGTCTACAGTACACAGAGGGAGCCTAGATAATGACAGCTACAAAAAGCTTTTGTAAGCAAACTAATCTGGCTTGTGTCAGCCTGCCTTTACTTTCATGATCCCTTCTTGGACCTTGGTAAAATCTGATCAATGGAATATTCTTCAAAATCTATGGTCAATCATCAATCAGCTGAAAATGCTGTTCTACAACAAAAACCAAAAAAAAAAGGTGATAAATGGCTACAAGTGGAATAGGGAGTTGAATATCATGAGTCTGGGTATAGATATGCTTGGGGGTTTGTTGTTATTGTTGTTGCTGGATTTGGGGGGGGGGTATATTGGATCTCCCTATCTCAACCTGGCTGGATGCTCAGAAGGTCACAACCCAGTTCCATTTCCAAATGAAATGTAAGCTTTTACCTACTCAGTTCCTAATTGGGGCCAGTTTGTCCCTCCTTAGGAGATCTGGAAGCTACTGATTCTCTGGAGCTCATCATATTAATTCTGAATTTTGAAGCTTAGAATCCTCAAGGTCATAAAATCTCTCAATCTCAATACTAGTGTCACTATCTTTTTATATGATCTAAAATTATTCTTTTTATTGTTTTCTTATTTTCCATCATATTTCTTGACTTTGAACTTTATGTTAATGTTTGACTCTATTCTTCTGGGGTTGGGAAGGATTTTTTTTTTTTTACTTCTGTTTTCAAAGCTAGCTTCAGGGGTCTGCAAGTTGTTGGTGCCCTGGAAGGGGTACAGTCACTACACTCCTGGTCTATGCTCTAGAATTTACCTAGGAAGTAACCCTGGTCCTTTGAATCTGCAAATGTAAGAACTCTATTTGCTCTGGAACTGTGACCAGAGCTGCTACTGCCTTGGGATCAATTACCCACATTCTTAGGTCAGGAAAAATGTCTCACTCCTTATGCTGGCTCTATTATTCCAAAATTTAATTTGAAGCATTATTGTTTGGACCAGAAGGCTGGAAAAATTTAGGAAGTCCCTAATTCATCATCTCTGTTGTACCTCTTTTTCTTTCTTTTAAAAAATATTGTCATAACCTGGCTTATAATATAGCTCTCTAAAAGGGAGAGGAGAATGAACATAGGGAAATTTATGTGATGTTAGAATAAAAGATATCAATAACAATTTACTTTTGTTTCACTTGATCTAACATGTTTGTGTCAATTCCCTACATATTTTAGATATTTGAACCTTCTAAGTAATCCCCCCCCATTTAATACATCTTTTTTAAGCTTGTTTTTTATTCATGTAAAAATTTACTCTTTTATAGCACAACTATATCTATCTATCTATGGTATATATTTGTATTATTTATGAATGTGTATGTGTATGTATGTGTGCATATGTTGATATGCACACATACATATATACAAATAAAGCTGTTTGCATGTATGCTTATTTATGTTTATTTAGCTATATACACATACGCACATACAAATACATATATACAGCAGGCTTCTAGGTGGCACAGTAGATAGTAGGGACATAGCCAGACCAAGAATCAGGAAGACTTAAGTTCAACTTTGGTCTCAGACACCTAATAGCTGTGTCATCCTGTGCAAGTCACTTAACCCTGTTTGTCTCAGTGTCCTCCCCTATAAAAAGAACCTCAAGAAGGAAATGACAAACCAATCTTGATAAGGAAAATCCCAAATGGGGTCAGGAATGACTGAAAACAACATGACTGAAAACAACATTTTAATTTATATTTCCTCTTAGATACTCTTTCTTTTGGATTGTCAAAACTGCTCCTTTTTGGTTTTCCTCCTACCTGTTTGACTATTTCCTTTCAATCTCATGTACTTCAAGGCCTTATTTTCTTTTTCCTTCTATATTACCTCACTTGATCCTCTCATCAGCTTCTTTGAATTTAATTATCAGGTCTATCAGTTGATTTATCCTGCTCTAGTCTCTCTCTCTTTTGAATTCCAGTCCTGAATTTCCAATTATATATTGGACATTCCAAAAATTCATTTCTCAGAAGTATCTCAAACTTAATATGTCCAAAACAGAGCCTATTATCATCATTCCCCCATACATATATCCCACCCCACCCCTGCTCCTCTTCTGAACCATTTAGGGCTTTACTATCCCTCAAATCATTTAGATTCACATCATTGTCATCCTTGGTCCTCTTGATTACTCCACATATCCAATCAGATGCCAAATCCTTCTCAAAAATATTTCCACATGTGTCTCCTCTTCTCCATCTACACAGCCACTACCCATTTCAGGAACTCATCACCTCTGTCATGACTATTAAAATAGCCTTCTAATTGGTTCCCCTACTTCAAGTCCCTCCCCTCTCTAATCCTTATAGCTGTCAAATGATTTTCCTTTCAGTTTAGGTGTGTCCGGTTCACTACCTTTCCCTACTCAATAAACTCAAATCCTCCCTATTACATCTACAATGAAATATGAACTCTTTTTTTTTTGACATTTAAAGATTTCTCACAACTCAACTTCTTCCTGTTTTATTCAGTTCACCCTTTACTCCCCAATTCACTTACTATCACCTCCATACTGATCTAGTTGCTGCATTTCTACTCATTTCCCTTCTCTGTTTCTTTGTAGTAACTCCTCCCTATCCCTGGAATTCTCTCCCTCCTAACCTGACTCTGAGAATCCCAAGTTTCCTTTTAGTTTCAGTTCCTATAGGAGGTCTTTCCTTCTGACACTTGAACCTTACCCTCTAAGGCTATCTTTCTTATATTCTCTATTATACTATATCTTCCATGAACTAATTTATGTATATTTGTTACATTAGAATGCAAGTTCCTTAAGAGTAAGAATTACTTTTGCTTTTTCATTTTATTCCCAAAGCTTAGTAGAGTGCTTTTGATATAGTATTTAGTAGATATTTGCTAACTGATTGTCACTTCTCTCACTTGACATGTCTTGATCTTGAGATCCAGGTTTGGGTGCATCTCTCTTTTTATCTTTGGCACCTAACAGTTCCTTGTACAAAGCCATTTTTAAACAAATTTCTAGGAATTTAATTAATTAATGGATAAAACATTAGAACAGAGAATTAAAGGTTCAGTTACTTTTTAAAATTATGAAAATCAATGCAAGCATATTAATATACCCTTATGCTTTAATTCCCTTGCTTTTAGAATCAGCAGGATGCTAACAATGATGTCCTTGAAAGTAAAACTACACAAAGAAATCCAGTCCAATTCTCTTCCCAACCTGCTGGTTCATTCATTCATTCAACAAATATTTATTGAGCATCTACCTTGTGCAAGGCATTATGGGAGGAGAGGGGTATAAAGATAAATAGGATAAAGTTCCTGCTGTGGAAGAGTTGGGGAGAAAATAAAGGTGGCATAGACAATGGAGGAAAGAAGGCAAATAGAGGAATATAACATGAAAAGACTTGACCTGGGAGTTCAGAGCCTTAGGCTCATCACCTGCCTTTACTATGAGGTCATCTTTGTGACCTTGAATGTGACTTTTAATCTCTATGGACCTTAGTTTTCTTAACTATAAAATGAAGGACATGAGCTAATTGATCTCTAAGATCCCTTCCAGCTCCAAAATGTCTGTGCTTTTTTTTTTTAGGTTATAGGTATTCAGAGGAAGAAGATGTCCCCTACTGACTGGATAAATAGAATTTGTTTCATGGAGAATGTGGGGTTTCATCATTATCAACAAACAATTCACTGCAAAAACCAACTCCTTTATCAGTCTTGTAAATACATAAAGCCATTCTCACTTACCACTGATCAAAACTCCTTTATTGTTTTTTTATTTAAAGACCCTTTTTAAAAAGTCTCTTTAGGAAGCTGTAACTCTAATTTCTTTGTTCTTTCTTCACTGCTTCCAAAATATCAATCAACAAGGTATCTGTCCTCCATTTTCAAAGAGGACCAGTGACATCATGGGCTGAAGTCTTAATTTGCACAAGGAAGTTGTCAGTCTCACTCTTTTTTCTAGTCTTTGAAGTCCAGTGGCAAGTCAAGGTCAAGATGATTATTCCAAAAGATGATGACCTGTCATAACTACTTTTCTACTTATTAATAAGAATTTCCTTAGTTTCCTTTATAGCACTATCAATACTGCTTAGAATGACATGGCAACCTACATCAGAGTGTTACAACTAGTTCCTATCATCTCTAGACAGCCAAAGTTGTCAGATCTTAAATTCCCAGTGAGTATTAATTTGCTATATAAGTAGCAACCAAATCCAGCATTAAATATTTTAGATTTATGATTTAGTGAATTAAACTTAGAAATGTTTTTGAAGGAATAGCTATTACTAACGAATCATAAATGATACTAAAAACAAATATTTCCACTAGAAATATAGTAATAATAATATTCTTAAATCCATTGCCTAGGATAGGAAGGCTTCATCTGGGTTCCATTCAGAGAATTTAAGGTTTTCTGAATTTAAATAGGGAAACAAAAGCAACTACATCAATATTTCAGTATAATTGATTTCTTTTTTAATAGTATGATTTTATGCTTTTAGAAACCGAAAAAGGGATGTTGTCACAAAGAAACTGAAGAATCCCTTCTCTAGATCCATAACTAGGAATCCTTGTGCCTATGGCAAATTTAGAAGCTGTAGCATCTCCTTCAGTATAATCAATGGTAGATGCTGCAGCCTCTCTCCAATTCCAAGGGAAAAGGAGACAGAGGCAGAAGAAGGAGCAAAGAAAAGGGGTGACAGGTCAGAAGACCAAACAAAGAACAGTTTCTCCTACATTGCTGTATGTTGGTGTCCTGGAAAAAACTCCAGCTAGCTGCATCTAGGTACAGTAGTGTTACCCCTTAACATATTATTTTAGGTCATGGGAACAAATATGACTTAATAAACTAAAGCATCAGTCTTGGAACTGTATCAATGTCTTCAAAAGATGCGCGCACGTTTGCGCGCGCACGTGTGTGTATGTGTGTGTGTGTGTGTGTGTGTGTGTGTGTGTGTGCTCATAGGTGTGGGGAAGGCATTTCAAGAGGAGACAGGCTATGCTACCCCATGAGGCTAGGATGAAAATACACCTTTAATTTTCTTCAAGCTTAGCTTAGGTGACATTTATTTTTTTAAAAAATTTATTTATTTTCATCCGAATGCATATGCATATTTCCAAGTTACAAAATTTCCCTCCACTCTCCCTTCCTACCCCACCCCCCAACCCCTCAGCAGGGAACAGTCAGGTTATCATTTTACATACATATTTTGTTAAACATGTTTAGAAATTAGTAATTTGGGGCATGTAGAATTAAGGGAAAGAGATACATAAAAGATAATTTTTATAAAGTGTTCATCAGATTTGGTAGGGGCAGTTTTTTCTGTGTGTTTTGTTTTGTTTTGTTTTTCTTCCTCTGGTTGAGGATAATATAGTCCATAACCAGTCTAATACAGTTTTCTTAGCTTTCTGGACTGCTGAGAGGAATTGCTTCCATCAAGGTTGTTCATCTCATAATGTTGTTAACGTGTACATTGTTCTCTTGATTCTACTCCCTTCACTTGGCATCAGATCCTGTAAGTCATTCTACGCTTCTCTAGTTGAATCATTTGTGGTTTCTTATATAACAGTAGTATTCCATGGTATTCATGTACCCTAACTTGTTTAGCTATTTCCAAATTGATGGGCATTCCCTTAATTTCCAATTCTTTGCCACTACAAAAAGAACTACTATGAATATTTGTAACATGTAAGACTATCCCCATTTTTTTATCATTTCTTCTGGATATAGACTTAGAATTGGAATTACTGGGTCAAAGGGTATGAACAGTTTTATTGCTTTTTGGGTATAGTTCCATATTGCTCTCCAGAAAGGTTGGATAGCAATGCATCAATGTCCCAGTCCTCCTACAACCTCTCCAATATGGATCATCTTCCCTTTTTCTCATCTAGGCTAATCAAATATATGTGAGATGATATCTTATTGTTGTTTTAATTTGCATTTCTCTAATCAATAGTAGTTTTTTTATGTGATTATACATATATAATTTTAATTTCTTCATTTGAAAACTGTTCATGTCTGTTGACCATTTATTAATTGGGGAATGACTTGTGATCTTATGAATTTGATGCAGTTCTCTATATATTTTTGAAATGAGATCTTTATCAGAACTCCTGGTTGTGAAGATTGTTTCCCAGCTTTCTGCTTTCCTTCTAATTTTGGCAGCATTGCTTTCATTAGTGCAAACCCTTTTTAATTTAATATAGTCAAATCATTCATTTTGCAGTTTATAATGTGCTCTAATTCTTATTTGGTCATAAATTTATCCCTTTTCCATAGATTAGATAGAGTATTTTTTTTTCTAATAATTTATCTATGGTATCACTCTATATCTAAATCCTGTACCCATTTTGACTTTATTTTGGTATAGGGTATGAGATGTGGATCTATGCCTAACTTTTGCCATATTATTTTCCAGTTTTCCCCAACAATTTTTGTCAAATAGTGAATTCTTATTCCAGAGGCTGATGTATTTGGGTTTGTCAAATAAGAGATTGCTCTAGGCCTAGTCTTTTACTGCAGTTTCTTTTAAACCTATCCAAATCCACTGATCCATTACTCTATTTCTTAATCAGCACCAGGCAGTTTTAATGATTGCCACTTTTATACTGTAAGTTTTAGATCTTTTTTTATCAGTTCCCTTGCTATTCTTGCCCATTTGTGCTCCAGATGAATTTTGTTACTATTTTTTTCTAGCTCGGTAAAGTAAGTTATTTGGTAGTTTGATTGGTATGGCACTGAATAAATAATTTGGGTAGAATTGCCATTTTTATTATATTAACTTGATCTAACCATGAGTATCTGACATTTTTCCAGTTATTTAGATCTGACTTTATTTGGGTGAGGAGTGCCTTATAATTGTGTTCATACAGTTTCTGGGTTTGTCTTGGGAGGTAGAGTCTCAGGTATTTAATGTTGTCTACATTTTAAATTGAATTTTTTATTTTAAAAGGAATTTTTCTTTCTATATCTTGCTCTTGGGCTTAGTTGTTCATATGTAGAAATATCAATGATTTGTGTGTGTTTATTTTATATCCTCCTACTTTGCTAAATTTGTTAATTGTTTCAAGAAGATTTTATGATTTTCTTGGGTTCTCTAGGTATACCATCATGTCATCTGCAAAGAGAAAAAGTTTTGTTAGGTGCAAATTTTTTTTTTAGGTTTTTGCTAGGCAATGGGATTAAGTGGCTTGCCCAAGGCCACACAGCTAGGTAATTAGTAAGTGTCTGAGGCCAGATTTGAACTCAGATACTCCTGACTCCAGGGCCAGTGCTCTATCCACTGTGCCACCTAGCTGCCCCTAGGTGCCATTTCTTATAAAAAATCTCCCTTGATCTCTTCTTTTATATAGATGTAACAGTTATATTTTTTTCTCTCTAGGTGGCACAGTTGATGAAGGACTGAATCTAGAATCAAGAAGACCTGAGTTCAAATGTAGCTTCAGATACTAGCTGTGAGACCACTGGCAAATCATTTAACCTCTGCCTCAGTTTCCACATAGTAAACACTATATAAATGCTTACTCCATTCCTTTAATTGTTTCAAGTAGATTTTATGATTTTCTTGGGTTCTCTGTCTCTCTGCTTCTTTCTGCCCCTATCTCTGCCTAAATTTCTCTGTTTCTGTCTCTTTCTCTGTCTCACTGTCTTTATCTCTTTCTATCTCTGTCTTTCTCTGTCTCTTTCTCTCCATCTGTCTTTGTCTTCCTGAATCTCTGTCTCTCTGTCTCTGTCTCTCTATTACTCTTTGTCTCTCCTCTCTCTTTTTCCTCTCTGTTTCATTGTCTGCCTCTGTCTCTGTCTCTCTGTCTCTCAGGATCAGCCCTAGTAAAAGGATGCAATTTGAAGCACAGGATCCAGGCCACTTGTAGGAAGCAGAAGATTAGTAGCACATCCAAGGGAAAAAAAATTAAAGCACAAGCAAAGGACAGGTTAGTTGAGCCCATGAAAAATCTAACTGTTGATGAGATTTTTTTTTCATTACCCAAGGAAAGACTGCTGTCCTCATGAAAAATGAAAGCCAATCCAGCAAGTGTGGGAAAGGAAGAGATAATCTCTTGAATAAAGTCAGTGATTCAACTAAAAAAAAAAAATTCTAAAAAGCAGTTCTGCCAGCATAAGAGGCAACAAGTATATGCATGCAGTGTTTGAAGTATTAGACCTTCCTTAAATGCATTTCTTAAAAAAAATAATTTTTTAAAGTTATTTATTTTAGCTGGCTGCCTAAAACTACCTTAACTGTCAGAATTGAGAGAGAAAAATCTCCCCTCTTCCTCCAAGAGGTATTCATCATTCAACCTGTAAATATTACTCATTCCGCTGATTGTTCTATGATTATACTTTTTTCTTTTTAAATGGTCATTAAATCAGGTATAAAAGAGCCATTTGTTTCTACTATAAATAGTCTCCCAGATACTAAATACTTCATTGTTTGAATTACTTGCTATAGTTTTTATGCGGATGAAATTCTTGGTGAATTTTAGGTTTTATGTTGCTCTCAGCCAACCTTCTTTTCCTTCCATTTTTGGGGCAATAATTCAGCTTCCAAACACATTAAATATGTTGTAAATAGTCCCAGACACCACAGCACCACCTTGATGGTCTGATCGACCTTGCTGCCATCTCATAAATCTGAAACCATCTAATAAAACTACTATATTCATTCAGACATTTCCTGTCCAAGAGATGCTGAGGGAGGATCAAAGTTCCTCCTTTCTCCTAAACTCTACCAACTTTACCTTCTGAAGAATTATTATTACTGGGAATAATAATTCAATTTCATTCAATAAACACTTATTAAATACTTATTTGCCAGGCATGATGGTTGGGGGAAGGAACACAAGAATGTGTCAAAGAGCAAAATGAAACAGTCCCTGCCCTCAGTGAGCTGATGTTATGCTGGGGAAAGACAACATAAACATGGAAAGAAAGTATAAGAAGATGTGGTGGTGCACATCTGTAATCTCCCTTTTAGGGAAGGCTAAGATGGTGGGTTGATTGAATTCAAGAGATTCTAAACTGCAATAGGGCTAACACTATCTGAGAATTCACACTAAATTTGAGATCATTATGGTAAGGGAGTGGGTGGGGTCAGCCTGCTTAAGGCAAACCAGCTGAAAATCATAAATGAAGTAGAGCAAAACTTCCATGCAGAGCAACAGTGGAATTGGGCCCCTTAAGTGACTTGAATTTTTAGCTTAGACAAGATTGGGAGACCTTATCTTAAGAAGAAAAGGGCCGGGGGGGGGGGGGGGGGGGAACAAGACAAGAGGGAAGGGAAGAGGCAAGAAAATGAGAGAGGAGATGAGGGGAGCAGAGAAAAGAAGAGGTAGGAGAGGAAAGGAGAAGAGAAAAAGTATAAATCAAATATAAATGAAGTAAATGTGACCATTTTAGAGTAGTGTTAGCCACTAATACTTGTAGCAGGTAGTGTCTGAGTTATGCTTTGAACATAACTAGAAATTATATACAGGACTGCCTACTTAGCTTTTCACAATTGCTTCCAAAGTGATTTGGAATGTTATAATTCCAATGCATGTGAAATCTGTGGGTATTCTTTGTGACAATCCTAAGCAACTCTTTTCCATGACTTCCAATAATTTGGGGGGGGGGGTTAGAGGATGTTTTCTCTTTTTTTTTTGTTTTTTTAGATTTTTGCAAGGCAAATGGGTTTCAGTGACTTGCCCAAAGCCACACAGCTAGGTAATTAATATTAAGTGTCTGAGGCCAGATAAGGATGTTTTCTCTTAATGATTCAAATAGTATTTTCCCTGTGGACCAAATATATTATGTTTGAGATCCAAGAGACCAATATAAAGTCAGATCAGCATTAAAATCTACTTGGTTCAGTTCCTTTAAAAAGCTGGTATGTCCCAGGCTAAGCAAATTTTTCATTCAGCCTCTAACTTCTGAATCCTGGAGCCAAATGAACCTGATTATGTATCTTGACTCTGAAACTTCCTATCTGAGTCATCTCAGAATTGTCACTTAACTTTTTAATTTAACTTTAGTTTCTTTATCTGTAAAATGAAGGGATTGGACTAAATGGTCTTTTAAGATCTTTTGCAGCTCTGTGTCCCATTCTTCTACCCTCAGGAGTTATGTGACCCCTACAGTCAGATTTTAATTATATTAGCTGTCTTTCACTTGTTCCTTTGTCAAATACTTAAATGACTGAGATCTTCACCAATATGGCAGCTCCCTCCAACAATATTGACTACTAATCTTCTATCTCTCTCTCTCTCTCTCTCTCTCTCTCTCTCTCTCTCTCTCTCTCTCTCTTTCTCTCTCTCTCTCTCTCTCATTTCTCTTGTCTGTCTTCTCTCCTGAGTTTGATACAGGGGATTCACCCAACATGATTAAGCTTTCATACATTTCTAGTGACATCATAAGCATGCCAATGGAATATACAGATTATTTCTTGGTTATTCCTTACTATTTCCATTAAATGTCTATGTTATTTACTGCTGATATATTTCTTGGATGAAATCTTTTACTCTGGTTCTCCTTTGTAATCCTTTATTTGAAATACATTACAGCTTACCATCAATAAAATATAATTGCCTAATTACTTAGTGTTAGCCTTCTCCAGAACATTAGTATTTTCATAAGAATGAAAATGTTACTTTAAATCAGGATAGGGGAATCTTTTTTTCTTCCAAGGGCAATTTGGTTTTACATGTATGTGTGTATGTATGTGTATATATATATATGTATATATATACATATATATATATATACAGAGAGAGAGAGAGAATCATTCACCCCTAAAAAGTTCCTAGATTTATTGAGTTTGGGGCCCTGTCTATGGTTGTCATGGTAAAGTCCCATGAGCCTGGTAGCAAAGCCCTGTGGGTCTGACCTTCCCTACCCCCTATTTAAAGAAATAAAGTTCTAATGATAACAATTCAGGTATTAGTGGAAAAAGAATATGAGGAGGAGACAGAGAGGAACATTGGTTTGGTTTCCTAGGGAAAAATATATATTTGTATACAGATATTTATAGTGGCTTTTTGTAATAGCAAAAAAAAAAAAATAGAAATTGAGGGGATGCCTATCAGGGAATGGCTGAGAAAATTCTGGTATATGATTATAGTGGAATACTGTTGTGTTATAAGAAATGTTGAAAATAATAGATTCAAAAAAACCCTGGTAAGACTTGGCTGAACTGCTATTAGTAGGGCCACAGTAATTGTTTGCTCAGTGAACGAACAATAAATTACCAGCATGAGGGCTTGCAATCACTCTGTGGTAACAGATGAAAATATCTAGTTAGCCTGATAAGACTTACATTTTAAATTTTTTTTTATTTAAGGCAATAGGGTTGTGACTTGCCCAAGGTCACACAGCTAGACAATTATTAAGTATCTGAGGCCAGATTTGAACTCAGGTACTCCTGACTCCAGGGTCAGTGCTCTTTTCACTATGCCACCCAGTTGCCCCCAAGACTAACATTCTTGATGTCATCAGTAGGAGCCAAGATGGTAGCTCAAAGCTAAGAAGCTCCTAGAGCTTTTCCATATTTAACTTTAAATGAAATCTCTAAACAGATTATAAAGTTACAGAACCCACAAAACAAGAGCGAAACAAGTCCTCAATTCAAGTCATCATAAAGGAACTTCAGTAAAGGTCTATCTCACATGTGTAAAAAGGGAATATAGCTCAGTATAGGCAGAAGAACTGGAAAGCCAGCAGGAAGCCTTATCCAAGCTCAGGGCTAGGCCCAGTTATCCAGTAGTGCAGCAGATCAGCAGTGAGGGTTCCAACCCTAGCTTGGAAGACAAAGTTCAAGCCCCAGGAATGCTGGTGGAATAGGTGGAATTGGGTTTGGCTACCCCAACACAGAATAAACCACTAGCAATAGAAATATAGACAATGTGACAAGGACCAGATACTGATCCCCATTACAAAATGCTTGGGACTATACCCTCTTTGCCACAAGAGCAAAGTTCAACTATCAAAATGGAAAAAAAAAACACTCACAAAAGGGCTAACCATAAAAACTACTATCCTGATAGGGAAAATAAAAATACCATCTCAGAAAAGGAAAGCGAGTGACAATACACCTCTATGTGAAACCTCAAAGGGGATTATAAATTGATCTGAAAATCAAAAAAGACTTCTTGGAAGAACTCAAAAAGGATTTAAAAAAAACAAAGAATGGAGGAAGACGAAAATGAGAAAAGAAATGAGCGTCATGCATGAGAATTATGAAAAATTGACTGAAGAAAAAATATCTTTAAATGTAAAGTTGAAACAAATCAAAAAAGAAACCAATTCCTTTAAAAGTAAAAATGATCAATTGGAAAAGGAATTAACTCATCAAAAAGTCAAATTGACCAACTGGAAAAGGAAACACAAAAGCTAACTGAAAAAATAAAACCCTAAAAATTAGAATTGGGCAGAACTAATGAATCTGACACCAAGATTCCATCA